>NW_028270180.1:69418064-69721094 GCF_037043375.1 Chiloscyllium plagiosum | reverse complement strand
TAATCCCTCTTCTGAATGCTCTGACCAATGAAGGTAAACGTGCCAAATGCCTTCTTCACCATCCTGTCAACCTGTGACACCACCTTGAAAGAGCTTTATATCTGCACCCTTAAGTCTCCCTGTTTGAAACCACTCCGCATCGGCCCACCAATACCCGTATATGTCCTGCTCCGATTGGCGTGAGGAAAATGCAACACCTCACATTTAGCTAAATCAAACTATATCTGTTGCTGCTCAGACCATTGACACAAATGATCACCATCCCATTGTAATATTTGACAATTTCTTCAAGTTTCCTCTCTACCAGTAACCTTAGTGTCTCCCAAACGCATATTAACCATGCCTCTTATATTCTCCTCCAAATCATTTGTGTAAAGGAAGTAAAATACGAGACCCTGTTCCAAACGTTGTCACACTCTTCTGGCCACTGACCTGCAGTTAAAACAGTAAAGCTCCTACCATCAAGCCAATTTTGTATCCAATTGTCGAGCTCTCCCTGAATCCCACCTTATTAATCCGTCGACCATGTAGAACCTTGTCAAGGCATTGATGTAGAAAATAGGTCCCGCACTTCGTCCTATCTACATCCCCAAAAACTCAATTCGGTTTGTGAGATATAATTTCTCACGCACAAAGCCATGCTGAATTTCCCGAATCAGCCTCTGCATTTCCAAATACATGAAGAACTTAGAATCAGTTCCAACAATTTGCCAACACTGATATCTGTAGTTTTCTGGTATTTCCTTGCATCCCTTAGCTGACGGGACAGCATTAGCCGCCATCCAATCTTCCGGCACATACCCCTGATGTCGATGACACAAATATATCTAAAATGTGCACTGCAAACTCTTTCCGAGCTTCTCACAGAACCCTAGCTTACACCTGATCAGACCCTGAGGATTTATCGACCTTATTGCGTCTTATGAACTTCCACTGCTCCTGAAATCTCATCCGAACGTTCCCACGACTGACATGAGGGTCAATGGACTGCAGTTACCTGGAAAATCCCTACTGCACTTCTTGAATATGGGGACAACATTAGCAACACTCCAGTCCTTCGGCACTTCACCTGTGCTTAAGGATGCTACAAAGTTATATGTCAGGGCCTCAGCTACTTACTCTGTCACCTTCCTCAGCAACCTTGGATAGATCCCAAATGATCCTGGGTATTTGTCCACCTTAATGTCCTTTCGCCTACCCTACACATCTTCCATCTTTACGTCAATTTCTAAACAAAATCATGGAGGGTATAAACAGGGTGAATAGAGATAAGCATTTTCCCAGGATGACGAATTCACTAACGAAAAGTCACGTCTTCAAGGTGAGAGGACAGAAGTTTAAGGGGGTTACACGCTGAAAGTACTTTACACAGAGGGTGATAAATGCTTGGAACGCGTTGCCAGCAGAGGTAGAAGAGGCAGACATGGTAGATTCATTTATGGAGCATCTGAACAGAGGCATGAATAGGTGGGGAGCAGAGGGATACAGATCCTTTCGAATTGCGTGATAGGTTTAGACAGTGTATTTGGATCGGCACATGCTTGGAAGGCAGAAGATCCTGTTCCTGTACATTTTCTTTGTTCTTTAAACTTTTGTTCTTTTTGAAATCTTGTCAATACTCCGTTATTTATTTCCTCAATTCCCCGAGCTTCTATCACAGTCTTCACAGTAAGTACCAAAGCAAACTATTTGATTATGATCTTCCCCGCCTCCGGTGGTTCCACACAGACGGTCTCGTTGATTTTTATCATGATTTCCCCTATTCTTTCCCTATTTCCTCTGTAGTCCTTATGGAAACTTGCCAAACGCCTTCTGAAAGTACAAATAAACCATATCACTCTCCCACATTAGCCATTAACAGCCACTCCAAAACATAAAATCCAACAGGTCCATCGAAAAGATATCTCTCTTTTATCAACTCATTCATCACCTATTGTTTGTAAGAGTTCAGTTATTGTTTGCCATAGCCTTTGATATACAATGCAGCACGTTCCTGATTTGCAATAAGGCTAACGTCTTTTGCTTTAAGACATAATACACAAAGGCCTTTAGATGTTATTGTACATGAATATGAAAAATAAAGCTTACAGGATGAGCACGCATACAGAAAGCAAATCAAATGCTATCTGTATTTATTAAAAAGGGAATGGAGTCTGATAATAGGGAGTCTTTCTAAAACAATGCAAGGCGCAAGTCAAGCCACACAAGACTATTATGAAAAGTATGAGTGCCCCAATGCAATATATTCTTGTGTTGAAGGCCGGCCAGATAAGGTTCACTCGGCTGATGTTGGGAATGGATGTAATTTCTAATTTGAAGAGATGGAGTATATGGAGCTTTATGTCATTGGATGTTAGAAGAATGAGAGAGAAATGTTATGACACATTGAAGATTCGGAGTTTTATGCTGGAAAGTCAGAAAATGCAGTACAGTACAGCAGTAGGCTCTTCAGCTGATCACAGCTGCACCGGGCCACAATGTTTTTGTTATTGATATTGTTATTATTATTATTATTATTATTATTATTATTATTATTATTATTATTATTATTATTATGACTACTGCCACTTCAATAACTACAGGCAACCGTTGCTAGGAATAGTACATTTCCCGGGAGATTGAGTGGTCACAAACAAAGCGGGAGGTGGAGAGTCAGGAACAGAACAACAGGGACAGTCCGCTCTGTTCACTGACCCTTCACCCTCAGCGAATCCAATGCCAGGAATGACTGCTATTAGTCAGAATGACAGAATGGAAAACAAAGACAATGAAAGCAAAGGAAGGGATAAAGCAGGAAGACCACTGGCGATCTGTTGCAAGAGGTCTGTGGAATGCAGGATGAGATAAGATTCGTGGAATGCTCTGACACAAATTAGAAGAGCAAGGTTGAGGCTGAAAGGTCATTATGGTGAAAATGAGATTACACAGCTAGCAAAGTTAGTCTCCCTATTTTGTATCATCATGACAAGATTGAGAACATCAATATTTGGGACATGACATTAAATGTCTAATTAATACTATAGACCGCCTACTTGAGACTACCGACAATAAATAACTGATCATGACATTGGGAAAATATTAAGTAGGGTCTCGAATGAAAGACCATGTTTACAAATGCTGACGCTAAAAATCTAACCGTGAAAATAGAATAATGTTAAGTAGAGTGAACAATGAAAGAGATGATGGGAACTATCATCACTGGTTTATTGTGCAGTTATAGTGAGATACTTCGATTAACATATTTGAATGCTGATTCATCAAACAGAAACATGATAAAAACGATATAAAGACAATGGCGTTTGTGGGCATTCGAGATTCTGCTTTCTCAGTGTCACGGTTTATTGATTACAGATAAAGGAGCTACTTCTTGAAGACCTCTCTGCGGCTCCTTGTGAATCTCTATATTTTCTCCACGACAAAACTCAGCAAGTACGGAAAAATCTATGCGGAGAGAAGCATAGACAATATTACAAAAAATCATCAGAACTCAGTAATCTGCCACAGGTACTGCCAAACAAGTTAGTTTCGTCAACAGTTTCTGCTTTTTTTCAGATTCCCAGAATCCACAGTTGTTTACATTAATCTTTAAGACATTGCAGAAACTTATTTATGGTTCTTCACATGAAAAATTTTCGTTTGAAGAACGTTTTCCTGACACCATTATCTACACAAAACTACGCAGCAGAGAAAACAGATGTACTAAGAACAGCGATCACTGTCACCCTTGGAGCTTGAACCAGCAACCTTTCATTTAACAGTCGAATGCGCTGAAACTTCCAAACCTAAAACCTTACCCGACCATCTAAATCAGGCTGTGACTGGCCTCCAACTTCAGTCTGTCCTTCCCAAAACAAAATTGTCCTCTACCAGCTTTATTTTTTTCCAAAATGAAGCCTGAGATATTCATAATGGAGACATGAGAACAGTCTGATCCCGTCCACGACAGGCACACCCATGTCACTGGGAACCAGCTATGCTCCAACTGGGACCATATCCCTTCAAGATTCTCAGTATCATGTGTGCTATCGAGTTTTTGCATTGTCCCAGAGTCCAGATGAGCTTTGTATTCGTCATGTACGTGAACGAGAATTATTTAAATGTCTCGGATCAGATTTTGTCCAGAGAACATCAATGTTAATTGAACCTTTAGATTAGATTATTATTTTTTTAGATTAGATTATATTACAGTGTGGAAACAGGCCCTTCGGCCCAACAAGTCCACACCGACCCGCCGAAGCGAAACCCACCCATACCCCTACATTTACCCCTTACCTAACACTACGGGCAATTTAGTATGGCCAATTCACCTGGCCCTGCACATCTTTTGGACTGTGGGAGGAAACCGGAGCACCCGGAGGAAACCCACGCAGACACAGGGAGAACGTGCAAACTCCACACAGTCAGTCGCCTGAGGCGGGAATTGAACCCGGGTCTCTGGCGCTGTGAGGCAGCAGTGCTAACCACTGTGCCGCCCACTAATGTTAATGTTCTCTTAAAGAAGGGGAAGCAGTCTTGACTGTCTCTGCTCAGTCGGACCGTTCACCATTCTTCATTCCCCTTTGATTTCACTTCTCAGAGAGTTTTTAAAGATTTACAAAGCTGGGGACTAGATTATATGTTTTGCCTCCTTAACATTTTTCCACTTGTCAAGTGATAATATTTTCCCAAAGTCTCTTCACAATCCTCTGCCTTACAGCACGTCCAGGGTTAAGAAGTCCCGGTTTTTTGAGAGATTCCCGAGGCTATCTCTGGTGCAAGGAACGTTAACTGAAGATTTCCTGCGGCTATTTATTTTGATGGGAGGTGAGCGATGGACATTAGCACGTTGACAAGTAGTAGGAATTATTGCCACTGACCAGGGCCAGTGTGCAGAGGACTGGGTTTGAAGGAATGTAATGAAATGCAGCGCTTGTGCACAGTGCGTTCACAGACTACTGCAGAAACCCGACGTCTCTGGTGGTAAATGTGGAAACTGAAACAGAGATAGCATTTTGAGTATGATATATTTCTGATGAAGGACTTGAGTTTCCTCACTCTAATCGAATGACTGTCATGGGTTGTTGAGATTTTTTTTTTGAAGTATGAGAGAGAATTTGTCTTGCAGGAATTCATTCAAAACATAGTTGGGAGAATTCGAACATGCGCCAGGAAACCCCATTGAATTTCTAAATCATCGCTGCTTAATATGTTTAATGGAATGGGTGGTTACAATCTGAAACTCCAGCATTTGTCTTATCCGCAACATGACTCCAGTATTCGCTGTCCCCTTATTTTGGTTCAGAACGAAGGAAGAGGATGGGAGATCAAGTTGTAAAACAAACATTGATGAAAGGTAAAGTCGATGGGAACGATACATTTTCATGTACCGAGGGATGAATAAAGGCAGCAATGGATCGAGAATGAAAAAAAAAATGTCCTTTTATTTGTACAACGCCCTACACCACCAGCGAAATTACAGCCAATGATGTGCTTTTGAAAAAGATTCAACACTGGCAAATCTAATGTGTATTTCAGGTCTTTTTTTATTCAAAAGTCAACAAAAAGACAATGGTTCCAATACTCACAACTGGCACTCGACAGTGTTGACCGACCTTGAGATGTTTTTTTATGCTCTGAATTGCACCCGGGATAATGTGGGACCAGAGGGTCTCAGCACAGCGGAAAGGGGTCAGATATGTAATACTCATATCTGGAGGCTATTATTACTTTCAGAGGGTAGGAAATCTGTAGAGTTCTTTAAAACAGAGGGTTGTGAATTATGCATGTATTCAAGGTTGAGAGAGACAAACATTACGTTACTTCGGAAGTCGAGGATCACGGAGATTAGACCGACAAGGGGAGTTGAGGATTAAGCAAATCAGCCCTGATCTCATAGAACGTTGTCGCTGACTTGATGGGCTAAATTGCATCCATCTGTTCGAATGCCTTTGTTGTCATTTCGATAATGTGAAACACCATTGCAAAAGAAGAAAAGCAGAACGTTTAGAAGGGATAATTACAGTACAGCTAAGTCAACATCATTTGTTGCAAGGAAAATCACACATGGCAATGTGCAGATTTCATCGCTAACATGACCTGTAGAGTTAATGAAGGAAGCTGTTCAGTAAAGTCCATTTGAATTTATAGCAAGCAGTCAATAAGGGGGTACGAAAAAGTCCATTGTTCAAGAAAGGAGCTCACGGCGTTGAGAAATAAAGCAGCATTGTCTTTCCATTGCCTATTTAACAGAAATCCCCGAATCAAGATTAATGAGCAGTTTTCAAGTTGGAAAGATTGGTCAGGCATCGGGCTTAAATGATATGTCTCTGTCTTAATGACTTGGAAGTGGCAGAGTGAAATGTGTCCAGTTTTGCTCTCAAAACACAATAGGGGGGTGGGCATAGTATGATGAGATGTGGAAGCCTGCAAACAGATATAGATAGAGTCATAGAGATGCACAGCATGGAAACAGACACTTCGGTGCAAATCGTCCATGCCGACCAGACATCCAAACCTAATCGAGTCCACCTGACAGCACACGGCTCATAACCCTCAAAACCCTTCCTATTCATATACCCATTCAATTTTCTCTTAAATGTTGCAATTGTACCAGCCTGCACCACTTCCTCTGACAGCTCGTTCCATGCCCGTACCACGCTCTGTGTGAAAATGTTGTCCCTGAGGTCTCTTATAAATTACCCCTCTCACTCTAAACTTATGCCCTCTATTTCTGAAATTTCCTACCCCAGAGAAAAGACTTTGCCTATTTACCCTATCTATGCACCTCATATTTTTGTAAACCTCTATAAGTTCACCCCTCAGCCTCCGATACTCAACAGAAAACAGCCGCAGCTTGTTCAGCTTATCCCTATAGCTCAAATCCTCCAATCCTGGCAACATTCTTGTAAATCTTCTCTGAACACATTCAGGTGTCACAACATCTTTCTGATGGGAAGGAGAGCTGAATTGTACGCAATATTCCAACATTGGCCTAACCAATGTCCTGTACATCCGCAACAGGACCTCCCAACACCTGTACTCAATACTCTGACAAATAAAGGAAAGCATACCAAACGCCTTCTTCCCTCTACAATCTACCTGTGACTGCACTTTCAAACAGCTATGAAACTGCACTCCAAGGTCTCTTTGTTAAGCAACAGTCCCTTGGACCTTACCATAAAGTATATACGTCCTGCTAAGATTTGCTTTCCCAAAATGCAGCACCTCGCATTTATCTGAATTAAACTGCATCTGCCAATTCTCAGCATATTTCATCAAGATCCTGTTGTATTCTTCGGTAATCCTCTTTGCAGTCCGCTGTACCTTCAATTTTGGTGTCATCTGAAAACTTACGAACTGTACCTCTTATGCTCGCATTCAAATCATTTATGTAAATGTTGTGGTTCTGTTCACCGAGCTGGAAATTTGTCTGGCAAACGTTTCGTCCCCTGTCTAGGTGACATTCTCAGTGCTTGGGAGCCTCCTGTGTTTCCTCCGGCATTTATAGTGGCCTGTCCCTGCTGCTTCCGGTTGTCAGTTTCAGCTGTCCGCTGTAGTGGCCGATGTATTGGGTCCAGGTCGATGTGTTTGTTGATGGAGTTTGTGGATGTGTGCCATGCTTCTAGGAATTCCCTAGCTGTTCTTTGTTTGGCTTGCCCTATAATGGTAGTGTTGTCCCAGTCGAATTCATGTTGCTTGTCGACTGCATGTGTGGCTACTAAGGATAGCTGGTCGTGGCGTTTCGTGGCGAGTTGATGTTCATGGATGCAGATCGTTCGCTGTCTTCCTGTTTGTCCTATATAGTGTTTTGTGCAGTCCTTGCATGGGAATTTGTACACTACATTAGTTTTGCTCATGCTGGGTATCGGGTCCTTCGTTCTGGTGTGTTGTTGTCTGAGGGTGGCTGTTGGTTTGTGTGCTGTTATAAGTCCTAGTGGTCGCAGTAGTCTGGCTCTCAGTTCTGAAATGCTCCTGATGTATGGTAGTGTGGCCAATCCTTTGGGTTGCGGCATGTCCTCGTTCCATTGTCTTTCTCTTAGGCATCTGTTGATGAAATTGCGCGGGTATCCGTTTTTGGCGAATAACTTGTACAGGTGTTCCTCTTCCTCTTTTTGCATTTCTGGTGTGCTGCAGTGTGTTGTGGCCCTTTTGAATAGTGTCTTGATGCAACTTCGTTTGTGTGTGTTGGGGTGGTTGCTTTCATAGTTCAGGACTTGGTCTGTGTGTGTGGCTTTCCTGTATACCTTTGTGGTGAATTCTCCGTTCGGTGTTCTCTGTACCATCACGTCTAGGAATGGGAGTTGGTTATCCTTTTCTTCTTCTCTCGTGAATCGAATTCCTGTTAGTTTGGCGTTGAAGATCCAGTAATGATTACAGACGCACACAACAAACTTCATAAATACCCGACAAGAAATTGCGCGCCAAAAGTCGTTAATTTCAAAAACCACTAATCAGGAATGGACCCAGATCATAGAACGAGCTCTCACCATATTAAAGAATAGGACCACACACCGCAAAAAAAAAACGGCACGAAAAGAAAAAATGGCCAAACTAACACACAACAAAGAGGACACCACAACACACACCTGGGTTAAAAACCTCTCCCACAGACAGCTCACAGACACGGAAAGAACAATACTGGCCAAGGGACTCAACTACAACCACAGGGACGCCAAGACAGCAGACTTCCTAGCAGCACTAGAATGTATACTCAGGAAAAATGGACTGACAGAAGAGACACAACAAACAGTGAGGCAAAGTATCATACCTCTGATAACAAGGAAAAGACAAACACATAATCTCAACACCAAGGAGAGGGAATCACTAAAATCACTAACAAATGATAAGAACATAAACATACTACCAGCAGACAAAAGCAGAATGACGGTCATCCTGGACAAAGCAGAATACATCCAAAAAGCACAACAACTACTTGCAGATACCAACACCTACCAAAAGAGGGAGTTTGACCCTCACAGCTCACCAATAGGATAAATAACACACTGAGGAATCTACAAAAAAACGGAGAGATAACCAGGTCGGACCTACAAAGAATGAAACCTGAAAGCAACAACACCCCCAGATTCTATGGACTACCTAAAGTGCACAAACCAGACATCCCACTCAGACCCATAGTATCAGTACCAGGGACACCATCACACAAACTGGCCAAAGAACTACAGCAGAAACTGAAACACCTGATCAGCGGATCCAGACACTCTATACAATCAACACAGGAATTCTTGGACATCATCAGAAATATACACATAGACAAGGAAGAAACCATGGTCTCATTCGACGTAACGGCACTGTTCACATCTATTGACAAAGCCCTAGCCAGAGAAACAATAGCCAACCTGCTGAACAGACAGAACAGACAACAGGACGTTGAACCCATCAACAAAGACGGCATACTTAAACTACTGGACTTGTGCCTCACAACACACTTCACATTCAACAACCAGATATACAAACAAATCAACGGCACACCCATGGGCTCACCGATCTCGGGACTCATAGCAGAAGCAGTCATGCAAAGGTTAGAACAAACAGTCTCACCACAAATTCAACCCAAACTCTGGGTTAGATATGTGGGTGACACCTTTGTAATCATTAAAAACACGGAAATAGAGAAAACACACCGGATCATCAACTCCACACTCACAGGAATCCGATTCACGAGGGAGGAAGAAAAGGAAAACCAACTCCCATTCCTAGACGTGATGGTACAGAGAACACCAAACGGAGAATTCACCACAAAGGTACACACGAAAGCCACACACACAGACCAAGTGCTGAACTACGAAAGCAACCACCCCAATACACACAAACGACGTTGCATCAAGACACTATTAAAAAGGGCCACAACACACTGCAGTACACCAGAACTGCAAAAGAGGAAGAGGAACACCTATACAAGGTATTCGCCAACAACGGATATCCTCGCAATTTCATCAACAGATACCTAAGGGAAAGACAACGTAACGAGGACATGCTGCAACCCAAAGGACTAGCCACACTACCATACATCAAGAATATCTCTGAACTGGTAGCCAGACTACTGCGACCAGTAGGACTTATAACAGCACACAAACCAACAGCCACACTCTGACAACAACTCACCAGAACGAAGGACCCGATACCCAGCATGAGCAAAACTAATGTAGTGTACAAAATCCCATGCAAGGACTGCACAAAACACTATATAGGACAAACAGGAAGACAGCTAACGATCCGCATCCATGAACATCAACTAGCCACGAAACGCCACGACCAGCTACCCTTAATAGCCACACACAGACGACAAGCAACATGATTTCGACTGGGACAACACTACCATTATAGGGCAAGCGAAACAAAGAACAGCCAGGGAATTCCTAGAAGCATGGCACTCATCCACAAACTCCATCAACAAACACATCGACCTGGATCCAATATACCGGCCACTACAGCGGAGAGCTGAAACTGACAACCGGAAGCGGCAGGGACAGGCCACTATAAATGCCAGAGGAAACATCACAGAAGCGCTTCACAGGAGTCTCCCAAGCACTGAGGATGTCACCTAGACAGGGGACGAAGCGTTTGCAACAATAACTTCCAGCTCGGCGAACAGAACCACAGCAACGAGCACCCGAGCTACAAATTTTCTCACAAACTTTCTTCTTCCTCTTTTTGCAGTTCTGGTCTGCTGCCCTTTTGTGGCCACAACACACTGCAGTACACCAGAATTGCATTAAAGAGGAAGTAGGACACCTCTACAATGTATTCGCCAAAAATGGATACCCCCACAATTTCATCAACAGATGCCTAAGCGAAAGACAACGGAATGACGACATGCTGCAACCCAAAGGACTAGCCACGTTACCATACATCAAGGACATTTCTGAACTGACAGCCAGATAAATATGACCACTACGACTCATAACAGCACTCTCCCCCTGTCTTGCCCTCTCTCCCTCTTTGGCCCTTTTTTTCCTCTCTCTCCCTCTCTCCCTCTCTCTGCTCTCTATCCCTCTTTTGCCGTCTCTCCCTCTCTCGCCCCCTCTCTCTCTCTTCCTCCCTCGCTTTCATTCTCTCTCGACCTCTCTCACTCTCTGTTCTCTATCCCACTCTTGCCCTCTCTCGCTCACTCACCCTCTCTCCCTCTGTCTCCCCCTCTCCCTCACGCCCTCTCTTCCTCTCTCGCCCTCTCGCCCTCTCCCCCTCTTTTGCCCTATCTTCCGCTATCACTCACTACCCCTCTTTCACCCTCTCTCTCGCCCTCTCTCCCTCTCGCTACCTCTCTCCATCATTTGCCCTCTCTCCCTCTCTCACCCTCTCTCCCTCTTTTGCCCTCTCTGCCTCTGTCGCTCTCTCTCCATCTCTCGCTGTCACACTCTCTCTCGCCCTCTATCCCCTCTCGCCCTCTCTCACCCTCTCTCCCTCTCTACCTTTTCCCCCTCTCGCCCTCTCTCCCTCTCTCGCCCTCTCTCCCTCTCTTGCTCTCTTGCCCTCTCTCCCTCTCTAGCCCTCTCACCCTCTCTAGCCCTCTCTCACTCTCTCGTCCTCTCTCCCTCTCTCGCCCTCTCTCTCTCTGGCCCTCTCGCCCACTCTCCCTCTTTCGCCCTATCGACCCTTCTCTCCCTCTCTCCCACTCTCACCCTCTCTCCTTCTCTCTTCCTCACTCACTCTCTCTCCCTCTCTCCTTGTTGCGCCCTCTCGCCCTCTCTTGCCCTCTATCGCCGTCTCTTGTCCTCTTTCTCTATCTCTCCCTCTCTCACCCTGCATCCCTCTTTTGTCCTCTTTCCCTCTTTTGCCCTAACTCCCTCTCTTGACCTCTCTCCCTCTTTCCCTCCCTTGCCCTCTCTCCCTCTCTTGCACTCTCTCTCCCGCTCTCGCACTCTCTCCTCCTCTCGCGCACTCTCCATCTCTCGCCCTCTATCCTTCTCTCCCTCTCTCGCCATTTCTCGCCCTCGCTCCCTCTCTCGCCCTGTCTCCCTCTCTCGCCCTCACTCCCTCGTTAGCCCTCTCGTCCACTCACAATCTCTCGCCCACTCTCACCCTCTCTCGCCCACTCTCTCACTCTCTCTCCCTCTCTTCTATCGCCCTCTCTCACCCTCTCGCCCTCTCTCGCCGTCTCTCGCCGTCTCTCGCCCTTTCTCCCTCTCTTGCCCTCTCTCACTCTCTTGCTCTCGCCCACTCTCTCCCTCTCTCGCCCTCTCTCCTCTCTCGCCCTCTCACCCTCTCTGGGCCTCTCTTGCACTCTCCCTTTCTCTCACCCTCTCTCCCTCTCTCGCATTCTCTCGCCCTCTCTCTCCCTCTCTTGCCTTCTTTCACCCTCTCTCCCTCTTTTGCCCTCTCTCCCTCTTTTGCCCTGTCTCCCTCTTTTGCCCTGTCTCCCTCTCTCCTTCTCTCGCCCTGTCTCCTTAGCTCAACCTCTCTCTCTCTAACTCGCCCTCTTGCCCTCTCTCGCCCTCTCTCCCTCTCTCGCCCTCTCATCCTCTCTCGCCATCTCTCACCCTCTCTCGCCCTCTCTCCCGCTCTCGCCCTCTCTCCCTCTCTCGCCCTCTTTCACTCTCTCTCCCTCTTTCGCTCTCTCTCCCTCTTTTGCTGTCTCTCCCTCTCTCGCCCTCTCTCTCTCTCACCCTCTCTCTCACCCTCTCTCCATCTTTCGCCTGCCCACGCACTCTCCCTCTCTAGCCCACCCACGCTCTCTCCCTCTCTCGCCCTCTCTCACGATCTCTCCCTCTCTCGCCCTCTCGCCCTCTCGCCGTCTCTCGCCGTCTCCCGGCCTCTCTCTCCCTTTCTTCCTCTCTTGCCCTCTCTCACTCACTCGCCCTCTCTAACCCTCTCTCCCTCTCTCGCCCTCTTTCACCCTCTCACCCTATTTCTCCCGCTCTCCCTCTTTTGCACTTTCTCCCTCTCTCTCCCTCTTTCACCCTCTCTCCCTCTTTTGCCCTCTCTTCCTCTTTTGCCCTCTCTCCGTCTCTCGCCCTCTTTCACCCTCTCTACTCCTCACACCCTCTCTCCGTCTCTCGCCCTCTATCGCTCTATCCCTCTCTCCCTCTCTCACACTTTCTCGCCCTCTCTCCCTCCCTTGCCATTTCTCCCTCTCTCGCCCTCTCTCCTTGTCTGACCCTCTCTCTCTCTCGCCCTCTTGCACTCTCTCGCCCTCTCACCCTCTCCCGCCCTCTCTCCCTCTCCCGCCCTCTCACCTCGCTCATCCTCTCTCCCTCATTCGCCCTCTCTCCCTCTCTCGCACTCTCTCTCTCTGGCCCTTTTACCCTCTCTCCCTCTCTCTTCCTCACTCCCTCTCTCTCCCTCTCTCCTTGTCTCGCCCTCTCGCCCTCTCTCGCACTCTCTCCCTCTGTCGCACTCTTGCCCTCACTCGCCGTCTCTTGCTCTCACTCGCCCTCTCTCCCTCTTTCACCCTCACTCCCTCTCCTTCCCTCTCTTCCTCTCTCTCCCTCACTCCCTCTCTCGCACTTTCTCGCCCTCTCTCCCTCTCTCCCTCTCTTCCTATCTTGCCCTTTCTCCCTCTCGCGCCCTCTCTCGCCCTCACTACCTATTTCGCCAACTCTCCCTCTTCGTCCTCTCTCCCTCTTTCCTACTCCCTCCCTCTCTCGCCCTCTCTCCCTCTCTCGTCCTCACTCCCTCTCTCGCACTCTCTCCCACTTTCGCGCTCTCTCCCTCTCCTTCCCTCTCTCCCTCTCTCCCCTTCTCTCCCTCTCTCGCCCTCTCTAGCGCCCTTGCTCTCTCTCCCTCTCTCTCGCTCCCTCCTTGTCTCGCCCTCTGGCCCTCTCTCGCCCTCTCTCCCTCTGTCGCACTCTTGACCTCTCTCGCCGTCTTTTGCTCTCACTCTCCCTCTCTCCCTCTTTCACTCTCACTCCCTCTCTTGCCCTCTCTTCCTCTCTCTCCCTCTCTTGCCCTCTCTCCCTATCCTTCCCTCTCTCACACTCTCGCTCTTTCTCCCGCTCTCGCCCTCTCTCCCTCTTTCACCCTTTCTCGCTCTCTCGCCCTCTCGCCCTCTTTCACTCTCTCTGCCTCTTTCGCCCTCTCTCCCTCTTTTGCCCTCTCTCCCTCTCCTTGCCTCTCATCCTCTCTCACCTCTCTCCCTCTCTCGCCCTCTCTCACTCTCTCTGCCTCTTTTGCCCTCTATCCTGCTCTCGCCCTCTCTCCCTGTTTCACCCTCTCTCCCTCTCTCGCTCTCCTACCCTCTCTCACCCTCTCTCTCAAGCCCTCTCTCACCCTCTCTTGCCCTCTCTCCATCTCTCTCCCTCTCTATCCCTCTCTCGACTTTTCTCGCCCGCTCTCCCTCTCTCACCGTTTCTCCCCCTCGCCCCTTTTCTCCCTCATTTGACTTCTCTCCCTCTCGCCCTCTCTCCCTCTCTCGCCCTCTCTCCCTCTCTCGCCATCTCTCGCCCTCTCTCCCGCTCTCGCCCTCTCATCCTCTCTCGCCATCTCTCGCCCTCTCTCCAGCTCTCGCCCTGTCTCCCTTTCTCTCCCTCTTTCACCCTCTCTCCCTCTTTCTCCCTCGCTCCCTCTTTCACCCTCTCTCCCTCTTTCTCCCTCTCTCCCTCTTTTGCCCTCTCTCCCTCCCTTGCCCTCTTTCACCCTCTCTCCCTCTTTAGCCCTCTCTCCCTCTCTCGCCCTCTCTCCCTCTCTCGCCGTCTATCCTTCTCTCCCTCCTCACGCCCTTTCTCGCCCTCTCTCCCTCTCTCACACATTCTCCCTCACTCGCCCTCTCTCCTTGTCTCACCCTCTCTCTCTCCAACTTTCGCCCTCTCGCCCTCACTCCCTCTCTCGCCCTCTCTCACAATCCCTCCCTCTCTCGCCCTCTCTCGCCGTCTCTCGCCCTCTCTCTCCCTTTCTCCCTCTCTTGCCCTCTCTCACTCACTCGCCCTCTCTAACCCTCTCTCCCTCTCTTGCCCTCTTTCTCCCTCTCTCCCTCTTTCTCCCTCTCTCACTATGTTGCCCTCTCTCCCTCTCTCACCCTCTTTCACCCTCTCTCCCTCTTTCGTCCTCTCTCCTGCTTTTGCCCTCTCTCCCTCCCTTGCCCTCTTTCACCCTCTCTCCCTCTTTTGCCCTCTCTCCCTCTCTCGCCCTCTTTCACCCTCTCTCCTCCTC
Source organism: Chiloscyllium plagiosum (assembly GCF_037043375.1). Classification (NCBI taxonomy): domain Eukaryota; kingdom Metazoa; phylum Chordata; class Chondrichthyes; order Orectolobiformes; family Hemiscylliidae; genus Chiloscyllium; species Chiloscyllium plagiosum. The sequence goes on along the minus strand of NW_028270180.1, from coordinate 69,706,010 downwards.
ACGCCCTCTCTCCCTCTCTCGCCCTCTATCCGTCTCTCGCTCCTCAAGCCCTTTCTCGCCCTCTCTCGCCCTTTCTCCCTCACTCGCCGTCTCTCATTGTCTCACCCTCTCTCTCTCTCTCTCTTTCTCGACCTCTTGCCCTCTCTCGCCCTCTCTCCCTCTCTCGCACTCTCTCGCCCTCTCACCCTCTCGCGCTGTATCGCGCCCTCTCTTCCTCTCTCGCCCTCTCTCTCTCACCCTCTCTCCATCTTTCGCCTGCCCATGCTCGCTCCCTCTCCCGCCCTCTCTCCATCTTTCGCTCTCTCGCTCTCACTCCCTCTCACGCCTTCTCTCACGATCTCTCCCTCTCTCACCCTCTCGCCCTCTCTCGGCGTCTCTCGCCCTCTCTTTCTCTTTCTCCCTCTCTTGCCCTCTCTCACTCACTCGCCCTCTTTCACCCTCTCTCCCTCTCTAGCCCTCTCTCCCTCTTTTGCCCTCTCTACTTCTCTCGCCCTCTTTCACCCTCTCTCCTCCTCACGCCTTCTCTCTGTCTCTCGCCCTCTATCCCTCTCTCCCTCTCTCGCCCTTTCTCGCCCACTCTCCCTTTCTCTCCATTTTTCCCTCTCTCGCCATTTTTCCCTCTCTCGCCCTCTCTCCCTCACTCGCCCTTTCACCCGTTCGCCCTCTGTCCCTCTCTCGCACTCTCACCCTCATTCGCTCTCTCACCCTCATTCCCTCTCTCACCCTCTCTCATAATCTCTCCCTCTTTCGCCCTCCCTCCCTCTTTCTCCTTCTCTCCCTCTCTCCCCCTCTCGCCCACTCTCGCCATCTCTCGCCCTCTCTCTCCCTTTCTCCCTCTCTTGTCGTCTCTCCCTCTTTCGCCCTCTCTCCCTCTCATTCCCTCTCTCCCTCTCTCACCTCTCTCCCGCTCTCACCCTCTCTCCTGCTCTCGCCCTCCCTCCCTCTTTTGACTTCTCTCCCTCTCGTCCTCTCCCACTCTCTCGCCCTCTCTCCCTCTCTCGCCCGCTCAACCTCTCTCGCCCTCTCGCCCTCTCTAGCCCTCTCACCCTCTCTCTCCCTTTCTCCCTCTCTCGCCCTCTCTCCCTCTCTAGCCCTCTCACCCTCGCTCATCCTCTCTCCCTCATTCGCCTTCTCTCCCTCTCTTGCACTCTCTCTCTCTCGCCCACTCTCCCTCTCTCGTCCTCTCTCCCTCTCTCACCCTCTTTTCCTCTCTCTTCCTGTCTCCCTCTCTCTCCCTCTCTCCTTGTCTCGCCCTCTCTCCTTCTCTCTCCCTCTCTCGCCCTCTCTCCCTCTTTCGCCCTCCCTCCCTCTCTTGCCCTCTTACCCTCTCTCACCCTCTCTCGCCCTCTCTCCACCTCTCTCCCTCACTATCCCTCTCTTGACATTTCTCGCCCACTGTCCCCCTCTCACCGTTTCTCCCTCTCTTGCTCACTCTCCCTCTTTTGACTTCTCTCCCTCTCGTTCTCTTCCGCTCTCTTGCCCTCTGTCCCTCTCTCGCCCGCTCACACTCTCTCGCCCTCTCTCCCTCTCTCGCCCTCTCTCCCTCTTTAGCCCTCGCAACCTCGGTCATCCACTCTCCCTCATTCGCCCTCTCTCCCTCACTCGCACTCTCTCTTTCTGGCCCACTCGCCCACTCTCCCTCTCTCCCTCTCTCCCTCTCGCACCCTCTTTCTCTCTCTCTTACTCACTCCCTCTCTTTCCCTCTCTCCATGTCTCGCCCTCTCGCCCTCTCTACCTCTCCTGCCGTCTCTTGCTCTCACTCTCCCTCTCTCCCTCTTTCACCCTCACTCCCTCTCTTGCCCTATCTTCCTCTCTCTCCCTCTCTCGCCCTCTCCCCCTCTCCTTCCCTCTCTCCCTCTCTCGCCCTCTCTCCCGCTCTCGCCCTCTCTCCCTCTTTCGCTCTTTCTCGCTCTCTCGCCCTCTCTCACTCTCTCTGCCTCTTTCGCCCTCTCTCCTTCTTTCACCCTCTCTCCCTCTCCTTCCCTCTCACCCTCTCTCACCTCTCTCCCTTTCTCGCCCTCTCTCTTCCTCTCTCCCTCTCTCGACCTCTCACCCTCTCTTTCCCTCTTTCACCCCCTCTCCCCCTTTCTCCCTCTCTCACTCTTTTGCCCTCTCTGCCTCTCTTGCCCTCTTTCGCCCGCTCTCCCACTTTCGGCCTCTCTCCCTCTCTCGCCCTCTATCCCTCTCTCCCGCTCTCGCCCACTCTCGCCATCTCTCGCCCTCTCTCTCCCTTTCTCCCTCTCTTGTCGTCTCTCACTCTCTCGCCCTCTCTAACCCTCTTTCCCTCTCTTCCCATCTCTTCCTCTCTCGCCCTGTCTACCTCTCACGCCCTCTCTCCCTCTCGCCCTCTCTCTCCCTCTCACCCTCTCTCACCCTGTCTCCCTCTCTCGCCCTCTCTCTCTCTGGCCCTTTCGCCCACTCTCCCTCTCTCGCCCGCTCTCGCCCTCTCTCCCTCTCTCATCCTCTCTCCCTCTTTCGTACTCTCTCCATTTCTCCCCCACTCGCTCTCTCTCCCACTTTCGTCTTCTCTCGCTCTCTCTCCCTCTTTCGCCCTCTCTCCCTCTCCTTCCCTCTCTCCCTCTCTCACCTCTCTCCCGCTCTCACCCTCTCTCCTGCTCTCGCCCTCTCTCCCTCTTTCGCCCTCTCTCCCTCTCTTGCCTTCTTACCCTCTCTCACCCTCTCTCTCTCTCTAACCCTCACTCACCCTCTCTCTTCCTCTCTATCCCTCTCTCGACCTTTCTCGCCCGCTCTCGCTCTCTCACTGTTTCTCCCTCTCTCGCCCTCTCTCCCTCTTTTGACTTCTCTCCCTCTCGTCCTCTCCCACTCTCTCGCCCTCTCTCCCTCTCTCGCCCGCTCAACCTCTCTCGCCCTCTCGCCCTCTCTAGCCCTCTCACCCTCTCTCTCCCTTTCTCCCTCTCTCGCCCTCTCTCCCTCTCTAGCCCTCTCACCCTCGCTCATCCTCTCTCCCTCATTCACCTTCTCTCCCTCTCTTGCACTCTCTCTCTCGCCCACTCTCCCTCTCTCGCCCTCTCTCCCTCTCTCACCCTCTTTTCCTCTCTCTTCCTGTCTCCCTCTCTCTCCCTCTCTCCTTGTCTCGCCCTCTCTCCTTCTCTCTACCTCTCTCCCTCTTTCGCCCTCCCCCCCTCTCTTGCCCTCTTACCCTCTCTCACCCTCTCTCGCCCTCTCTCCACCTCTCTCCCTCTCTATCCCTCTCTTGACATTTCTCGCCCACTGTCCCCCTCTCACCGTTTCTCCCTCTCTTGCTCACTCTCCCTCTTTTGACTTCTCTCCCTCGCGTTCTCTGCCGCTGTCTTGCCCTCTGTCCCTCTCTCGCCCGCTCACACTCTCTCGCCCTCGCTCCCTCTTTAGCCCTCGCAACCTCGGTCATCCACTCTCCCTCATTCGCCCTCTCTCCCTCACTCGCACTCTCTCTTTCTGGCCCACTCGCCCACTCTCCCTCTCTCGCCCTCTCTCCCTCTCTCCCTCTCGCACCCTCTTTCTCTCTCTCTTACTCATTCCCTCTCTCTCCCTCTCTCCTTGTCTCGCCCTCTCGCCCTCTCTACCTCTCCCGCCGTCTCTTGTTCTCACTCTCCCTCTCTCCCTCTTTCACCCTCACTCCCTCTCTTGCCCTATCTTCCTCTCTCTCCCTCTCTCGCCCTCTCTCCCTCTCCTTCCCTCTCTCCCTCTCTCGCCCTCTCTCCTGCTCTCACCCTCTCTCCCTCTTTCGCTCTTTCTCGCTCTCTCACCCTCTCTCACTCTCCCTGCCTCTTTCGCCCTCTCTCCTTCTTTCACCCTCTCTCCCTCTCCTTCCCTCTCACCCTCTCTCACCTCTCTCCCTTTCTCGCCCTCTCTCTTCCTCTCTCCCTCTCTCGACCTCTCACCCTCACTTGCCCTCTTTCACCCCCTCTCCCCTATCTCCCTCTCTCACTCTTTTGCCCTCTCTGCCTCTCTTGCCCTTTTTCGCCCGCTCTCCCTCTTTCGCCCTCTCTCCCTCTCTCGCCCTCTATCCCTTTCTCCCGCTCTCGCCCTTTATCACCCTCTCTCCCTTCCTCGCCCTCTCTCCCTCTCGCCCTCTCACCCTCTCTCGCCCTGTCTCCCTCTCTTGCCCTCTCGCCCACTCTCCCTCTCTCACCCACTCTCCTTCTCTCGCCCTCTCTCCCTCTCTCGCCCTCTCTCCCTCTCTCGCCCTCTCACCCTCTCTCGCCCTGTCTCCCTCTCTTGCCCTCTCGCCCACTCTCCCTCTCTCGCCCACTCTCCTTCTCTCGCCCTCTCTCCCTCTCTCGCCCTCTCTCCCTCTCTCGCCCTCTCTCCCTCTTTCTCTCTTTTGTACTCTCTCCATCTCACCCCCTCTCGCTCTCTCTCGCCCTCTCTCCCACTTTCGCTCTCTCTCCCTCTTTCGCCCTTTCTCCCTCTCTTTCCCTCTCTCCCTCTCTTGCCGTCTCTCCCTCTCTTGCCCTCTCTCCCTCATTCGCCCTCTCTCACTCTCTCCGCCTCTTTCGCCCTCTCTCCTTCTTTTGCCCTGCCTCCCTCTCCTTCCCTCTCTCCCTCTCTCACCTCCCTCCCTCTCTCGCCCTCTCTCCCGCCCTCTCTTCCTCTTTCGCCCTCTCTCCCTCTCTTGCCCTCTTACCCTCTCTCACCCTCTCTTCCCCTCTTTCCATCTCTCTCCCTCTTTATCCCTCTCTCGACCTTTCTCGCCCGCTCTCCCTCTCTCACCGTTTCTCCCTCTCTCACCCTTTCTCCCTCTTTTGACTTGTCTCCCACTCGTCCTCTCCCAATCTCTCGTCCTCTCTCCCTCTCTCGCCCTCTCACCCCCTCTCTCCCTCTCTCGCCCTCTCTCCCTCTCTAGCCCTCTCACCCTCCCTCATCCTCTCTCCCTCATTCGCCCTCTCTCCCTCTCTCACCCACTTTCCCTCTCTCTTGCTCACTCACTCTCTCTCCCTCTCTCCTTGTCTCACCCTCTCGCCCTCTCTCCCTCTGTCGCACTCTTGACCTCTCTCGCCTTCTCTTGCTCTCACTCTCCCTCTCTCCCTCTTTCACCCTCACTCCCTCTCTTGCCCAATCTTCCTCTCTCTCCCGCTCTCGCCCTCTCTCCCTCTTTCGCCCTTTCTCGCTCTCTCCCCCTCTCGCCTCTCTCCCTCTCCTTCCCTTTCACCCTCTCTCACCTCTCTCCCTCTCTCGCCCTCTATCCCACTCTCGCCCTCTCTCCCTCTTTCACCCTCTCTCCCTGTCTCGCCCTCTTACCCTCTCTTACCCTCTCTCTCTCTCTCGCCCTCTCTCCCCCTCTCGCCCACTCTCGCCATCTCTCGCCCTCTCTCTCCCTTTCTCCCTCTCTCCCTGTCTCGCCCTCTAACCCTCTCTTACCCTCTCTCTCTCTCTCGCCCTCTCTCCCCCTCTCGCCCACTCTCGCCATCTCTCGCCCTCTCTCTCCCTTTCTCCCTCTCTTGCCGTCTCTCACTCTCTCGCCCGCTCTAACCCTCTTTCTCTCTCTTCCCATCTCTTCCTCTCTCGCCCTGTCTCCCTCTCACGCCCTCTCTCCCTTTCTCTCCCTCTCCTTCCCTCTCTCCCTCTCTCACCTCTCTCCCGCTCTCGCCCTCTCTCCTGCTCTCGCCCTCTCTACCTCTTTCGCCCTCTCTCCCTCTCTTGCCTTCTTACCCTCTCTCACCCTCTCTCTCTCTAGCCCTCACTCACCCTCTCTCTTCCTCTCTATCCCTCTCTTGAACTTTCTCGCCCGCTCTCCCTCTCTCACTGTTTCTCCCTCTCTCGCCCTCTCTCCCTCTTTTGACTTCTCTCCCTCTCGTCCTCTCCCACTCTCTCGCCCTCTCGCCCTCTCTAGCCCTCTCACCCTCTCTCTCCCTTTCTCCCTCATTCGCCTTCTCTCCCTCTCTTGCACTCTCTCTCTCTGGCCCGCTCGCCCTCTCTCCCTCTCTCACCCTCTTTTCCTCTCTCTTCCTCACTCCCTCTCTCTCCCTCTCTCCTTGTCTCGCCCTCTCTCCTTCTCTCTCCCTCTCTCGCCTTCTCTCCCTCATTCGCCCTCCCTCCCTCTCTTGCCCTCTTACCCTCTCTCACCCTCACTCGCCCTCTCTCCACCTCTCTCCCTCTCTATCCCTCTCTCGACCTTTCTCGCTTGCTCTCCCTCTCTCACCGTTTCTCCCTCTCTTGCTCTCTCTCCCTCTTTTGACTTCTCTCCCACTCGTCCTCTCCCAATCTCTCGTCCTCTCTCCCTCTCTCGCCCTCTCACCCCCTCTCTCCCTCTCTCGCCCTCTCTCCCTCTCTAGCCCTCTCACCCTCCCTCATCCTCTCTCCCTCATTCGCCCTCTCTCCCTCTCTCACCCTCTTTCCCTCTCTCTTGCTCACTCCCTCTCTCTCCCTCTCTCCTTGCCTCACCCTCTCGCCCTCTCTCGCCCTCTCTCCCTCTGTCGCACACTTGACCTCTCTCGCCTTCTCTTGCTCTCAATCTCCCTCTCTCCCTCTTTCACCCTCACTCCCTCTCTTGCCCAATCTTCCTCTCTCTCCCGCTCTCGCCCTCTCTCCCTCTTTTGCCCTTTCTCGCTCTCTCCCCCTCTCGCCTCTCTCCCTCTCCTTCCCTTTCACCCTCTCTCACCTCTCTCCCTCTCTCGCCCTCTATCCCACTCTCGCCCTCTCTCCCTCTTTCACCCTCTCTCCCTGTCTCGCCCACTTACCCTCTCTTACCCTCTCTCTCTCTCTCACCCTCTCTCACCCTCTCGCCCACTCTCGACATCTCTCGCCCTCTCTATACCTCTCTCGACCTTTCTCGCCCACTCTCCCTCTCTCACCGTTTCTCCCTCTCTCACCCTCTCTTCCTCTCTAGCCCTCTCACCCTCGCTCATCCTCTCTCCCTCATTCGCCTTCTCTCCCTCTCTTGCACTCTCTCTCTCTGGACCGCTCACCCACTCTCCCTCTCTCGCCCTCTCTCCCTCTCTCACCCTCTTTTCCTCTCTCTTCCTCACTCCCTCTCTCTCCGTCTCTCCTTGTCTCGCCCTCTCTCCTTCTCTCTCCCTCTCTCGCCTTCTCTCCCTCTTTCGCCCTCCCTCCCTCTCTTGCCCTCTTACCCTCCCTCACCCTCTCTCGCCCTCTCTCCACCTCTCTCCCTCTCTATCCCTCTCTTGACATTTCTCGCCCACTGTCCCTCTCTCACCGTTTCTCCCTCTCTTGCCCTCTCTCACTCTTTTGACTTCTCTCCCTCTCGTTCTCTCCTGCTCTCTTGCCCTCTGTCCCTCTCTCGCCCGCTCACACTCTCTCGCCCTCTCTCCCTCTCTCGCCCTCTCTCCCTCTTTAGCCCTCTCAACCTCGCTCATCCTCTCTCCCTCATTCGCCCTCTCTCCCTCTCTCGCACTCTCTCTTTCTGGCCCACTCGCCCACTCTCCCTCTCTCGCCCTCTCTCCCACTCTCCCTCTCCCACCCTCTTTCCCTCTCTCTTCCTCACTCCCTCTCTCTCCCTCTCTCCTTGTCTCGCCATCTTGCTCTCTCTACCTCTCCCGCCGTCTGTTGCTCTCACTCTCCCTCTTTCACCCTCACTCCCTCTCTTGCCCTATCTTCCTCTCTCTCCCTCTCTCGCCCTCTCCCCCTCTCCTTCCCTCTCTCCCTCTCTCGCCCTCTCTCCCGCTCCCGCCCTCTCTCCCTCTTTCGCTCTTTCTCGCTCTCTCGCCCTCTCTCACTCTCTCGGCCTCTTTCGCCCTCTCTCCTTCTTTCACCCTCTCTCCCTCTCCTTCCCTCTCACACCTCTCTCCCTCTCTCTTCCTCTCTCCCTCTCTTGCCCTCTTTCACCCCCTCTCCCCCTTTCTCCCTCTCTCACTCTTTTGCCCCCTCTGCTTCTCTTGCCCTCTTTTGCCCTCTCTCCCTCTGTCGCTCTCTCTCCCTCTTTTGCCCTCACTCCCTCGCTCGCCCTCTATCCCTCTCTCCCGCTCTCGCCCTTTCTCACCCTCTCTCCCTCCCTCGCCCTCTCGGCCACTCTCCCTCTCTCGCCCACTCTCCTTCTCTCGCCCTCTCTCCCTCTCTCGCCGTCTCTCCCTCTCTCGCCCTCTCTCCCTCTCTCGCCCTCTCTACCTCTCTCTCTCTTTCGTACTCTCTCCATCTCTTCCCCTCTCGCTCTCTCTCGCCCTCTCTCCCACTTTCGCCCTCTCTCCCTCTTTCGCCCTCTCTCCCTCTCCTTCCCTCTCTCCCTCTCTTGCCGTCTCTCCCTCTCTTGCCCTCTCTCCCTCATTCGCCCTCTGTCACTCTCTCTGCCTCTTTCGCCCTCTCTCCTTCTTTCGCCCTCCCTCCCTCTTCTTCCCTCTCTCCCTCTCTCACCTCCCTGCCTCTCTCGCCCTCTCTCCCGCTCTCGCCCTCTCTCCCTCTTTCGCCCTCTCTCCCTCTCTTACCCTCTTACCCTCTCTCACCCTCTCTTCCCCTCTCTCCATCTCTCTCCCTCTCTATCCCTCTCTCGACCTTTCTCGCCCGCTCTCCCTCTCTCACCGTTTCTACCTCTCTCGCCCTCTCTCCCTCTTTTGACTTCTCTCCTTCTCGCCCTCTCTCCCTCTCTTACCCTCTCTCCCTCTCTAGCCCTCTCTCCCTCCCTCATCCTCTCTCCCTCATTCGCCCTCTCTCCCTCATTCGCCCTCTCTCCCTCTCTCACCCTCTTTCCCTCTCTCTTGCTCACTCCCTCTCTCCTTGTCTCACCCTCTCGCCCTCTCTCGCCCTCTCTCCCTCTGTCGCATTCTTGACCTCTCTCGCCGTCTCTTGCTCTCACTCTCCCTCTCTCCCTCTTTCACCCTCACTCCCTCTCTTGCCCTATCTTCCTCTCTCTCCCGCTCTCGCCCTCTCTTCCTCTTTCGCCCTTTCTCGCCCTCTCTCCCTCTCCTTCCCTTTCACCCTCTCTCACCTCTCACCCTCTCTCGCCCTCTATCCCACTCTCGCCCTCTCTCCCTGTTTCACCCTCTCTCCCTGTCTCGCCCTCTTACCCTCTCTTACCCTCTCTCTCTCTCGCCCTCTCTCACCCTCTCTTGCCCTCTCTCCATCTCTCTCCCTCTCTCTCCCTCTTTCGCCCTTTCTCGCTCTCTCCCCGTCTCGCCCTCTCTCCCTCTCCTTCCCTTTCACTCTCTGTCACCGTTTCTCCCTCTCTCGCCCTCTCTCCCTCTTTTGACTTCTCTCCCTCTCGTCCTCTCCCCCTCTCTCGCCCCTCGCCCTCTCTTGCCCTCTCTCCCTCTGTCGCACTCTTGCCCTCACTCGCCGTCTCTAGCTCTCCCTCTCCCTCTCTCCCCCTCACTCCCTCTCCTTCCCTCTCTTCCTCTCTCTCCCTCACTCCCTCTCTCGCACTTTCTTGCCCTCTCTCCCTCTCTCCCTCTCTCTCCCTCTCTTCCCCGTTCTCCCTCCCTCGCCCTCTCTTGCCCTCACTCCCTATTTCGCCATCTCTCCCTCTCTCGTCCTCTCTCCCTCTTTCGTACTCTCTCCCTGTCTCGCCCTCTCTCCCTCTTTCGCCCTCTCGCCTTCTCTCACTCTCTCTGCTACTTTCGCACCCTCTCCCTCTTTCGCCCTCTCTCCCTCTCCTTCCCTCTCTCCCTCACTCGCCCTTTCTCCCTCTCTCGTCCTCTCTCCCTCTCTTGCCTTCTCTCCCTCTCTCATCCTCTCTCACCTTCTCTCCATCTCCCTCCCTCTCTATCCCTCTCTCGACCGCTCTCCCTCTCTCACCGTTTCGCCCTCTCTCACCCTCTCTCCCTCTTTTGACTTCTCTCCCTCTCGTCCTCTCCCCCTCTCTCGTCCTCTCCCCCTCTCTCGCTCTCTCTCATTCTCTCACCCGCTCTCCCTGTCTCGCCCTCTCGACCTCTCTCGCCCTCTCGACCTCTCTCGCCCTCTGTCTCTCTCTCTTGGCCTCTCTCTCAGTTTCGCCCTCTCTCCCTCTCTCCCTCTCTTTCCCTCTCTCCCTCTCTCGCCCTCTCTCCCTCACTCCATCTCTCCCTCTCTCGCTCTCTCTCGCCCTCTCTCCCTCTCTCGCCCACACTCCCTCTCTCGCCCTCTCACCCTCTTTCGCCCTTTCGCACTCTCTCACTCTCTCTGCCTCTTTCGCCCTCTCTCCCTCTCTTTCCCTCTCTCCCTCTCTCAACCTCTCTCGCACTCTCGCCCTCTCTTACTCTCTCTGCCTCTTTCGCCCTATCTCCCTCTTTCACCCTCTCTCCCTCTCGTTCCCTCTCTACCTCTCTCGCCCTCTCTCCCTCTTTCGCCATCTCTCCCTCTCTCGCCCTCTCTTCCTCCTGCCCTCTCTCCATCTCTCTCCCACTCTCCCTCTCTATCTCTCTCTCGACCTTTCTTGCCCGCTCTCCCTCTCTTCCTCTCTCGCGCTTTCCTGCCCTCTCTCCCTCTCTTGCCGCTTCTCCCTCTCTCGCACTCTCTCCCTCACTCTCGCCCTCTCACCCTCTTTTGCCCTCTCTCCCTCTCTCGCCCACTCTCCATGTCTTGCCCTCTCTCTCTCTCTCGCCCTCTGTCTTTCTCTCGGCCTCTCTCCCTTTCTCACCCATCTCACACTCTCGCGCTTTCCCGTCCTCGCTCCCTCTCTCGCCCTTTCTCAATTTCTCTCGTCATTTCTCCCTCTCTCACCCTCTCTCCCTCTTTCGTCCTCTCGCCCTTTTTCGCCCTCTCTCCCACTCTCGCCCGCTCTCTCTCTCTTCATCTCTCGTCCTCTTTCCGGCTCTCGCCCACTCTCCCTCTCTTGTCCTCTCTCCCCCCTCGCCCTCTCTCCCTCTCTCGCACTCTCTCCCTCTTTTGCCCTCTCTCCCTCTATCACCCTCTCTCCCTCTCTGACTCAGCCCCACTCCCTCGCTCTCACTCTCTCCCTCTCTCGCCCAACCCCTTTCTCTCACCGTCTCTCCCCCTCTCCCCATCTCTCCCTCTCCCATCCTCTCTCACCCTCTCACTCTCTCGCCCTCTCTCCCTCTCTCGCTCCTCTCTTGCACACTCTCCCTCTCTCACTCTCTCTTGCCCTCTCACCCGCTCTCCCTCTCTACCTCTCTCGCCCCATCTCCCTTTCACGCCCTCTCTCTCTCCCACTATCTCTTTCTCTCTCGCCCTGTCTCGCCTTTTCTCCCTCTCTCCCTCTCGCCCTCTATCTGCCTCTCTCGCCCTCACGCCCTCTTTCACCTTCTCTCTCTCTCTCTTGCCCTCTTGTCATCTCGCCCTCTCTCCCTCTCCCGCCCTCTCTCCCTGTAGCCCTCTCTCGTCCTCTCTCCTTGTCTGACACTCTCTCTCTTTCTCGCCCTCTTGCCCTCTTTCGCCCTCTCTCCCTCTCTCTCTCTCGACCTCGCTCCCTCATTCGCCCTCTCGCCCTCTCACCATCTCTCGCCCTCACTCACCCTCTCCCGCCACTCTCTCCCTCTCTCCCTCTCGCCCTCTCTCGCACTCTCTCCCTCTCTGCCTCTCTTTCCCTCTCACCCACTCTTTCCCTCTCTCCCTGTCTCGCCTTCTTGCCCTGTCTGGCCCTCTCTCACTCTCTCGCCCTCTCTCTTCCTCTTTTGCAATCTCTCGCATTCTCTCGCCCTCTCTCTCTCTCGCCCTCTCTCACTCTCCTTCGCCATCTCTCCCTCTCTGTCCCTCAATCTCTCTCTCGCACTTCCACGCCCTCTCTACCTCTCTCACCCTCTCTCCCACTCTCTCCCTCATGCCCTCTATCGGCCTCTCTCCCTCGCTTGTCCTCTGTCTCTCTCTTTTGCCCTCTCTCTCACTTTTGCCCTCTTTCCCTCTCTTCCTCTCTCCCTCCTCGCCATCTCTCCCTCTCTCGTCCACTCTCCCTCTATTGTACTCTCTCCCTCTCTCCCTTTCTCCATCTCTCCCTCTCTCTCTCTGTCGCCCACACTCGCTCTCTCACCCTCTCTCCCTCTTTTGCCCTTTCGCACTCTCTCGCTCTCTCTGCCTCTTTCGGCCGCTCTGCCTCTTTCGCCTTCTCTCACTCTCTCGCCCTCTCTCCCAGTCACCCTCTCTCCATCTCTCTCCCATTCTCTGTCTCTATCCCTCTGTCGACCTTGCTCGCCTGCCCGCTCTCCCTCTCTCACCGTTTCACCCTCTCTTGCCCTCTCTCCCTCTTTTGACCTCTCTCCCTCTAGTCCTCTCCCCCTCTCTCACCCTCTCTCCCTCTCTTGCCCCCTCACCCTCTCTCCCTCACTCGCACTCTCACCCTCTCTCACCCTCTCGACCTCTCTCGCCCACTCACCCCTCTCCCCTCTCTCGAACTCTGTCGCCCTCTCTCCCTCTCTCGCCCTCACACCCTCTCTTGCCCTCTGTCTTTCTCTCGCCCTCTCTCCCATTTTCGCCCTCTCTCTCCCCCTCTCTCCCTCTCTCGCCCTCACGCCCACTCGCCCCCTCTCGCCCTCTCTCCCTCGCTTTGCCACTTTTGCCCTCTCTCCCTCTTTAGCCCTCTCTCTCTCTCTCTTGCCAGTCTCCCTCTCTCACTCTCTATCCATCTTTCTCCCACTTGCCCTATCTCCATCTCTCTGCCTCACTTCCGATCTCCCCCTCTCTCGAACTTTCTCGCCCTCTCTCTCTCTCTCGCCATCGCTCCCTCATTCACCCTCTCTCCCTCTTTTGCCCTATCACGTTCTAGCCCTCTCTCCCTCTCTCGCTCTCTCTGCCTCTCTAGATCCACACCCTCTCTCGCCCTCTCTCCCTCTCTTACCCTCTCGATCTCTCTCGCCCTCTCTCCCTCCATCCCCTCTCTCGAACTCTTCCGCCTCTCACCATCTCTCGCCCTCTCTCCCTCGCTCGCCCTCTTTCTCTCTCTTTTGCTCTCTTTCTCACTTTTGCCCTCTTTCACTCTCTTCCTCTCTGGCCCTCTCTCGCTCTCTCCCTCTCTCTCCTCTCTTCCTCTCTTGACCTTTCTCCCTCTCTGAACCTATCTACCCTCACTCCCTCTTACGCCCTCTCCCCCCCCCCTCGCCATCGCTCCCTCTCTCGTCCTCTCTCCCTTTATTGTATTCTCTCCCACTCTCCCTTTCTCCATCTCTCCCTCTCTCTCTGTCGGCCACACTCGCTCTCTCACCCTCTCTCCCTCTTTTGCCCTTTCTCCCTCTCTCACTCTCTCTGCCTCACTTCCGCTCTCCCCTTTTCTCGAACTTTCTTGCCCTCTCTGCCTCTCTCGCCATCTCTCCCTCATTCACCCTCTCCCCCTCTTTTGCCCTGTCTCGCTCTCTCGCCCTCTCTCCCAGTCACCCTCTCTCCCTCTTTTGCCCTATCTCGCTCTAGCCCTCTCTCCCTCTCTCACCCTCCCAAACTCTCTCTCCCTCTCTCCCTCTCTCCCTTCTCTCGAACTCTTTCGCCCTCTCTCCCTCTAACGCCCTCTCACCCTCTCTCACCCTCCGTCTTTCTCTTGCGCTCTCTCCCACTTTCGCCCTCTCTCCCTCGCTCTCCCTCTCACCCACTCTCCCCCTCTTGCCCTGTCTCCCTCTCTCGCCCTCTCGCCCTCTCGCCCTCTCTCGCTCTCTCGCTCTCGCCCTCTCACCCTCTCTCTCGCCAGCTCTCCCCCTCTCTATCCCTCTCTCGCCCTCACTCGAACTCTTTCACCCACTCGCCCCCTCTCGCCCTCTCTCCCTCTCTGGCCCGCTTTCCCACTTTTGCCGTCTCTCCCTCTTTCACCCTTTCTCCCATCTTGCCCAGTCTCCCTCTCTCACTCTCTATCCATCTTTCTCCCAGTTGCCCTCTCTCCGTCTCTCTGCCTCACTTCCGCTCTCCCCTCTCTCGAAATATCTCGCCCTCTCTCCCTCTCTCGCCATCTCTCCCTCATTCACCCTCTCTCCGTCTTTTCCCCTGCCTTGCTCTAGCCCTCTCTCCCTCTCTCGCTCTCTCTGCCTCTCTAGACCCCCTAGCTCTCTCGCTCTCTCTCCCTCTCTCACCCTCTCAACCTCTCTCCCCTCTCTCCCTCTCTCCTCTCTCTCGAACTCTTTCGCCCTCTCACCTTCACTCGCTCTCTCTCCCTCGCGCGCCCTCTGTCTCTCTCTTTTTCCCTCTCTCTCACTTTTGCCCTCTTTCCCTCTCTTCCTCTCTGGCCCTCTCTCCCTCTCTCCCTCTCTCTCCTCTCTTCCTCTTTTGACCTTTCTCCCTCTCTCACCCTATCTCGCCCTCACTCCCTCTTACTCCCTCTCTCCGCCCTCGCCATCGCTCCCTCTCTCGTCCTCTCTACCTCTATTGTACTCTCTCCCTCTTTCCCTTTCTCCATCTCTCCCTCTCTCTTTGTCGGCCACACTCGCTATCTCACCCTCTCTCCATCTTTTGCCCTTTCGCCCTCTTCGCTCTCTCTGCCTCTTTCGGCCGCTCTGCCTCATTTGCCTTCTCTCACTCTCTCGCCCTCTCTCCCAGTCACCCTCTCTCCTTCTCTCTCCCATTCTCCCTCTCTATCCCTCTGTCGACCTTGCTCGCCTGCCCGCTCTCCCTCTCTCACCGTTTCACCCTCTCTTGCCCTCCCTCGCTCTTTTGACCTCTCTCCCTCTAGTCCTCTCCCCCTCTCTCACCCTCTCTCCCTCTCTTGCCCTCTCACCCTCGCTCCCTCTCTCGCCCTCTCACCGTCTCTCACCCTCTCGACCTCTCTCGCCCACTCCCCCTCTCTCCCCTCTCTCGAACTCTGTCGCCCTCTCTCCCTCTCTCGCCCTCACACCCTCTCTTGCCCTCTGTCTTTCTCTCGCCCTCTCTCCCATTTTCGCCCTCTCTCTCCCCCTCTCTCCCTCACTCGCCCTCTCGCCCAGTCGCCCCCTCTCGCCCTCTCTCCCTCGCTTTCCCACGTTTGCCCTCTCCCTCTTTCGCCCTCTCTCCCTCTCTTGCCCAGTCACCCTCTCTCACTCTCTATCCATCTTTCTCCCACTTGCCCTATCTCCATCTCTCTGCCTCACTTCCGCTCTCCCCCTCTCTAGAACTTTCTCGCCCTCTCTCCCTCTCTCGCCATCTCTCCCTCATTCACCCTCTCTCCCTCTTTTGCCCTATCTCGCTCTAGCCCTCTCTCCCTCTCTCGCTCTCTCTGCCTCTCTAGACCCCTTCCCTCTCTCGCCCTCTCTCCCTCTCTCACCCTCTCGAACTTTCTCGCCCTCTCTCCCTCGCCATCTCTCCCTCATTCACCCTCTCTCTCCCTCTTTTGCCCTGTCTCGCTCTCGCCCTCTCTCCCTCTCACGCTCTCTCTGCCTCTCTAGCCCCCCTCGCTCTCTCGCCCTCTCTCCCTCTCTCACCCTCTCGACCTCTCTCTCCCTCTCTCCCTTCTCTCGATCTCTTTCGCCCTCTCTCCCTCTCTCGCCCTCTCACCCTCTCTCACCCTCCGTCTTTCTCTTGCGCTCTATCCCACTTTCGCCCTCTCTCCCTCTCTCGCCCTCTCGCTCTCTCTGCCTCTCCAGACCCCTTCCCTCTCTCGCCCTCTCTCCCTCTCTCGCTCTCTCTGCCTCTCTTTACCTTTCTCCCTCTCTCACCCTATCTCGCCCTCACTCCCTCTTACTCCCACTCTCCGCCCTCGCCATCGCTCCCTCTCTTGTCCTCTCTCCCTTTATTGTATTCTCTCCCTCTCTCCCTTTCTCCATCTCTCCCTCTCTCTCTGTCGGCCACACTCGCTCTCTCACCCTCTCTCCCTCTTTTGTCCTTTCTCCCTCTCTCACTCTCTCTGCCTCACTTCCGCTCTCCCCTTCTCTCGAACTTTCTTGCCCTCTCTCCCTCTCTCGCCATCTCTCCCTCATTCACCCTCTCCCCCTCTTTTGCCCTGTCTCGCTCTCGCCCTCTCTCTCTCTCGCGCTCTCTGCCTCTCTAGCCCCCCTCGCTCTCTCGCCCTCTCTCCCTCTCTCACCCTCTCGACCTCTCTCTCCCTCTCTCCCTTCTCTCGAACTCTTTCGCCCTATCTCCCTCTCTCGCACTCTCGAACTTGCTCGCCCCCTCTCCCTCTCTCGCCATCTCTCCCTCATGCACCGTCTCCCCCTCTTTTGCCCTGTCACGCTCTCGCCCTCTCTCCCTCTCTCGCTCTCTCTGCCTCTCTAGCCCCCCTCGCTCTCTCGCCCTCTCTCCCTCTCTCACCCTCTCGACCTCTCTCTCCCTCTCTCCCTCGCTCCCTTCTCTCGAACTCTTTCGCCCTCTCTCCCTCTATCGCCCTCTCACCCTCTCTCACCCTCCGTCTTTCTCTTGCGCTCTATCCCACTTTCGCCCTCTCTCCTTCTCTCTCCCTCTCGCCCACTCTCCCCCTCTTGCCCTGTCTCCCTCTCTCGCCCTCTCGCCCTCTCTCGCTCTCTCTTGCCCTCTCACCCTCTAGCTCGCCCTCACTCCCTCTCTCGCCCTCTCTATCCCTCTCTCGCCCTCACTCGAACTCTTTTGCCCACTCGCCCCCTCTCGCCCTCTCTCCCTCTCTCGCCCGCTTTCCCACTTTTGCCCTCTCTCCCTCTTTCGCCCTCTCTCCCTCTCTTGCCCTCTCTCCCTCTCCCGCTCCCTCTGCCTCTCTAGACCCCCTCCCTCTCTCGCCCTCTCTCCCTCTCTCACCCTCTCGACCTCTCTCGCCCTCTCTCCCTCTCTCCCCTCTCTCGAACTCTTTCGCCCTCTCACCCTCTCTCGCCCTCTCTCCCTCGCTTTCTCTCTTTTGCCCTCTCTCTCACTTTTGCCCTCTTTCCCTCTCTTCCTCTCTGGCCCTCTCTCCCTCTCTCTCCTCTCTTCCTCTCTTGACCTTTCTCCCTCTCTCACCCTATCTCGCTCTCACTCCCTCTTACTCCCTCTCTCCGCCCTCGCCATCGCTCCCTCTCTCGTCCTCTCTCCCTTTATTGTACTCTCTCCCTCCCTCCCTTTCTCCATCTCTCCCTCTCTCTCTGTCGGCCACACTCCCTCTCTCACCCTCTCTCCCTCTTTTGCCCTTTCGCCCTCTCTCACTCTCTCTGCCTCACTTCCGCTCTCCCCTTCTCTCGAACTTTCTCGCCTTCTCTCCCTCTCTCGCTATCTCTCCCTCATTCACCCTCTCTCCCTCTTTTGCCCTGTCTTGCTCTCACCTACACTCCCCCTCTTGCCCTCTCTCCCTCTCTCGCACTCTCGCCCTCTCTCGCTCTCTCTCTCTCGCCCTCTCGCCCTCTCTCACCCTCTGTCTTTCTCTCACCCTCTCTCTCACTTTTGCTTTCTCTCATCCTCTCTCGCCCTCTCTCTCGCCCACTCTTCCCCCTCGCCCTCTCTCCATCTCTCACCCGCTTTCCCACTTTTCGCCTTCCCTCCCTCTTTCGCCCTCTCTCCCTCTCTCGCCCACTCTCCCTCTCGCTCTCTACCCATCTCTCTCCCTCTCGCCCTCTCTCGCCCTTTCTCCATCTCTCTCCCATTCTCCCTCTCTATCCCTCTCTCGACCTTGCTCGCCCGCCCGCTCTCCCTCTCTCACCGTTTCGCCCTCTCTTGCCCTCTCTCCCTCTTTTGACCTCTCTCCCACTCGTCCTCTCCCCTCTCTCACCCTCCCTCCTTCTCTTGCCCTCTCGCTCTCTCTCACCCTCTCACCCTCTCTCGCCCTCTCACAGTCTCTTGCCTACTCTCCCTCTCTCGCCCTCTCTCTCTCTCGCCCTCTCACCCTCTCTCACCTTCTGTCTTTTTCTCGCCCTCTCTCCCATTTTCGCGCTCTCTCCCTCTCTCGCCCACTTTCCCACTTTTGCCCTGTCTCCCTCTTTCGCCCTCTCTCGCCCACACTCCCTCTCTCGCTCTCTATCCATCTCTCTCCCTCTCGCCCTCTTTCCATCTCTCTCTCTCTCTCTACCTCTCTCCCTCTTTTGCCCTCGCTCCCTCACTTGCCCTCTCTCCGTTTCTCGCCCTCTCTCCATCTCCCTACCTCTCGCCTCCTATCGTCCTCTCTCGCCCTCTTTCCATCTCTCACCCACAACACCTCTCTATTCCTCTCTCAATCTTTCTCGCCTGCTCACCCTCTCTCGCCCTCTCTCCCTCTTTTGACCTCTCTCCCTCTCGTCCTCTCCCCCTCTCTCCCCCTCTCTCCCTCTCTCGCCCTCTCGCCCTCTCTCGCTCTCTCTCTCGCCCTCTCATTCTCTCTCGCCCTCTCTCGCCCTCTCTCCCTCTCTCGCCCTCTCTCCCTCTCTCGCCCTCACTCGAACTCTTTCGTCCTCACTCCCTTTCTTGCCCTTTCACCCTCTCTCACCCTCTGTCTTTCTCTCGCGCTCTCTCCCACTTTTGCTTTCTCTCCCTATCTCTCCCTCTCTCTCGCCCTCTCGCCCACTTTTCAGCCCTCGCCCTTTCTCCCTCTGTCATCCGGTTTCCCACTTTTGCGTTCCCTCTGTCTTTCGCCCTCTCTCCCTTTCTCGCCCAATCTCCCTCTCCCGCTCTCTATCCATCTCTCTCCCTCTCGCCCTCTCTCGCCCTTTCTCCATATCTCTCCCTCTCTTCCTCTCTCTCCCTCTCTCAAACTTTCTCGCCCTCTCTCCCTCTCTCCCTCTCACCCTCTCTCTCCTCTCTTCCTCTCTTTCCCCTTCTCCCTCTTTCACCCTCTCTCGCCCTCACTCCCTCTTTCGCCCTCTCTCCCCCCTCGCCATCTCTCCTTCTCTCGTCCTCTCTCCCTCTTTTGTTCTCTCTCCCTCTCTCCATTTCTCCATCTCTCCCTCTCACCCTCTCTCCCTCTTTTGCGCTTTCGCACTGTCTCATTCTCTCTGATTCTTTCGCCCTCTCTCCCTCTCTCGCCCTCTTTTTCTCTCGCCCTCTCACCCTCTCTCGCTCTCTCTTCCTCTCCAACCCCCTCCCTCTCTCGCCCTCTCTCTATCTTCCTCGCTCGCCCTCTCTCCCTCTCTCCCTCTCACCCTCTCTCTCCTCTCTTCCTCTCTTTCCCCTTCTCCCTCTTTCACCCTCTCTCGCCCTCACTCCCTCTTTCGCCCTCTCTCCCCCCTCGCCCTCTCTCCCTCTCTCGCCCTCTCCTCCTCCCACCCTCTCTCACCGTCTCTCCCTCTCTTGCCCTCTCTCCCTCTTTTGCCCTCTCTCCCTCTCTTGCCCTCTCTCCCTTTCTCACCCTCTCTCCATCTCTCTACCTCTCGCCCTCTATCGCTCTCTCTCGCCCTTTCTCGCCTGCTCTCCGTCTCTCGCCGTTTCTCCCTCTCTCGCCCTCTCTCATCCTCTCTCACTCTCTCGCCCTCTCTCTCTCTCTCTCTCTCTCTCTCGTCCTCTCGCCCTCTCTCGAGCCCTGTCTCCCTCTCTCGCCCTCTCTCCATCTCTCTCCCATTCTCCCTCTCTATCCCTCTCTCGACCGTGCTTGACCGCCCGCTCTCCCTCTCTCACCGTTTCGCCCTCTCTTGCCATCTCTCCCTCGTTTGACCTCTCTCCCTCTCGTCCTCTCCCCTCTCTCCCTCTCTTGCCCTCTCGCCCTCTCTCACCCTCTCATCCTCTCTCGCCCTCTCACCCTCTCTCGCCCTCTCTCCCTCTCTCGCCCACTCTCCCTCTCTCCCCTCTCTCGAACTCGTTCTCCCTCTTTCCCTCTCTCGCACTCTCACCCTCTCTCGCCCTCTGTCTTTCTCTCGCCCTCTCCCCCACTTTCGCCCTCTCTCCCTCTCTCGCCCTCTCTCGCCCTCTCTCCCTCTCTCGCCCACTCTCCCTCTCTCGCCTCTCTCGAACTCTTTCTCCCTCTCTCCCTCTCTCGCACTCTCACCCTCTCTCGCCCTCTGTCTTTCTCTCGCCCTCTCCCCCACTTTCGCCCTCTCTCCCTCTCTCGCCCTCTCTCGCCCTCTCTCCCTCTCTCGCCCACTCTCCCTCTCTCCCCTCTCTCGAACTCGTTCTCCCTCTTTCCCTCTCTCGCACTCTCACCCTCTCTCGCCCTCTGTCTTTCTCTCGCCCTCTCCCCCACATTCGCCCTCTCTCCCTCTCTCGCCCTCTCTCGCCCTCTCTCCCTCTCTCGCCCACTCTCCCTCTCTCGCCTCTCTCGAACTCTTTCTCCCTCTCTCCCTCTCTCGCACTCTCACCCTCTCTCGCCCTCTGTCTTTCTCTCGCCCTCTCCCCCACTTTCGCCTTCTCTCCCTCTCTCGCCCTCTCGCCCTCTCTCGCCCGCTTTCCCATTTTTGCCCTCTCTCCCTCTTTCGCCCAGTCTCCCTCTCTCGCTCTCTATCCATCTTTCTCCCTCTTGCCCTCTCTCCATCTCTCTCCCTCACTTCCTCTCTCCCCTCTCTCGAACTTTCTCTCCCTCTCTCCCTCTCTCACCATCTCTCCCTCATTCACCCTCTCTCCCTCTTTTGCCCTGTCTCGCTCTCGCCCTCTCTCCCTCTCTCGCTCTCTCTCCCTCTCTAGCCCCCTCCTTCTCTCGCCCTCTCTCCCTCTCGCACCCTCTCGACCTCTCTCGCCCTCTTTCCCCTCTCTCAAACTCCTTCGCCCTCTCTCCCTATCTCGCCCTCTCACCCTATGTCTTTCTCTTTCCCTCTCTCCCACTTTCGCCCTCTCTCCCTCTCTCTCCCCCCTCGCCATCTCGCCCACTCTCCCCCTCTCGCCCGCTTTCCTAATTTTGCCCTCTCTCCATCTTTCGCCCACTCTCCCTCTTTGGCTCTCTATCCATCTTTCTCCCTCTTCCCTCTCTCGCCCTCTCTCCATCTCTCTCCCTCTCTTCCTCTCTCGCCCTCACTTGAACTATCTCGCCCTCTCTCCCTCCTTTGCGCTCTCTTGCTCTCGCCTTCTCTCCCTCTCTCGCTCTCTCTGTCTCTCTAGCCCGCCTCCCTCTCTCGCCCTCTCTCCCTCTTTTGTCCGCTCTCCCTCTCTCGCACTCTCTGCCACTCTCCCTCTCTCGCACTTTCTTGCCCTCTCTCCCTCTCTCACCACTGTTGCCCTCTCTCGCACTTTCTCCCTCACTCTTGCTCTCTCTCCCTCTCTCGCCCTCTCTCCCTTTCTCCATCTTTTGCCCTCTCTCCCTCTCTCGACCTCTCTCCATATCTTGCCCTCTCTCTACCTGTTTCTCCCTCTCTCCCTTCTCTCGTCCTCTCACCTCCTCACGCCCTCTGCCTTTCTCTCGCCCTCTTTCGCCATCTCACCCTCTCTCGCCCTCTCTCCCTCTCTCGCGCTTTCTCACCCACACTCCCTCTCTCGCCCTTTCACGCCCTCTCTCACTGTCTCTCCCATTTCTCGCACTCTTTCCCTCTCTATCGCCCTCTTTCGCCCTCTCTCCCTCTCTTGCCCAGTCTCCCTCTCTCGCTCTCTACATCTTTCTCCCTCTTGCCCTCTCTACATCTCTCCCTCACTTCCTCTCTGCCCCTGTCTCGAACTTTCTCTCCGTCTCTCCCTCTATCGCCATCTCTCCCTCATTCACCCTCTCTCCCTCTTTTGCCCTGTCTCGCTCTCGGCCTCTCTCCCTCTCTCGCTCTCTCTGCCTCTCTAGCCCCCCCTCCCTCTCTCGCCCTCTCACCCTCTGTCTTTCTCTTTCCCTCTCTCCCACTTTCGCCCTCTCTCCCTCTCTCGCCCACTCTCCCTCTCCCGACCTCTCTCCCTCTCTCGCCCGCTTTCCCACTTTTGCCCTCTCTCCGTCTTTCGCCGACTCTGCCTCTCTCGCTCTCTATCCACCTTTCTCCCTCTCGCCCTCTCTCACTCTCTCTCCATCTCTCTCACTCTCTTCCTCTCGCTCCCTCACTCGAACTTTCTCACCCTCTCACCCTCTCTCGCCCTCTCTCCCTCTTTTGTCCGCTCTCCCTCTCTCGCCCTCTCTGCCACTCTCCCTCTCTCGTGCTTTCTTGCCCTCTCTCCCTCTCTCACCACTGTTTCCCTCTCTCGCACTTGCACCCTCAGTCTCGCTCTCTCTCCCTCTCTCGCCCTCTCTCCCTCTCTCTCTCCATCTTTTGTCCTCTCTCCCTCTCTCGCCCACTCTCCATATCTTGCCCTCTCTCTACCTATTTCCCCCTCTCTCCCTTCTCTCGCCCTCTCACCTCCTCCCGCCCTCTGTCTTTCTCTCGCCCTCTTTCGCCCTCTCACCCTCTCTCGCCCTCTCTCCCACTCTCGCGGTTTCTCGCCCACACTCCCTGTCTCGCCCTTTCACGCCCTCTCTCACTGTCTCTCCCATTTCTCGCACTCTTTCCCTCTCCTTCGCCCTCTTGCGCCCTCTCTCCCTCGCACTCCCACTCTCCCTTTCTCTCCTTATCTCCCTCTCTACCTCTCTCGCCTTCTCTCCCTCTCTCGTACTCTCTCCCTCTTTCGTACTCTCTCCCCCTCTCTCCCTCTTTTGTACTCTCTCCCTCTGTCCCTCTCTCCCTCTCTCGCTCTCTCTCGTCCACTCTCCTTCTCTCGCCCATTCTCCCTCTCTCGCCCTCTCTCACCCTCTCTCGCCCACTCTCCCTCTCTAGCTCTATATCCATCTCTCTCCCTCTCGCCCTCTTTCTATCTCTCTCCCTCTCTTGACCTTTGTCGCCCTCTCTCCCTCTCTCACCGTCTCTCCCTCTCTTGCCCTCTCTCCCTTTTTTGCCCTCTCTCCCTCTCTTGCCCTCTCTCCCTTTCTCACCCTCTCTCCATCTCTCTACCTCTCGCCCTCTATCGCTCTCTCTCGCCCTTTCTCCATCTCTCTCCCACACTACCTCTCTATCCCTCTCTCGACCTTTCTCGCCTGCTCTCCGTCTCTCGCCGTTTCTCCCTCTCTCGCCCTCTCTCTTCCCCTCTCACTCTCTCACCCTCTCTCTCTCTCTCTCGTCCTCTCGCCCTCTCTCGAGCCCTGTCTCCCTCTCTCGCCCTCTCTCCCTCTCTCTCTCTCTCCACCTTTTGCCCTCTCGCCCTCTCTCGCCCTCTCTCCATATCTTGCCCTCTCGCTACCTCTTTCCCCCTCTCTCCCTTCTCTCGCCCTCTCATCTCCTCCCGCCCTCTGTCTTTCTCTCGCCCTCTTTCGCCCTCTCACCCGCTCTCGCCCTCTCTCCCACTCTCGCGCTTTCTCGCCCACACTCCCTCTCTCGCCCTTTCATGCCCTCTCTCACTGTCTCTCCCATTTCTCGCTCTCTCTCCCTCTCTCTCGCCCTCTGGCGCCCTCTCTCCCTCGCACTACCTCTCTCCCTTTCTCTCCTTCTCTCCCTCTCTACATCTTTCGCACTCTCTCCCTCTCTCACCCTCTCTCGTACTCTCTCCCTCTTTCGTGCTCTCTGCCTCTCTCTCCCTCTTTCGTACTCTCTCCCTTTCTCGCTCTCTCTCGCCCTCTCTACCTCTCTCGCCCTCTCTCCCTCTCTCGCCCACTTTCCCACTTTTGCCCTCTCTCCCTCTTTCGCCCTCTCACCCTCTCTCGCCCACTCTCCCTCTCTAGCTCTATATCCATCTCTCTCCCTCTCGCCCTCTTTCCATCTCTCTCCCTCTCTCGAACTCTTTCGCCCTCTCTTCCTCTCTCGCCCTCTCTCCCTCTCTCGCCCACTTTCCCACTTTTGCCCTCTCTCCCTCTCACCCTCTTTCCATCTCTCTCCCTCTCTTGAACTCTTTCGCCCTCTCTTCCTCTCTCGCCCTCTCTCCATCTCTCGCCCTCTCATCCTCTCTCTCGCCCTCTCTCCCTCTCTCGCCCTCTCGTCCTCCCCCCTCTCTCACCTTCTCTCCCCCTCTCTCCCTCTCTCGCCCTCTCACCCTTTCTCTCACCCTCTCGTCCACTCTCGCCCTCTCTCCCTCTCTCCCCCTCTCTCGAACTCTTTTGCCCTCTCTCCCTCTCTCGCCCTGTCACCCTCTCTCACCCTCTGTCTTTCTCTCGCCCTCTCCCACTTTTGCTTTCTCTCCCTATCTCTCCATCTCTCGCCCTCTTGCCCACTCTCCCCCCTTGCCCTCTCTCCCTCTCTCGCCCTCTCCTCCTTCCACCCTCTCTCACCCTCTCTCGCCCTCTCTCCATCTCTCTCCCATTCTCCCTCTCTATCCCTCTCTCGACCTTGCTCGCCCACCCGCTCTCCCTCTCTCACCGTTTCGCCCTCTCTTGCCATCTCTCCCTCGTTTGACCTCTCTCCCTCTCGTCCTCTCCCCCTCTCTCACCTTCCCTCCCTCTCTCACCCTCTCATCCTCTCTCGCCCTCTCATCCTGTCTCGCCCTCTCTCCCTCTCTCGCCCACTCTCCCTCTCTCCCCTCTCTCGAACTCGTTCTCCCTCTCTCCGTCTCTCGCACTCTCACCCTCTCTCGCCCTCTGTCTTTCTCTCGCCCTCTCCCCCACTTTCGCCCCCTCTCCCTCTCTCGCCCACTCTCCCTCTCGCTCTCTATCCATCTCTCTCCCTCTGCCCTTCCTCTATCTCTCTCCCTCTCTTCCTCTTTATGCCTCTCTCGACCTTTCTCGCCATCTCTCCCTCTCCAGCCCCCTCCCTCTCTCGCCCCCTCTCTCTCTTCCTCTCTCCCTCTCTCCCTCTCTCCCTTCTCTCCTCTCTTCCTCTCTTTCCCTTTCTCCCTCTTTCACCCTCTCTCGCCCTCACTCCCTCTTTCGCCCTCTCTCCCCCTCGCCATCTCTCCCTCTCTCGTCCTCTCTCCCTCTTTTGTTCTCTCTCCGTCTCTCCATTTCTCCATCTCTCCCTCTCTCTCGCCCACACTCGCTCTCTCATCCTCTCTCCCTCTTTTGCCCTTTCGCCCTGTCTCATTCTCTCTGCCTGTTTCGGCCGCTCTGCCTCTTTCGCCCTCTCTCCCTCTCTCGCCCTCTCCTCCTTCCACCCTCTCTCACCCTCTCTCGCCCTCTCTCCATCTCTCTCCCATTCTCCCTCTCTATCCCTCTCTCGACCTTGCTCGCCCACCCGCTCTCCCTCTCTCACCGTTTCGCCCTCTCTTGCCATCTCTCCCTCGTTTGACCTCTCTCCCTCTCGTCCTCTCCCCCTCTCTCACCCTCCCTCCCTCTCTCACCCTCTCATCCTCTCTCGCCCTCTCATCCTGTCTCGCCCTCTCTCCCTCTCTCGCCCACTCTCCCTCTCTCCCCTCTCTCGAACTCGTTCTCCCTCTCTCCGTCTCTCGCACTCTCACCCTCTCTCGCCCTCTGTCTTTCTCTCGCCCTCTCCCCCACTTTCGCCCCCTCTCCCTCTCTCGCCCTCTCTCCATCTCTCTCCCATTCCCCCTCTCTATCCCTCTCTCGACCTTGCTCGCAAACCCGATCTCCCTCTCTCACCGTTTCGCCCTCTCTTGCCATCTCTCCCTCGTTTGACCTCTCTCCCTCTCGTCCTCTCCCCCTCTCTCACCCTCTCTCCCTCTCTTGCCCTCTCGCCCTCTCTCACCCTCTCATCCTCTCTCGCCCTCTCACCCTCTCTCGCCCTCTCTCCCTCTCTCGCCCACTCTCCCTCTCTCGCCCTCTCTCGAACTCTTTCTCCCTCTCTCCCTCTCTCGCCCTCTCACCCTCTCTCGCCCTCTGTCTTTCTCTCGCCCTCTCTCCCACTTTCGCCCTCTCTCCCTCTCTCTCCCTCTCTCGCCCTGTCGCCCACTCTCCCCGTCTCTCCCTCTCTCGCCTGCTTTCCGAATTTTGGCCTCTCTCCCTCTCTTGCCCAGTCTCCCTCTCTCGCTCTCTATCCATCTTTCTCCCTCTTGCCCTCTCTACATCTCTCTCCCTCAATTCCTCTCTCCCCCTCTCTCGCACTTTCTCTCCGTCTGTCCCTCTCCCGCCATCTCTTCTTCATTCACCCTCTCTCCCTCTTTTGCCCAATCTCGCGCTCGCCCTCTCTCCCTCTCTCGCTCTCCCTGCCTCTCTAGCCCCCTCCCTCTCTCGCCCTCTCTCACTCTCTCCTTCTCACCCTCTCGACCTCTCTCTCCCTCTTTCCCTTCTCTCAAACTCTTTCACCCTCCTTCCCTCTCTCGCCCTCTCAACCGCTGTCTTTCTCTTTCCCTCTCTCCCACTTTCGCCCTCTCTCCCTCTCTCTCCTTCTCTCGCCCCTCGCCCACTCTCCCCCCTCGACCTCTCTCCGTCTCTCGCCCACTTTCCTACTTTTGCCCTCTTGCCGTCTTTCGCCCACTCTCCCTCTCTCGCTCTCTATCCATCTTTCTCCCTCTCGCCCTCTCTCACCCTCTCTCCATCTCTCTCACTCTCTTCCTCTCTCTCTCCCTCACTCGAACTATCTCGCCCTCTCTCCCTCTCTCGCCCTCTCTGCCTTTCTAGTCCCCCTCCCTCTCTCGCCCTCTCTCCCTCTTTTGTCCTCTCTACATTTCTCGCCCTCTCTGCCACTCTCCCTCTATCGCGCTTTCTTGCCCTCTCTCCTCTCTCGCCACTGTTTCCCTCTCTCGCACATTCTCCCTCACTCTCACCCTCTCTCCCTCTCTCGCCCTCTCTCCCTCTCTCGCCCACTCTCCATATCTTGCTCTCTCTCTACCTATTTCCACCGTCTCCCTTCTCTCGCCCTCTCACCTCGTCCCGCCCTCTGTCTTTCTCTTGCCCTCTTTCGCCCTCTCACCCTCTCTCGCCTTCTCTCCCACTCTCGCGCTTTCTCGCCCACACTCCCTCTCTCGCCCTCTCTCACTGTCTCTCCCATTTCTCGCACTCTCTCCCTCTCTCTCAACCTCTTGCGCCCTCTCTCCCTCGCACTACCTCTCTCACTTTCTCTCCTTCTCTCCCTCTCTACATCTTTCGCACTCTCTCCCTTTCTCACCCTCTCTCCCTCTCTCGTCCTCTCTCCCTCTCTCTCACCTTCTCTCCTACTCTCGTACTCTCTCCCTCTTTCGTACTCTCTGCCTCTCTCTTCCTCTTTCGTCCTCACTCCCAATCTCGCTCTCTCTCGCTCTCTCTCGCCCTCTCTACCTCTCTCGCCCACTCTCCCTCTCTCGACCTCTCTCGAACTCTTTCGCCCTCTCTCCCTCTTTCGCCCTCTCACCCTCTCTCGCCCACTCTCCCTCTCTAGCTCTATATCCATCTCTCTCCCTCTCGCCCTCTTTCCATCTCTCTCCCTCTCTCGAACTCTTTCGCCCTCTCTTCCTCTCTCGCCCTCTCTCCCTCTCTCGCCCACTTTCCCACTTTTGCCCTCTCTCACTCTCTTGCCCTCTTTCCATCTCTCTCCCAATCTCGAACTCTTTCGCCCTCTCTTCCTCTCTCGCCCTCTCTCCCTCTCTCGCCCTCTCGTCCTCTGCCCCTCTCTCGCCTTCTCTCCCCCTCTCTCGCCCTCTCGCCCTCTCTCGCCCTTTCACCCTCTCTCACCCTCTGTCTTTCTCTCGCCCTCTCCCACTTTTGCTTTCTCTCCCTATCTCTCCCTCTCTCACCCGCTTTCCCACTTTGCCCTCTCTCCCTCTTTCGCCCTCTCTCCCTCTCTTGCCCACTCTCCCTCTCGCTCTCTATCCATCTCTCTCCCTCTGCCCTTTCTCCATCTCTCTCCCTCTCTTCCTCTTTCTCCCTCTCTCGACCTTTCTCGCCCTCTCTCCCTCTCTCACTCCCTCTCCCTCTCTCGCCCTCTCTCCATCTTTCGTCCTCTCTTCCTCTCTCCTCCCCTCTCCTTCTCTTCCTCTCTCGCGCTTTCTTGCCCTCTCTCACCGCTTCTCCTTCTCTCGCACTCTCTCCCTCACTCTCGCCCTCTTGCCCTCTCTCGCCCTCTCTCCCTCTCTCCATCTCTTGCCCTCTCTCTACCTCTTTCCCCCTCTTTCCCTCTCTCGCCCTCTGTCCCTCTCTCGCCCTCTGTCTTTCTCTCGCCCTCTCTCCCTCTTTCGCCCACTCTCCCTCTCTAGCCCTCTCTCCCACTCTCGCGCTTTCTCGCCCTCTCTCACTGTCTGTCCCTCTCTCACACTCTCTCCCTCTCTATTGCTCTCTACCTATCTCGCCCTCTCTCCCTCTCTCCATCTCCCCTCTCTCGCTCTCTTGCCCCCTCGCCCTCTCTCGCCGTTTATCCCTCTCTCGCCCTCTTTTCCTCTTTCGTGCTCTCTCCTTCACTCGCCCTCTCTCCCTCTCTCTCTCTCTCTCTCTCTCGCCCTCTCTCACTCTCTTTGCCTCTTTCGCCCTATCTCCCTATTTCACCCTCTCTCCCTCTCCTTCCCTCTCCCCTCTCTCGCCCGTGTTCTCTCTCTCACCCTCTCTCCCTCTCTCGCCCACTCTCCCTCTCGCTCTCTATCCATCTCTCTCCCTCTGCCCTTTCTTCATCTCTCTCCCTCTCCCTCTCTCGACCTTTCTAGCCCTCTCTCCCTCTCTCGCTCCCTCTCCATCTCTCACCCTCTCTCCATCTTTCGTCCTCTCGCCCTCTCTCCTCCCTTCTCCTTCTCTTCCTCTCTCACGCTTTCTTGCCCTCTCTCCCTCTCTCACCGCTTCTCCTTCTCTCGCACTCTCTCCCTCACTCCCGCCCTGTTGCCCTCTCTCCCTCTCTCGCCCTCTCTCCCTCTCTCGCACTCTCTCCCTCTCTCGCACTCTCTCCCTCTCTATTGCTCTCTCCCTCTCTCGCCCTCTCTCCGTCTCTCCATCTCTCCCTCTCTCGCTTTCTTGCCCTCTCGCCCTCTCTCGCTGTTTATTCCTCTCTCGCCCTCTTTCCCTGTTTCATCCTCTCACCTTCTCTCGCCCTCTCTCCCTTTCTCCCTCTCTTGCCCTCTCGCCCTCTCTCACTCTCTTTGCCTCTATCGCCCTCTCTCTCTCTTTCGCCCTCTCTCCCTCTCCTTCACTCTCTCCCTCTCTCGCCCTTGTTCCCTCTCTCGCCCACTCTCCCTCTCTCGCCCGCTCTCCATCTCTCTACCTCTCCCTCTCTCGCCCTCTCCCTCTTTCGCCCTCTCCCCCTCTCTTGCCGCTTCTCCCTCTCTCGCACTCTCTCCCTCTCTCTCGCCCTCTCGCCCTCTCTCGTCCTCACTCCCTCTCACTCCCTCTCTCCCTGTCTCTCTCTCTCTCCCTCTCTAGCTCTCTCGCCCTCTCTCCCTCTCTCACCCAATATCTACCTCTTTCGCCCTCTCGCCCTCTCTCGCCCTCTCTCCCTCACTCACCCTCTCTCCCTCTCTCACCCTCTCTCCGTCTCTCGTTCTCTCTCTCTCTCGCCCTCTCTCCCTAATTCGCCCTCTCTCTCTCTCGCCATCTCTCCCTCTCGCTATCTTACCCTCTCTCGAACTCTCTCCTCTTCGGTCCTCTCCCCCCTCACCCTCTCTCGCCTGGCCCCCTCTCTTGCTCTCATTCTCTCCCTCTCTCATCTACCCCCTCCCTCTCCCTCTCTCCATCTCTAATCCTCTCTCGCCTTCTCTCCCTTTCTCGGCCCCTCTCCCTCTTTCGCTCTCTCTCCATCGCCCTCTCTCTCTTTCTCGCACTCTCGCCCTCTCTTTCTCGCCATCTCTCCTCTCTCGCCCTCTCTCACCCTCTCTCCCTCATGCCCTCTCTCCCTCTCTCGTCCTCTCTCCTTCTCTCCCTCTCTCACTCTCTCTCCCTCTCTCGCCCTTTCCCTATCTCCCTCTTTCTCTCTCTCGCCCTCTCTCCCTTTCTCGCCCTCTCTCCCTCTCTTGCCCTCTCTCTTCTCTCGCCCTCTCTCTCTCTCTCGCCGTCTTGCCCTCTCTCGCCCTCTCTCCCTCTCTCTCACCTTCTCTCCCTCTGTCGCCCTCTCTGCCTCTTTCGCCCTCTTGCCCTCTCAGGCTCTCTCGCCCTCTCTCGCCCTCTATCCCCCTTTCTCTCCCTCTCTCACCCTCTCTCTTCTCTCTCCCTCTCTCTTCGATCGCCCTCTCTCTCTCTCTCACCATCTTGCCCTCTCTCGCCCTCTCTTCCTCTCTCGCACTCTCTCACCCTCTCTCCCTCTCTCCCTCTCTCTCCCTCTCTCTCCCTCTCTCCATTTCTCGCCCTCTCTCACTCTCTCTCCCTCTTTCGCCCTCTCTCCCTCTCTCGCCCTCTCTCTTTCTGTCACCCTCTCTCCCTCTTTCGCCCGCTCGGCCTCTCTCCCTCTCTCTCCCTTTCTCTCCCTCTCTCCCTCTCTCGCTGTCTCTCCCTTTCTCGCCCTCTCTCCCTCTCTTCCTCTCGTCCTCTCTCTCCCTCTCTCGTCCTCTCTGCCTCTCTCGCCCTCTCTCCCCCTCTTCCTCTCTCGCCCGCCCCCCTCTCTTGCCCTCTGTCCCTCTCTCTTCCTCTCGCCCTCTCTCTCCCCCTTCTCTCGCTCGCACTCTCTCCCTCTCTCGCCCGCCCACCCCTCCTCTTGCTCTCTCTCCTCAACTTCTTCCGTTTCTCATTGACTGAATCTCTCTTCCCCCCTCCATCCCTCCCACTCTGTCTGATTCACTC
Organism: Chiloscyllium plagiosum; assembly: GCF_037043375.1. Classification (NCBI taxonomy): domain Eukaryota; kingdom Metazoa; phylum Chordata; class Chondrichthyes; order Orectolobiformes; family Hemiscylliidae; genus Chiloscyllium; species Chiloscyllium plagiosum. Next base: position 69,675,988 of record NW_028270180.1, on the reverse strand, counting down.
TGTGTCCCTGGTTCTTCCCTTTCCCCCTGACGTGGTGAGAGAGGAAGTGTTTGCAGTGAGAGACAGGGAGAGAAATGAGGGGAAAGAGGAGGCGAGAGGAAATGGGGAGGACAGGTTTGAGTCGGGGGGACAGATGGAGTTAAACCCAGCTCCTGAGCTCAAGGCGTGGTGCCCTCCACTTCCCTGAGGACCAGGACTTGGGGCTGAGTCTGTCTCTCTCCAGCTCAGCTTCTCTAACACAAGGACACGCAACAACATCGGTCACTCTGCTGCTCGCATACTTTAAAGAACATTTTTATTGTTTATAAATGGAAGTGATGGATACAGTCAGTGGGATGGTGCCTTTTCTCACTGGCCCCTGAGTTGTGACAGGCTAGTCCATCGCTGAAACACTGAACTGAAATGAGAAAATCCCAGATGGTGTGATTAATGAGGGAATTTGATTGATGGATGGATTTGGAAGAAGGGATATTTCAACACATTCTTCAGCTGCTGCCTGAACTTAGTCTGGGTCACGGCATAAATCGCGGTGTTTGTGCAGCAACTGAGGAGCTGCAGCATGAAGCCCAATTCCCGCACCAAGTCATGGAGATACACAGGGGTACCCACTAAATAATACATCCGGTGCCATATAGAATACAGCATTAACGTTGACCATAACAGGATGAAATTGGCCGAGATAACAAACAGTAAAATGATGGATTTTTTTCGGTTTCTCATTTCAGTGTCAGACTGAGCGTCCCCATTGGTGTGAGCGCGGAGTCTTCTGCGGGCTCTGCTGGTCACTACAATGTGTCTGACGGTGAGAACATTGAGCAGCAGAATCAGGAGAAATGGGACACACAGGGTTAGAATGTGGTGGAGGGACTCGATTGTGACCCAGACACTGGAGGATCCAACTGCGACTGTTACATCACAAAACCAGGGGGCGTTCCACAGCCCATACCGAGCCGTGAGCATAAAATACCAGAAACTGTTCTTTAAACAGCTCAGCACAGTCACTGCTCCCAGAACCACAGCCGTCGTTTTCTCACTGCAATATTTACTTTTCAGCTTCTGGCAACAAATGGCCACAAACCGATCAAAGGTTAAAGTGACAGTGAACCAGACAGAGCAGTCAGTGGCTGCATAAAGCAGGACGGCGTGGATATTACACACGGGGACGGACTCCCTCAGGAAATAAAACTGTTCCTGATAAACAATGGGAATGTGTCTCAGTGTCAGGTCGAGGATAATGACCAGGAGATCCGCCGCTGCCATGGCCCCCAGGTAACGTCTGACACATGGAGACAATCCACAATCTTAATAAAGTAGGACGTAGATTGTCACTACGTTAACTGTGAGGAAGGAAAACAAACCCATTATCCATGTGCCTGGAGGCAAAGGGACCCGTTTGATCGGGGACCCAGTGAGATTTCAAATGTGCCCCTGTATTCAGGGATTTATTAAAATAATTACAGCTGGAATACCTAATGGGAAGGTCTGAATTACTGACAAAAATGTGATAGAAATTACAAGAAACCCTTCCTCCCCAAACACACAGAGACACATCCATAAGGACAGATGGTTTCTGGAACATTTCCACACACTCGATCACTCGAGAGCAGACACAGGTCACTCCTTCCCAGTTCCTAATGCGGAGGGTGTGAACGTTGCTGTCCTAAAGGATTCTCTCTCAGTTTCCTGAAGACAAACGGAGTTTGGGAATTTCTGTCTTTTGGTCTAAATTGTGTTCGATCCTGTGTGATGAAGAAATGTAAACACAGGGAAAACGTATTCACACCTTTAACTGCCTGAGGGGCCTTCGGAACAGTGACTCCTTCTCTCTGGAACGGGATCTCTTCCCTCGGGATCTTATCGTTTGTTCAATTCAATGACGTCCGGCTGTTCACAAACAATGTCAGGGACAGAACGTTCCGGGGAATGTCAGTTATAGAAAGTTGGGGACAGAATGTTCCGGGGAACTCCTTAACCTGTCCATCACCTTTCCCCTCTACCCACCCCACCAACATGATGTACTGTGCCTGGACACACGGTAACATTAATAGGGTGAGAGACGGAGGGTCCAATCACAGGAATGGGAACTAAAGGCATTGCCAGATCAGCTGAAATGGCTAGATATGCCACATTCTCAATACACCTCACAGAACCAGTCCAGACACCATCAACCCAGATTAGATATCTGTTCACCGTGGAACACTGTGCAGACCAGGCCAGTGTACTGCTCAGTACAACCCAGCAATCTGTACAGATTCATCCATTGCACTGGTCAATACAATCCAGCAATCTGTCCAGAGTGGAACACTGCACAGATCAGATCAGGGCATTGATCGATAAACTCAGACCATACATCTTTCCAGCACGGGGAGCTGTGCAGACCACAGCAGTGCATTGATCTATAAACCCGGACGAGATATCTGTCCAGCTCCGGTAGAAGTGCAGACCACAGCAGTGCATTGATCTTTTAACCCAGACTAAATATCTGTCCAGCACGGGGAGCTGTGCATACCGCAGTAGGGCACTAATGTGTGAACCTGAAACAAACATCCAACCAGCATAAGGAGTTACAAACAACAACATCATTGCATTATCTATAAACTTCAACCAGATAGTCTGACTAGCACAGCGACCTGTGCAGTGATCACCGTGAACTCATCTGTAAACCAAGAGCAGTTACCCTCCCAGCATGTAGGACTGTGTACACCGCCCCAATGCATTGCTCAGTAACACTGTATTCGATCCCTGCCCAGTGTGGGTAAACTTGCAACCCATGCTGGGAGTGACAGGATGTGCAGCTCTCATCCATTTCCAGCTCCCTAATCTCCATTGTGCCTTGACAAGGTGGTGTTGTGGGTGTGAACATCACTGCCAGAGAGAGATGGCAGGGGAATCAGTTTAAATATCACCACATGGGAGGGGTTTGGGGTATAGACAGAGAGGGGGAGACCGGGATACAGTGTCATGGAAGGATGTGCTCCCAGGTTTCAGAATGCTGAAATGTAGACACTTCGATAGCATCCTGTAATATGAGCCTGTCTTCCCGGGAAAGATGGGTCAAAGGAATATTTGTGTGAAGTCAGATGAGCATTTGTTCTGCATCTTTGTAACGGGAATTAGTTTCAACAGAATTTTTGACTCATTGGGCAGATTCTAGCAATAGTTCATCTTTGTTTGATTTTCCTTGAATGTGACAGAGGGATGGTTCACACGAGGCTGAGCTAATTTCCTGATGCTATTGTATCCAACTCACCTCATTCACTACCCACCCCACCCATGGTGTCCCGCTCATTCAATACCAGCCCGATTCTCCCACCCATCATGGCTGGAGGTACTCACGATCGCCCGGGTGCCCCTGGATATTCTGTGATCCCTGACATTGGTGCCATCTTTAAAAGGTCAATGGGCACACAGTTAATCTTTCTCTGTTAGGAGCTGCCCTGTACAGTTTACCCTGAGCATGGCAGATAAGGGGCAATTGCACCACGTTTTGTCGACAGGGGCATGGAGGTCCTGGTGGAGTGGCTAGCATTGGGGGGGGGGGAGGTATTCTCTTCCTAAAGGGAGCCACACCACCAGACCCACCGAGCATGATCTGAGTTCACCACCTAGCTCAGTGCAGTATCTGAGGTCTGAAGAAATGTCCAGCAATACAGGACAAGCATCAATAACCTTCCCCGTTCCGTCAGGATAAGGGTTAACGTATTCTCTCTGCTCCCTCACACTCACGGTATATCTGTTATAGCACTGACCCCCTAACAAGGCTCCTGCTCCAACACTCTCACTGCTGCAAGCCTCAACTTCTCTCTCTCTGGCTCTGTCTCTGTCTCTCTATGTCTCTGTCTCGCTCTTTCTCGCGCGCCATCTCTCTCGCGCTCTCTCTCTCGTGCTCTCTCTCTCGCTCTGTCTCTCCCCCTCCACTTTACCCCCCTCCACTAATAACACTGCATGGATACATCACTGCGGACTTACTCCCTCCAGACACCTCACCATGAACCTGTCTCCCACCTTCACCAGCACTAACAGCAGGGCCACTCACTCCCACCCTCCCTCTCTCCTTTCCTCCCATTCCAGGAGAAACAGCCGAGAGTAGGACAGAAATGTCCAAGCCGGGTAGTGAAGTGCCCAATATCTGTTCCCTCACCCAACGCCCCCCGCCATTTGGGGAGGGCCCTGGTTGGAGGCAGAGAGGACCGGGATGCCTCGTATGGAGATTATGAAATATCCACGTCCCCCAGACCGAGTAAGGAGCAATGTTCAGTGAAGGGCAATTCCCATTTTAAACCCATTGGAAGCTCCGTTTCCCCCCGGCTCAACTTAGAAGCCGTGGCCCTGATGCCATCTCCTTTTTTGGTTGGGCTGGTACAAATGGAATCCCCACGGTCTCTGTGGGTAGGAGGGTGGGCTCACAAACACCGTCACCACCACCTCCCAGGAAGGGGGCACGGAGATTCCCTCCTACACCCCCCCCCCCGTAAACAGCTCAGATACTGAAACTAATCTGTGATAGTTACTGCTCTCCTCACTTGTCCTGACATTTTCAACAATCTGTGCTCATTCATATACACTCAGCGCTCTCTGTTCCTGCAGTCCCTTTATAATGGAACAGCCTGTTTTAAACTTGTCTTTCCTACCAAAGTGCATCATCTCACACAGCTCTGCATTGATCCCCATCTGCCATAAACATGAACACTACATCAACGTGTGATTGTCCTGTTACAGTTCCACATTCTCCTCCATCGACTTCAGAGTTCTTCCGCGTTTGGTGCCATCTACAAACATTGAGATTGTCATAGCCTCACAGTCCCCAAGAAACAACTGAAATCCTGCCCCACACACACGAGTGTGAGCAAGTGAAATACTGCTATATTAGCACCGACAGAGTCGAATAATGACATGTTGTCAATGGAGCAACAGAAGTGCTGACACATACCAGACAAGAGTAGATGAAATATTGACAATCCACAGAGCAAGAGAAATCCAGATAGGGTTCACTTATCTATATTGACCAGGGCAAAATGTGATGAAGCTGAACGTGTGTACTGTACCTTTAAGAGAGGGTGAGTGCTGTTCTGAACTGACGGCTGAGAAGCATCTGAGATATGAGAGAATGGCAGACCCAGAAACAATATATTGCTATAGAACTGGAGTCGGGTAATAAGTGGTTAAGAGAAAGGGAGTTGAGAATAGTTGATGTAAAATATTCACTTTCAGGGTGAAAAAATAAATTGATGTTTTTATTTAAACAGTAGAATTTGTCAGATCTGTCACTCATATGTTGACAGTTTATGAGGCGAATTGAGCATTTCTTTATGTTTCATTTAAGTTACCAGATGAGCTTCACGCCGTGCCCTAACCATTCCCGTGTGTGTATCTGTGTGTCTCTGTGTGGGGCAGGTCTGGCAGTCTCTGTGGTGCTTAAAGTGATGCAATGCCACCCTCTGCTGGTCTCCACACGCCACTGCACAAGCATTGGCAGAGGGTGCAAACCAACAGAGATTCATTCAGAGAGGGGGAGGGTGAGGGCAGCTGCTCACAGCACCATCCAAACTGAGTCTTACCCATGTACTGATCTAAATGTCCTTTAAACAGTGTAACTGTCCCTGCTTTCACCACTTCCTCTTGAAGCTTATTCCACACGCAAGCCAGATTCTGTCTAAAATATTTACCTCTCATGACTTTTGTAAATCTTTTTCCTTGCACCTTAAAATATCCCTCAGTTTTGAATCCCCAAATCTAGGGCATAGACATCAGCCCTCCAGTTTATATGTACCCCTCATTATTTTATAAACCTTGTAAAGTTACCCTGTAATCTATTACTGTCCAGTGAAAATAGTCCCAGTCGACCCAACCCTCCGTATAGCTCAATCCTTACTTTCCCAGCAAAATCCCGGTTAATCACTTCTGAACCCTCTCCAGCTTAATAATATCAAAGTTAACAGTCAAGGCATTTTCGAAGGGTACGTTGAGTCCAAAACTAGAGAACATAGGTTTAAGATGAGAGGGGAACATTTTAAAGTCACCTTAGGGGCAGCATTTTCACCAGAAAATGTGTGCCTATGGAATGAGCGGGCAGGATGACCAGACTGGACACAGTATTCCAAAGAGTTCTCACCAATGTCCTGTACAACCACAACACGACGTCCCAATTCCGATATTCAAAGGTCTGACCAATGAAGACAAGTGTGTTAAACACCTTCTTAATCACACTATCCATATGAGATGCAAATTTTAAAGAATTATACCTGACGGACGAGGTCTCTGTTCTACAAGACTGCCAAAGACCCTATGCGTCTCGATGGGTTCACCGATCTCTGGATTCATAGCAGAAGCAGTAATGCAAAGGGTGGAACAAACAGTCTTACCACAAATTCAACCCAAACTCTGGGTCAGATATGTTGATGACACCTTTGTAATAATTAAAATCACAGAAATAGAGAAAACACACCGGATCATCAACGCCACACTCACAGGAATCCGATTCAGGAGAGAAGAAGAAAAGGACAACCAACTCCCATTCCTAGACGTGATGGTACAGAGAACACCGAACGGAGAATTCACCACAAAGGTACACAGGAAAGCCACACACACGGATCAAGTCCTGAACTATGAAAGCAACCACCCCAACACACACAAACGAAGTTGCATCAAGACACTATTCAAAAGGGCCACAACACACTGCAGCACACCAGAACTGCAAAAAGAGGAAGAGGAACACCGATACAAGGTATTCGCCAAAAACGGATACCCGCGCAATTTCATCAACAGATGCCTAAGAGAAAGATAACGGAACGAGGACATGCCGCAACCCAAAGGACTAGCCACACTACCATACATCAGGAGCATTTCAGAACTGACAACCAGACTACTGCGACCACTAGGACTTATAACAGCGCACAAACCAACAGCCACCCTCAGACAACAACTCACCAGAACGATGGACCCGATACCCAGCATGAGCAAAACTAATGTAGTGTACAAAATCCCATGCAAGGACTGCACTAAACACTATATAGGACAAACAGGAAGACAGCTAACGATCCACATCCATGAACATCAATTAGCCACGAAACGACACGAACAGCTATCCTTAGTAGCCACACACTCAGACAACAAGCAACATGAATTCGACTGGGACAACACTACCATTATAGGACAAGGCAAACAAAGAACAGCCAGGGAATTCCGAGAAGCATGGCACTCATCCACAAACTCCATCAACAAACACATCGACCTGGACCCAATATACCGGCCACTACAGCGGACAGCTGAAACTGACAACCGGAAGCGGCAGGGACAGGCCACTATAAATGCCGGAGGATACACCACAGAAGCGCTTCATAGGAGGCTCCCAAGCACTGAGGATGTCACCTAGACAGGGGACGAAACGTTTGCAACAAAAATTCCCAGCTCGGCAAACATAACCACAACATTCTACAGTTGAGACAAATATCTTGCGTTTGTTTAAAAACACAAAGTGTTTTTTGCGTTCAGTAATGATTATAATAAATCCACACCGAGCTGAAGGCCGGCATTAAATTATGACTAGGCATGATAGTGCAGTGGGTAGAGTCCCTGTCTCCGAACCAGAGCTTTTCATTTGATTCCAATTCCTGAAATGGTGTGGTAGTGTTCCTAGCTCTGGACTAGAAGGCCTGGATTCAAGTCCTGCCTGTTGCAGAGGTATGTCACATCATGTCAGAACAGGCTGATGAACAAACACACAGGAGAATAATGTTACAGCTTTATAGGTATTGCAGTGTGATGCTCGTGTCCCTATCTCCGGGCACAAAGGTCTAGGCGTAAATCCCACAGAAGTGTCTCATGATACATCTGAACAAACTGATTAAAATGGACTTAGAATTGTGACGTGATGAAGAAGTAAGAGGTGTCAGTATTGCATTTCAGAATTTAGGCCCAGGATGACTGAAAGTACAGCCATTCGTGTTGATTGGAGTCACATTTGGCAGCAGTAGAGGTTTATACAATCAGAACGGTCATGGATAGGGAGAGTAGTCAGAGTTTTTCCCCAGGTTAGGGTCGTCCAAAACTCAACGGCATTGGTTGAATGTGAGAGGGGAAAGGATTTGATGAAGTCTAAAGGGCATCTTTTCACATAGATGGTGGTGTGCATATGGAATGAGCGGCCAGAGGAAGTGGTGAAGGCTGGTACAACTACAGCATGTAAAAGGCATCTGGATGCTGACAGACCTGCCGAGTTTTTCCAGCAATTTCTGTATTTCTTTAAAATACGCATTCATTTTAACACAGGTATTCTGAATAAATTAAACATTTTTTTTTTTAATGACGCAGGGCCATGTAAACATATTTCAAATCGACCAAGACCATTTTCTTCTAATGGTATGCCTCTCGACATGACAGCTACAATGATGCACCTACATGGAACAGAGAATGTGATGGAGACATAGTTTGGACAATGTACAAGGAGATCTCACATGGTCCAGTTTGGGAGAGGATGATATTACTGTGTGATTCAGCTCAGAGAGATAGAAAATGTAATCTGCCCGAGAAGGAACGGCCTACAGACACCCAAGGCTGGAATCAAACCCAAGTCCCTGGTGTTGGGCAGCACTGCTAACCACCGTGCTACCCGTTGGGTGATCCCTGACCAGAATTCATTGGAATCTCCTCACTGCTCAAAGCAAAGGGAATTCAGCCAAATTCCAACTCTCCCAGGATGAAATCCCATTACGAGCAGCTGTGTTGTACAATATCTTCAGAAGCACAAGAACGTTTTGGACAATCTCGTAATTTTTCCTTTTGTCATGAATTCCAATAATATCTGGACAAAGTTCTTTCAAGTTAAAAATGCAGAGATTTTGTTTCTCGGTGTGTATGTGTGTTGTGTGTGTGTGTGTCATTGTTTTTAGAAAGGGAAATATTGATTATATATTTGCAATACCCAAACAGTTTGCCATTCATCTTTCCATCATAGTTTGAGTAACATTGCTTTGGATCATAAACGTGTTGTTTTTCCATATAAAAGAAACTAGCCTGACTTGTTCCTAAAACTGACCCTGACCCAGTCTGAGACCGATATCATCGGCCATATCAAAGACGTGGTTACATTTAACATTTATTGTGAGCAGTGGAGGAGTGGGATTAATAAAGGAAACAGTGACCCCAAAAGCCGGGGAACTATAGACCGGTGAGCCTAATGTCAGTGGTGGGTACGTTTTGCTGGGGATTCTGAGGGATAGCATTTACATACATTTGGGAAGGCAAGGGCTGAGCGGGGTAGACAACGTGGCTTTCTGCATGGGAAATCATGTCTCATTAACTTGGTTCAGTTTTTTGAAGAGGTAACAAAGAAGACTGATGAAGGCAGTTTGGTAGACATTGTTAAATGGACTTCAGCAAGGTGTTCATTTAAAGAACAAAGAGCAAAGAAAATCTTATGGCCCAGGAACAGGCCCTTCTCCCTCCAAGCCTGTGACGATTCAAATGTACTGTTTAAATCTGTCGGTCAATTCCTAAGCATCTGTATCCCTCTGCTCCCCACCTACTCATGCATCTGTCCAGACGCATCTTAAATGAATCTGCCGTGCCTGCCTCTACCACCTCTGCTAACAACGCGTACCAAACGCCCACAACCTTCTGTGTGAAGTACTTACCGCATGTATCCCCTTTAAACTTTCTACCTCGCACCTTGAAAGTGTGACCTCTCGTTATTGAATCCTTCACCCTGGGAAAAGGCTTGTCTCTATCCATCCTGTCTATTCCCTTCATGATTTTGCAAAGCTCACTCAGGTCCCCCCTCAATCTCCTTTTTTCTAGTGAAAATAAACCTAACCTACTCAGCCTCTCTTCATAACTAGTATTTTATTCCGATTGGTAGACAGATGAATGAAGTTATGTCACTTGGGATACATAGGAAACTCGTCACAATTGGTTTGAAGGAAGAGGGATATTTTTCACACTGGAGGCTTGTGAGCAGCAGTGTGCTGCAAGAATCAGTACTGAGTTCATTTATTTGAAGGATTTAGATGTTAATATTGGGGCCATAGTTAGTAAGTTTACAGATTACATCAGAAAGGTGGTGTAGTAGATTATTTCAGAGTACAACGAGACCACAAATAGATGGGACCAAGGGGCAAGGAGTGAAGATGAACTTTAATTTAGATAAATACGAGGCTTTGCATTTCGGGAAGGCAAATCAGGGCAGAAATTATACACTTAATGGTCAGGTCCTGGGGCATGTTGTGAAACAAAGGGACCTAGGGATGCAGGTACATTGTTCCTTGTAAGTGGAGTCGCAGGTAGACAGTGTGGTGCAGAACACATTTGGCACATTTGCCTTAATCAGTCAGAGCATTGAGTACAGGGGTTGTGGTGGTATGTTACATCTGTACAGGATGTTGGTAAGGCCACTTTAAGATTACTGCGTACAACTCGGTTTTCTGCAGAAATGACTTACACAGACGTTCCAGTTCTGGAGATTTGAGATTTTGGGAGAGGCTGATTAGGTTGAGGTGTTTCCCCGAAGGTTGAGGGGTGAAATTATAGAGGTTTATAAAATCATCAGGGGCATGGATATTCTGAACAGCCACGTTCTACTCCCCAGGGTAGGGGAGTCCAGAACAGGAGAATATAGTTTGAAGGGGAGAGGGTGAAGGATGTAGAAGGGACCTGAATTTAAACGTATCACACAGAGAGTGGTGTGTGTACAGAAAGCGCTGTCAGAGGAAGTGGTGAAGGCGGTTACAATCGCACATTAGAAACGTATCTGAAAGAGGAAGGATATTGGCCAAATGCTGACAAATGGGACTGGATCAGATATGATATCTGATCGGAGTGAACAGATTGGACTAACGGGTCTGTTTCCGTTCTGCATGACTCTCTGATTTTACAAGAGGGATGGCGAATAATTCTGAATGGACCTGTCAAGTCGGAATTCTCTTCACTGGAAGTTTATCGTGCCCCTATGTTCACATTGATTGAAAGCTGCATTAGTTAAGTATTTGACAGAGAAGTGAGTCATGCATAATGGGATATAGACAGGAAAGTGAAGCTGAGACCACAACCCAATCAGCCACAATCTTAGTGCCTGGTGGAGAAGGCTCAAAGTGTCTAATGACCAACTCCTGTTCTTCAGTCCCATGTTTCTGTATTCCATTAAGCCCCTCATACCTGCTAGACAGGAGCAGTTGGAGGCTACATACTGCTATAACCTGGTGCACAGAAACGGAGGAAAACATTCGGCTCTTCAAGATTGTCCCACACGGTTTGAGGTGATTTGGGAAATGTAATTGGAAAGCCCAGGCTGGGTATGAAAGAGGCTCCTCATCTCTCTTTACAGATCGTACCTTCTCTGCAACTTGTGCTCCATTTGTTGGTCATGTTGTAGACCCAGACTCACTGCGAATACAGCCCATAGATGGCTCACCCAGAGATGGCTCACAAAATCCTCTGGTCTCCCTGACTGCAATATCCAATATCAGAGCATTCATGAAAATAACACCCACTAACTTTCCAATAACAGAATGTGAAAACATCAGAAACAGGGGAAGCTCGTTCACTCCCCAAAACTGCCTTGCCCTTCACGAAGATCGTGGCTGATCTGCTCCAGGTCTGAAATGCCCTTTCATGCCCAATTCCTCTGGTGGGCGGCACGGTGGCACAGTGGTTAGCACTGCTGCCTCACAGCGCCAGAGACCCGGGTTCAATTCCCGCCTCAGGCGACTGACTGTGTGGAGTTTGCACGTTCTCCCCGTGTCTGCGTGGGTTTCCTCCGGGTGCTCCGGTTTCCTCCCACAGTCCAAAGATGAGCAGGTCAGGTGAATTGGCCATACTAAATTGCCCGTAGCCTTAGGTAAGGGGTAAATGTAGGGGTATGGGTGGGTTTCGCTTCGACGGCTCGGTGTGGACTTGTTGGGCCGATCCCCAACACTCTGGAGAAGAAAAATCCTGACATTCAATACCATCTGTTTGAAGAAAATAGTTGCTGCTCCGCCATCATGGCCTGTTGATATGAACAAAAGAGGTTGACCGCAAGGGTTCAGGGAAAAAATTACTGGCCCCAATATCAAGGCAATGGTTGACTTTTGTTGACATCAAGAAGCTTAACAAAACTGGACTTAATGGGAATCAGAGTAAACCCTCCAGTGTTTGGAGTCAAACATGACACAAAGGAAGATGTTCATCATCTCAGTCCTGGGTCAGCTCTGTGGGAGATCCTCAGGGTAGTTCCTCTTTACAAACATCTTCAGCTGCTTCATCAATTTGACTGGTCAAACTACTCGGTGGTAAGCAAAACACCATTTATTTAAACACGAAAGATGAAATAAAACCAAAGAAAGAGGAATTTAGAATAACGTAATTCTATTGGACAGCTGAACAGAATAATAGATCGAGGAGATACTCCTCATGAACTATTCCAACATAGGAAATTCCCATAAACCCAACCCTTGGCAAAAAGGAAAATTCAGGAATTGAAAACAGCATCAAGAGAAAATTCAGAGAGAGCAGCAGCCAGGAGACATTCCCTGAAGCTTCCAACTCTCTGGAGACCCCTATAGTTTTTGATGTTACTGAGAAACCAAAACCCAGTGATCCTAATCTGTGACAGCTGGCCACAACATTAAGACTGCATTAAAATAAACCTAAGGCCTCGCTAGCTGTTACTCAAGCGGTCTTAACTAGCCAGCTTGGTAACGATCGTTCAATTTCTCTCTTAAAAGAAACCAGGACAAAATAACCTCTTAAAGCTATTGCATCATCACACTTGTCAGCACATCAAGCTGCCAAACAGGAACCAAGGGTAATCCAGTCAGGCCCTTGGCCTTGTCCAATCGAACGAGGAAGCAGCCAATCAGTCCCTTGAGTCACTTACACAGGAACAGCAAGAGGCCATTCCCACCTCAATGCACTTACACGGGGGCAGAATGAGGTAATTGATGCTGATTCCTGATGAATGTCTTATGCACGAAACGTCGATTCACCTGCTCCTCGGATGCTGCCTGACCTGCTGTGCTTTTCCAGCAATCGACGCTCGACTCTGATCTTCAGCATTGGCAGTCTTAAGTGTCTCCAGATTGATGCTCCAACATGATGAACAAGTGGAGCAGAGGCTGCACAGACAGACTGCTCCACGTTGTTCTTCCTGGCTCCGTTGCTCATGAAACGTGTTTTTTTCTCGCGGTGACGAGGGAAGCCATATGTGTGAAGTCTCAAGAAGGCATCTTCCAACTCCGAGAAGCCAGCCTGGTGTTCTCTATGTAGGGAGGAGGCTGATGGAAATGGATACCTGTTGCAGAAGGAAGGTATTGTGGCTGCTGTTGGGGATTGTGAGCAACCTGACGTTCAGGACAGGTTCACACGCCGACTGCACAATAACATGAGGAGAGTTAATTTAGGCTTATAAACTATTAGGAAAGTCACATTAGACTGATGAATGGACTCTCTAAGTTCAAATAATGCTGATCATGTTCATGTTGATCTTGTCGAGTGCTTCTCCTGTTCAGTGTAACCTGTATATCTTACTCTGTCCAAGTCTATTTTCACCCTATGATCTGTCTGGCCATGTTTACTATGATCTGCCTCCACTGCTTATAAATAAAGTGTTTCCCTGAGGTACACATGACAATAAATCAAACCAATCAATCCTGCGTAAAGTATGGAATTTCTCACCCTATCAACGTCTCTTTGGAAATAAGTGATCTCTGCCACTGCTCCTGTTTCAGCATCACTATTTCTTTGTCTCTCACATTTCTACAGATTAAACACTCAGCTTTTTCACTCTATTCTCATGATACCATCACCCGTGTCTGTGGTAAGGAGATCATTCCTTACAAAGGAGATCAACTCTGTAGAGAATGCCCCAAATTCTCTCTCAGCAAGGCTCTACAACAGCAGGAAGATGGCTTTACTTATGTACTCGAATCATCATAAAATGAAGGACAGCTTACCATTGACTGCACCCATTACTTACACAGGGTTTGATTTGGAGCAGTCCACGTAGACTTATGAGTGGGAGATCACGTTTCTCAAATTTGTTAGTGTTCTTTGATGAAGTTATCAGTAAGGTTGATGAGGACAGAGCGGTAGACATCATCTTTATGGATTTCAGTAAGGCCTTTGATAAAGTCCCACATGGCAGGCTGCTCTGGAAGGTGACATCAGGTGGAGTGCTGGAGGAACTAGCCAATTAGATACACAGTTGACTTGATGATAGAAAGCAGAGGGTTTAGTGGAAGGTTGCTTTTCAGACTGGAGGCTGGGTCCATTGCTGTTTGTTGTCTACGATTTGGTTGAGAATGTACAAGTTATGATTAGTAAGTTTGCAGTTGACAATAAAGTAATTGGGAGCATGGTTAGTGAGGAAGTTTATCAGAAATTGCAACAGGGCCTTAATCTGATGGGGAAGTGGGCCGAGAAATGGCAAATGGAATGTAGTCTAGATGTGCCTTTTGGAAGCTCAAATCAAGGTAGGAGTTTCCTGTTGAATGGAAGGGCCTTAAGGGGTGTCGTGGTCAGAAAGACCTTTGTATTCAGGTGCACGGTTCTCTGAGAGTGGAGTCACAGGTAGACTGGGCAGTGAAAAAGGCCTTTAGCACACTGCCCTTCATGAGGCAGGACACTGAGTATAGAAGTTGTGAATTTATGTCGCAGTTACACAGGACTTTGGTAAGGCTGCTCTTGGAGTATTGTGTTCAGTTTTATCACCTTGTTATAGGGAGGATGTTACCTAATTAGAAAGAGTGCAGAAGAAATTTACAAGGACGTTGCCAGGACACAGTGGTCTGAGCTATAGGGAGAGTTTGAACAAACTAGGACTTTTTATCTAGAGTGTAGAAGACTGAGGGGGGACCTTATAGAGCTGTATAGGATCCTGAGGGATATGGATAGGGGGAATGCTCTCAGTCCTTTTCCAAGGTTTAGAGAATCGAGGACTAGAGGGGATGAGTTTAAGGTTATAGGGGAAGGAACTGGTGTGTGGATGTGCTGCCAGCAGATGAACTTGAGGGGGTACATTACCAACATTTCAAAAGCATTTGGGTAAATATGTGGATAGGAAAGGACTAGAGTAAAGAAAGCTACCAACCCCTCCACCTCCCTTTTTACCTTAACAATCCGTAATGGAATTGCCTCTTGAAATCTCGTAGACACATTATAGTCAGCAAATATTGGTTTCCACATTTATTTGAGAAAGGGGAGCTACACAACTGATCATTAACCACGTGTCTTCCTGTTTGTCCTATATGGTGTTTAGTGCAGTCCTTGCATGGTATTTTGTACACTACATTCGTTTTGCTCATGTTGGGTATCGGGTCCTTCGTTCTGGTGAGTTGTTGTCTGAACGTGGCTGTTGGTTTGTGTGCCGTTATGAGTCCTAGTGGTCGCAGTAGTCTGGCAGGCAGTTCCGAGATGCTCCTGATGTATGGTAGTGTGGCTAGTCCTTTTGGTTGTGGTATGTCCTCGTTCCGTGGTCTTTCTCTTAGGCATCTGCTGATGAAGTTGCGCGGGTATCCGTTTTTGGCGAATACCTTGTATAGGTGTTCCTCTTCTTCTTTTTGCAGTCCTGGTGTACTGCAGTGTGTTGTGGCCCTTTTGAATAGTGTCCTGATGCAGCTTCGTTTGTGTGTGTTGGGGTGGTTACTTTCATAGTTTAGGACTTGGTCTGTGTGTGTGGCTTTCCTGTATACTCTTGTAGTGAATTCTCCGTCTGGTGTTCTCTGTACCATCACGTCTAGGAATGGGAGTTGGCTATCCTTTTCTTCTTCTCTCGTGAATCGGATTCCTGTGAGTGTGGCGTTGATGATCCGGTGTGATCCGGACTGCAAAAAGAAGAAGAGGAACACCTTTCCAAGGTATTCGCCAAAAACGGATACCCGCGCAACTTCATCAGCAGATGCCTAAGAGAAAGACCACGGAACGAGGACATACCACAACCAAAAGGACTAGCCACACTACCATACATCGGAGCATCTCGGAACTGACTGCCAGACTACTGCGACCACTAGGACTCATAACGGCACACAAACCAACAGCCACGCTCAGACAACAACTCACCAGAACGAAGGACCCGATACCCAACATGAGCAAGACGAATGTAGTGTACAGAATACCATGCAAGGACTGCACTAAACACTATATAGGACAAACAGGAAGACAGCTAACAATCCGCATACATGAACATCAACTAGCCACGAAACGACACGACCAGCTATCCTTAGTAGCCACACATGCAGACAACAAGCAACATGAATTCGATTGGGACAACACTACTATCATAGGGCAAGCCAGACAGAGAACAGCCAGGGAATTCCTAGAGGCATGGCATTCATCCACAAACTCCATCAACAAACACATCGACCTGGACCCTATATACCAACCACTACAGCGGACAGCTGAAACTGACAACCGGAAGCGGCAGGGACAGACCACTATAAACACCGGAGGAAACATCAAAGAAGCGCTTCGCAGGAGGCTCCCAAGCACTGATGATGTCGCCTAGCCAGGGGACGAAACGTTTGCACCATAAACTTCCAGCTCGGAGAACAGAACCACAACAACGAGCACCCGAGCTACAAATCTTCGCACAAACTTTGAATTTTTGTTAACTCCCTAGTTCCCTAGATTTCCTTTGCCTTCTCCACCACAAGGATTGTTCCTCCCACCTTGAATCCTGCTAAGCCGTTCCTTAGAACAAATTGTATTCATGGAACTGACACTCTGTTACTCACTCTCATTGTTACTTCCCCGACCTTGACTTGGCACTCCAACCTGATGTTGCACAAGGGAATGCTTAATTCCGGTCCCAATTCCACAAATTATCACGCTCCTGAGTAACATGTCAGAAAGAGTGAAAATGCTTTCATCTCTTACTATTAGAGGCCGAGAGAAAGTGAGGGCTGCAGATGCTGGAGATCAGAGTTGAACAGTGTGGGGATGGAAAAGCACAGCAGGACAGGCAGCATCCGAGGGGAAGGAGAGGCGACGTTTCAGGCATAAGTCCTTCATCAGGAAAGTGGTGGGCAAGGGAGGGGGAAGGGGGCTTTAGAAATAAATAGGAGGGTGGGTGTGGAGCTGGTTGGAAGTTAGCTTCGAAGGCGATAGGTATATGCAGGTGGCGTCTGATGGTGATAGGTCGGACAGGAGGGTGAACTGGATAGGTGGTAGGACAGTTGGAACCCTCAAACTATACAGCATCGACGTTGAATTCACCAAAATCCAAATCTCCCCTCCCCAACCTCATCCCAGATCCAACCATTCAAATTAGCACCGCCCTCTTGAACTATCATAATTGCCCATCTTCCTTCCCACCTATCCATTCACCCTCCCCTCCGACATATCACTATCAATCCTACCTACATCTTCCTATCACCCTCCCAGTGACCTTCCCGCCAGCCCAGTTCCTACCTTCCTATTTATCTTTCAGGCCCCTTGTCCCCCAGCCACATTCCTGACAATGCGTTTATGCCTGACATGTCTATTGTCCTGCTCTTCGCATTCTGCATGATCTGTTATACTTTTCTGGCGCCTCACTTCTCAACTATTATATACTGAACAGATCCCGTATCTTGCAAAGTTTCTTTTCCACACCTCCCCCCCGAGTAAACTTTATCTACAGAGGGGAATTCTTTACAGACATCAGGCACTGACTCCATACACTGCCCCTGCTTAGGATGTGCACTCTCCTGCAACTCCTCGGCTCCACTTGGGGTCTCCTTTACCAGCTTCTCTAATGTCATTGGCTTAGCCTCTTTTACCACAGCTTTTCCCAAAGTGTCTTCCTTCAACCCCCAGCACGGTGTGTCCCAGCTTACTGCAGTGAAAGCTCCTTTTCACAGTGACCTTCTAAAATCATCGGCACTGCAATTGTATGTTTTCCACTCGCTTATAGTGAGAACACCTGAGGCTTTCACCACCTTTCAAACCCCTTGGATTTCTTTTTTCACCTGTGGTAAAGTATTGCCAGTGTGCTTTACTCTATGCTTTGCAGTGTAGGATCTCCCCTTCTCCCAATTTCTATCCCTCACAGGATGAAACTCCTCCCAGAAGCTAAATTTCATTTCATGCAACAATGCATATTTACCTGCCAAATTAGATTAGATTACTTATAGTGTGGAAAAAGACCCTTTGGCCCCACAAGTCCACACCGACCCGCCACCCACCATACATTTACCTAACACTACGGGCAATTTAGCATAGCCAATTCACCTGAATCGCACATCTTTGGACTGTGGGAAGAAACCAGAGCAGCCGGAGAAAACCCACGCAGACCCGGGGAGAACATGCAAATTCCACACAGTCAATCGCCTGAGTCGGGAATTGAACGCGGGTCTCTGGCGCTGTGAGGCAGCAGTGCTAACCACTGTGCCACCGTGCCGCCCACAAATCTGCCGCGCTTCCGACTTCGTGAACTTTCTATTCGTTTACATACATTCTTACCATCTCTGGAAGTGAGTTTTTAAACTCCTGAAGCAGAATAATCTCCCTTCAGGCCTCACAGGTCAAATCCATATTTAAGGCCTGCATCCATCTGTCAAAATGACTTTGTTTAATTCTTTCAAATTAACCTGGTTCCATCTCTATATTTCTGAACTTGCGTCCAAATGCTTCTAGCACTCAAAACAGCGTGTTTGGCATCTGCATAATCTCTTGATCCCTCATCTGACAGCGCTGCACATGCCTCACGAGCTGTGCCCACCAGCTTAGTCTTAACTAACATTACCCACAAGTTCACTGGACATACCATCTGCCGAGTCAATTTTTCGAATGAAATAAAAAAGGGTTTGAAATTTTTCTCACCGAAATATGGCAATATATTAACATCCCTACATTCTCCCTTTATCTTCATCCTGTTAATTTAACTTTCTTATCTAATTTCAAACTTCTGAAATTCAAATTCTCTCTCTTTAGTTTTCCTCTCATTCTCTTTCTCTTTTTTATTTCTCTCTTTCTGTCTCTTTCTTCATCTTCTAAGTCCATTTGCAATTTAAGTTTTTTCTCACTCTACTGCAGTTGCCTGTTTCTCTGATACACCAAAGTGCTTGACCAACTCCATTACAATTTCAGCTTTCCTTTTGTCCCTGGTTAATACCCAATTCTAATATATTTGCTAACTTTAAAAGTATGGCCTTCCTCTGTCTTTCTAAACTTTCTTGGCAAACTTGGGAATCATCTTCAAACTCCAGAACTTCTTAGTAATGTTAAAAGCTATTTCTTTTAATTTAACCAACCACAAGGAATCAAAATTAAATGAATTTTCTCACCTGTTTTATTTGAAGATCTAGGTCACTAACTGCCATGTGATAGAATCTGCTGGGACCTTTTGTACCCCAATTGGGTTCAAATCTCTCCTAATCCCATACAACAAGCCCTCAAGCTGTTATTTTGTCGAACCCCTCTGTGAATTAAAACCAGACACCCAGAAAAACTCACCTCGCCTCGTAATCTGTTAACACATAGGTGACAGAGAAGTCCTAAATTCAACTATTAAAAGAAAAATAACAATTTATAAATATGTAAGTTAGCTCGCTGAGCTTTACGGTTTGTTTTCAGATGTTTAATCAACATGCCTAGATAACATTACCAGTTAGAATCTCCGGTGACATACTGGTGGTATGTCCCGCCTCTCTATTTATAGGTTTTGGTTTTCTAAGTTGGGTGATGGCATTTCCAGTTCTATTTTTCAAGGGAAAGTAGATAGGATCGAAATTGATGTGTTTATTAATGTACTTTTGGTTCGAGTGCCATGCCCCTACGAAATTTCGTGCGTGTCTTTGTTTCGCCTTTCCTACGATGTGTGTGTAGTCCGAGTCAAAGTGGTGTCCTTCTTTGTCTGTATGAATGGAAACTAGTGGTAGTAGGTTATGTTCTTTGGTGGCCAGTTGGTGTTCATGCATCCTGTTAGCACGACAACAGGGTGGTTTGAAATTGAGGAAAAATTATTTCAGAAACAATGATTAATCAATGTGTGTTCAGATAAGGGAAGATTGTTTTATGTGTACAACACATTATGAATGAACAATAATGAACACAGTTAACGAAAAATGGTGCACATGATGTGTAACATTTATAAAGAATTAAAGCATTATTTGATCCTCATCTGAAATAATATGTTCCCCTTCTCTCAACGTTCTCCCTTTTCTGGGATTCATTATTCTTATCTCTCATTCTTATCAGAATTTGTGTTATAAATCGTGTTTATGGTGCCCCAATTTATTTCAGTTAACACTCCTTCTACCAGGAATCCATTACATTGGCCTGCTGGGTCTTTCAAAAGTTAGTGTCTGTCATATTATTGGAGAAGAAAATTCTGGCATCAGACTCCGCATTTGGACATATTCCTCTGTTGTAAATGCACTGTACAAAGGATCACAGCACACAGGAATTGCCAAAACATTGAGGGATGTACATCTAATTCTTTCAATAATCTAGTTTTCTCATTTTTCTTATCTTCACATCTACATCCTATCTCTCGTTCTCTCTAGTCCCATCTCTCAAAACTCCTTCATTCGGTTTATATCAATTGCTCTTTTCTTGATATAATGTGATTATAATTGAGCAATATAACTCCAAAGACATTCGGGAGGAGCTGGCCAGAGTTAATTGGAAGAGAAGCCGAGCAGGGAAGACCATGGAGCAGCAATGGCAGGAGTTTCTGGGGATAATTCTTATCATAATGAAATTCATCTGCAAGAAGATAAAATATACTCATGCGAGGACAAGGCAGCCATGAATGATAAAGCAAGTAAGGGACAGTTTCAAACCAAAAGAGAAAACATACAATGTGGTGAAGATTACTGGGAATCCAGAGATTTCATTGGCTGTGGAATGACATAAGGCTGGCTTTCCTGCAACTACAGAACTCTTAATCATGGTCAGGGAGAGAAACAGAGGGCAACACATTCACTTTAAAACCGAAGATGGCATTCATGAAGGAAAAAAGATTCAGATGAAATAAGCAGTTGAATTAACATCAGTTAAATGCTTTTGTGGAATGTGTCAGATTGAAAGCATGACCCGGGGAGAGACCCTCAGCAGAATGAAAATTTTTAAAAATGGAAGTATTTCTACATCAGAAACCAGAGTTGGTCACTGAGTACAGGGCTGATTGGCGAAAGGGTCTCGATGTGAACTGGGGAACAGACAGACTTGCATTGCAGACATTGTAGCTCAAAACTGCGTTTTCATATAGTACTGTAGACCACACCAGCAGGAGAAGCAGAACAGCATTCAATCACAGACCTGTAACATTTTTGCCCAGGGATAATCCTTCAGTCTGCCATGACCATCAACACGATCTATGGCTCAGTGACGAGTGTGGGTGAACGTGTCAAGATCAGAAACACATGAACCTAAACCTGATGCTAACTCATAAAAGCTACCGCACTTGACCAACAGATCTGATTGAAGCTCTGCAGTCCTGCCACATTCAGTCACAAATGATGATGGACGAGTGAACAAACGACGGAGGAAAGAGCTCCACAAACATCCCCACCCTAAATAACGGAAAAGCCCTGCACCCTCAGTGTAAAAGACAAGGATGTAGTGTCTGCAAAATCCTCATCCTGAGTGGATGATCTACCTCACCCTCGCCAAGATACCCACAGAATCATAGATGCCAGTCTTCAACCAATTCGATTCACTGCACGTGACATGAAGAAACAGCTGAACACAGGAGATACGACAAAGAAAATGGGCTCTGACCCCATTCCTGCAATAGGACTGAATACTTGTGCTGCACAACAAGCCGTGTCCCTGGGGAAGCGGTTTCATTCCAGCTCAAACTCTGACATCTCCCTGCTAATATGAAAAATTACTCAACTATGTCCAGTCCCAAAAGAGAAGAATAATTACAATCTGACCAATTACCATGCCCTAAGTCCCATCACGATACACAAATTGGTGGGAGTTCTTTTTTTGACAGAGCTGTCAAGCAGCACAGAAATAACCTGCTCAGTGTGGTTTCTGATAGGTTCCCATGTGGAGATGGTGCTGTTGTGGAAATGTCACTGGATTACTAATCCAGACAATGATAATGCTCTGGAAGCTGGTGGAAGTTAAAAACAATTAATAAAATACTGAGATATAAAATCTGGTGTCGGTAATAGTTACCCTGAAGCCAATGTTGATCGTAAACATCAGTTTACTTCCCCAATGTACTTTCAGGAAGTAAATCTCCCGTGCTTTCCTGGTCTGGCATAAAAGTGACTCCAGACGCACAAACATGTGATAAATTCTTCAATGGCCTCTGAAATGGCTCCAAAATTATCATCCCTGCTTGTAATCTGTCTCACCCTGTCAGAGTTTTATATATTTCACTGAGGTATCCACTCAGTTTGCTAAAGCACATGGAATATAGGTTCAGTCGACCCAAACTCTGCTCCCATAACAAGCCTGTCATCCCAGAGATCAGTCTGGTCATCCTTCACTGCTCTCCCGCAATGTCAGCATTGTCCTTTATTAGGTAAGGACACCAAAACCGCCCACAATCCTGCACAATGTTCGAGATGGAGTCTCATCAAGGGCCTGCACAGCTACAGTCAGACACCCTGACACCTGGACACAAATACCCCTGCAATGAAGGTCCAACACACCATTTACCTTCCTAACTGCTTTCTGTTCCTGCAAAAAATACTTTCAGTGACGAGTGTGCAGGGAGATCCAGATCCCTGGTGGGTCTATGTACACTAGTAAGTGTCCCAATGTCATTCCCAGTATTTTCTTCTCGCTTCAGAACTCACTGCCCTGTATAAACTGCAGAGGTCGGTGAAGAATGAAACAAAAAGACTCATAAGTCCCATTATAGAGTAATATTTTCCAACCTTTTCTACTGGTAGGCTACCGTTCTCTTTTTCGCATCAAAGGGTACAACGTCACATCTACCCACATTGCTCTTCATTGCCCTGTATTTGCACAGACACTCCACTTACCTCAGTCATCTTGGAGCTTTTTTCACATCCTCCTCCCCCACCCATAATCCGACATCGATTAGTGCCATCATCAGGCTTGGGAATATTGCATTTGATTCCCTCTAATAAACGTTTGATGTGTATTTGAAATAGCTAGAGCCCAAACACTGAATCCTGCTGTACTCCCGAGTCCTCTGCTATAAAAAATAATTTATTTCTACTCACTGCTTCCTGTAAGCTCTCCCATTCTAAACCCATGCCCTTCTGTTAGCCCCAGTCCCATAGGATTCGAATTTGCATCGTAGGAGTGGGGTTTTATCAAAAATCTTCCTGAAAATCCAATCGTATGGCATTGAGTGCTTCTCCATAGTTTTGCTAAAAGTCAGTTTCTCAAATATGATTCCCATTTGATAAATCTCTGTTGCCTTTGTCTCAGCCCATTACTTTCAGTTAAAGTATTTTCGCCATAACGTTTATTTGCTAATTGTATTCTACTCCCTTTTTCCCGCTCACCAGATTAAGCTTCCCTTGTATTGCTGGGAAGATTGATGTTTGTTTTGTTTTCTTCTGTGGAGACATAACTGAAATATTTGCTGCATAGTTCTGCCATTTCCCTCTTCTCCATTCTCCATTCTATGGTTTCAGACTGTAACGAAGCTGCACGTTCGTTTCCTTTAATTTTGCCATTGACGTATTGAAGCTATTACAAGTTCTCTCTTATTACCCTTGTGCATATAGAGTGTTCTGAAACCCATCAATTCCTGTATTAAGCTTCTCATTGATTGACCTTATACAACCATGCACTCATAGCAGCATAGACTCTGTACCATAAGTACAGCACGGTCTACATTAGTCCCACTTTTCTACACAAGCTCCATAGCTGGGAATATTATGGCACTTCAAGAGGTCGTTCAAGTACTTTGTAACAGATGTGAAGTTATCCTTGACAACTCCCTCTTCGGAAGTGCATTCCAGACCCCAAAACCCTCTGAGTGTAAAATGATCCTCAACTTCCCTCTAAATCTCAAACCCTATATTTTAAGAATGTGATCCCCTTTGTTCTTCTCCCTCTGACTAAAAGGAACAGCTGCTGTCTATCCATCCTCTCAATGTCCCTCATAATCTTCCTTTGAATCACATCCCCCTCAGCCTTCTCTGCTCCAATGGAAAAACCCGATCTTATCCAGCCTCTCTCCATAGCTAATATGCTCCATCCCAGATAACATCCTGGTGAATCTCCTCTACAACCCCCTTCAGTACAATCTCATCCTTCCTGTAACGTCGTTTCGAGAACTGCACACAGTATTCCAACTTGGCCTAACCAAAGTTCCGCATAGCTCTTATAATCTATGCCTCGATGAATAAAGGCTATGCTTACGCTCCCCTTTGCTTTCTCAACGTGTGTATTAACCTTCGAGGAGAAAGTGAGGTCTGCAGATCCTGGAGATCAGAGATGAAAATGTGTTGCTGGAACAGCGCAGCAGGTCAGACAGCATCCAGGGAACAGGAGAATCGACGTTTCCGGCATAAGCCCTTCTTCCTGAAGAGGGGCTTATGCCCGAAAGGTCGATTCTCCAGTTCCCTGGATGCTGTCTGACCTGCTGCGCTGTTCCAGCAACACATTTTCAGCTGTGTATTAACCTGTCCAGTCACATTGAGGGATATGTGGAGAAGCTCCCTCTGAGCTCCCTAATGTGCTGCCATTCACTGAGTACTCCCCTGTCTGCTTCCTTCTTCCAAAGTGCATCACCTCATATTTATCAGGATTGCATTCCATATGCTATTGCTCTGTCCTTCTGACCATTCCATCTGTATCTTCCTGTAATATAAGACCATCCTCCTCACTGCCAACCACCCGGTCAATCATTGTATCGAACACAAACTTAGTTATTACACTCTCCCCACCCCTAGTCCAAATTCACAGATGTTCCATTTATACATACCACAAAATTTAAGGTTATAGTTCACACAACACCAGGCTATAGTCCAACAGGTTTATTCGGAGGCACTAGCTTTCGAAGCGCAGCTCCTTCATCAGGTAGTTGTGCGAATTGAAAGCTCGTGCCTCCGAATAAACCTGGTGTTGTGTGATTTTTAACTTTGTCCACCCCAGTCCAACACTGACATTTCCGAATCATAAATAATAAGGGACACAACATTGATCCCTATGTTGCACCATTATACACCAGCCTCCAGTCACACCAACAGGCTTCTACCATCACCCTCTGACTCCTACCACTAAAGTTGATTTAGATGCAACTTGGCAAGTCCTACCTATTCCTTGGTTGTTCTGTTCTACTTGACACACTTGTTGAATACCTGGGGATTCTCCCTAAACTTGCCGTGTCAGCAGGTTTCCATGCCCCTGTGTTAGTCATTCCTCTCCGAGTAAAGAATTTCTTCCTCATTGCAGTCTTAAATAGCGTGTCCCTTATCCTGCCATTATTTGCCTTAAATGTAGAGTAGACAGCCAGAAAAAAAAACATCATGTTTAATTCCACCTTGTCATGTGTTTAGTGAATTTTCTAAATTTCACTGCGATCACCTCTCATTTTTTGAAACCCCAGAGAACATAGGCCGAGTTTCTGCATCAGACCATCTCGCCATCTGAAGGACGAATCTGAAGAATGTCCATTGCACTTCCTCTGTGGTCACAATATATTCTCTCTCAGATTAGGTCACTAAAACTGTACACAATACTCCAGGTACAGGCTCACCAACTCTGTACACAATATTCCAGGTATAGTCTCACCAATACACTATGAAACTAATTCACCATTTTATTGCATCGATATTCTGATTCCTTTCATTGAAGGTGAACCCAACGTTAACTTTCCACTTACATATATTCTTCCAAATACCCTTCAAAAATTCCGAAGTTATGAAGTATGATTTCCTTTCAGAAATGTATACTAATTCTCTCTAATGTTGCTGTTAATTTCTAAATATCCAATATCGCATCCTGTCTCATAGATTCCAAACGTTTCTCTACAGATGTCAAGTTAATTCGTCTGCATTTCTTCGCACTATCGCTTTTTCCCTTTCTAGATGTCTGGAATGATTCCATTCATCGAGGAGAAAGTGAGGACTGCAGATGCTTGAGATCAGAGCTGAAAATGTGTTGCTCGAAAAGCGCAGCAGGGTCAGGCAGCATCCAAAGAGCAGGAGAATCGACGTTTCGGGCATGAACCCTGCTTCAGGAACGAAGAAAGGCTCATACCCGAAAGGTCGATTCTCCTGCTCTTTGGATCCTGCCTGACCTGCTGCGCTTTTCCAGCAACACATTTTTAGCTCCATTCCATTCATCTACCTACCATGCTTGGATCACGTTTTTTCCCTTCCATTTACCAACACTGGCTTTCCAGCCTCAATGGAATGTACAGGAAAATAAACGAGAGTCATCGACAGTGCAATTAATACTTCTATTGCTGATTTATTTCTGACACTTTGAAATGAATTACATCTGTTTCGGTCGACATGGCAATGCTCCATCCAGCTCCATGTTCAAGTATTATATTGTTACTGATATGAATTGACTTTGTGTCTTTAGTTCCACAAGTCTTATATGATCAAGTGGTATTTCTGGGTGATTTTCTGGATCTTCCTCTATGAAGACAGATGCAAAATAACTGGTTATTTTATTGGCCATTTCCCTGTTCTCTAGAATAACCTCTCATCTCCCGATTACAAATTTACACATTTGACCTTGCTTCTATTTTGTTTCCTTTGACATACATATGTAGATTTATGCACTCTTTGTGTTCCTGTTTGTTAGCATGCATGTTCGCTTTTTGATTTCCTCATCAGTTTCATGGCCCTCCTTTTCTGAATTGTAAATTTCTGACATTTCTCAGGTTTCTGAAATTCTTCTGAAGTCACTTGTTATGATTAATATAGTCTTTAATTTGTTATATTAACCATCATTAAATCACTTTCTCAGTCTTGGGTGTTTTTACCATAAAGAATTTGACTTTTGTTTCAGAATTTGCAGTATTTCTATTAAGCAGATATATCCAAGATCATTTCAAGAGGATAGAAAAGAGATTGTGGGATGCTGGCTGATATTTTGACATCATCGCAGGCCATGGGTGAGGTCCCGGATGACTGGAGGACAGGAAATGTTGTGCCCTTATTCAAGAAGGGTTGCAAAGAAAAACCTGGGATCGATAAACCAGTAAACTGAACATCTGTAGTTGGTCAGGTACTTGAGAAGATTCTGAGAGATAAGATAAACATACATTTGGAAAGGCAGGGTATGATTAGGAGCAGTCAGCACGGCTTTGTGTATTGGAGATCATTGCTGACAAATTTATTAGAGTTCTTTGATGAAAAGTGACCAGCAACATTGACGAAGGCAGGGTGATATATGTAGTCCAATTGATTTTAGTAAGGCCTTCAATAAGGGTTCTCATGGTACGGTGCTCTGGAAGGTTAGATTGCATGGAATTGAGTGGGAACAGGGGAAATTAGATTCAAAATTACCTTGATGGTAAGAAGCAGAGAGTTATAGTGGAAGGATGCTTGTCGGACAGGAGGCCTCAGTGTTCGGTGCTGGGACCATTACTGTTTGTTTTATGTATAAGGATTTAGATTTGAATGTACAAGGCATGATTAATAAGATTGTAGATGACAATAAATAATGTGATATCGTGGATAGTGAGGAAGGTTGTCAGACATTGCAGCAGGACTTTGATCAGCTGAGGAAGTGGGCTAAGAAATGGCAAATGGAGTTGAATGTGGACAAATGTGAGTTCTTGCATCTTGCAAAGTCAATTCAAGGTCTGATTTCATGGTGAATGGTTGGGCCTTAAGGGTTGTAGTGGAACAGCCAGACTCTGGGATTCAGGTGCACGATTCTCTTCGTAATGTTGATAGACAGGACATTGAGGAAGGTTTTTGGCACACTGGCCATCAGCAGTCAGGGCATTGAATACAGAAGTTGAGGAGTTATGTTTCGGTTATGCTTTACTGGTGAGACCATACTTGTAGCATTATGTTCAGTTTTGTTCACTTTGTTAAGGGAAGGGTGTTATTAAACTGGAAAGTCTGCAGAGGAAATTTACAAGGATGCTGCCAAGGACTCAATTGTCTGGGTTTTAAGGAGAGGTTTGACAAGCTAGGATATTTTACTTTAGAGTTCAAGAGACTGAAGGGGGATCCCATGGAAGTGGATAAGATCATGGGAGGTATGGATAGAGTGAATGCACTCAGTTTTTTTCCCCAACGTTGGACAATCCCGGACTAGAGGGCATCAGTTTAAGGTCAGAGGAGAAAGAATAAAAGGGAATATGAGAGGCAACTTTGTTTACACAGAGGGTGGTATGCATATGGAATGAGCTGCCAGCGGAAATGGTTGAGGCAGGTACATTAACAATATTTAACAGGCATTTGGACAAATACATGGACAGGAAAAGCTGAGAAGGATACCGGGAAATAGCAGGGAAATGTGCTAGTGTGAATGGACATTTTGTTCGGAATGGACCACTTTGGGCCGAAGGGCTTGTCTCTATGCCGTAGGACTGTGACTGGAATAGCCATTGCTTGTCTCTCACTGAATATTATATTGTACTTTTCCAATCTACTGGAGCTAACTTGACCCTCTAGCCTCCAGGCTTCCACGATGCTTGACGGTAATGTTCAAAATTTCTATATTGCATGCAGATGGTATGTAAAATGCAACATATTAATGTTCCAATTTCTCAAAGCTGCTTCAGAACAAGGTTAGCAATTAGTCTTTCTGACCACACAACACCAAATCCAAAATAACCTGCTCTCTAGTTTGTTTCACAACATACTCTTCAACCCACCTGATACACACTTAAGGAATATATTTCTCACAACACTAGCAGTCAGTTAGTTAACGCAGTTTTGGTACAACTTGATGCCATCTAGCATTACTGCAACACCCACGATTATTTGTTACTCATCAATAGGATGAGGGCGTCGCTGGATAACCAGCATTTATTGCCCATGCCAGAGGGCAGTAAAGAGTCAACAGCATTGCCTTGGGTCCGAAGTCACATGCAGGCCAGACCTGGTAAGGACAGCAGTTTCCTTCCCTTAAGGAAATCAATTACCCAGATGAGCTTTTCCAACAATCAACAATGGATTCCTGGTAATCATAAATCCTTGATTCCAGAAACATATTGAATTCAAATTCCACCATCCGCCATGACAGAATTCAAACTTGGGCAGTCAGAACTTTCCCTGGGTCCCTGGGTTAAGAGCCCAGCGATAATACCACGAGGCCATTGTTTCCCCTTGCATATCCAATTTCCAGAGCATATGATGCAAAATATTTGCACGACAGTTTTGGTTTCGATATATAATGCACCAATGTTTGCTTCTCCTTGCTATTTGTAAGATCCGCCCAAACTGATTCTGTGGGATCTGAGGGACAGTGTCTGTGGCGTTGTTAGTGATAGACTTGGACAAGACATACAGGGAGACTCGCCTAGACGCTGGGATGATATGAAGAATTGGTCAGCAATATACGACAAGGATTAATATCCTCCCTGCTCTGTCAGGATAAGTGTTAGTATATTCTCTCTGCTCCCTCACACTCGCTGTATATCGGTTATAGCACCTACCCCACGAACAAGGATCACACTGTCTCTCCAAATAAGGCTCAAGCATGACCACTCTCACTATTGAATTCAGCACCTTCCTTCCCCAACTTTTTCTGTCACTGACACTATAGCCGTGCAGACTAATAACACGGCGTGGATACAACACTATGGACAGACTCCATCCTGACACCTCACCCTTCCCCCCTCCACCTACACCAGCACTAACAGCAGGGCCACCCACTCCCGCCCTCACTCCTTCTCTACCCTTCTCCCATTCCATGAGAAACAGCCTGGAATCGGACAGAATGGAACAAGCCAGGTGGTCGAGTTCCTGACTTCCATTTCCTCATCTCCCCACCCTGACATGTGGTGAAGACCAGGAGGCCTTGTGTGGAGATTCTGAAACATCTACGTCCCACCAACCGAGAAAGGAGCAATATTCAGTAAAGAACAATTCTCAAGTTAAACCCACTGACAGTTCCAAACTCATCTCACTCACTCACAATAGAACAGATACCCCATTTCACAGAGATGCAGGAATTGAAATACACAGAAGTATTGGTAAGCATCCCAATATACCAACTATCACAATGCATACAAGGAGATAGGGAGACGCACACATAGAAGCACACAGAGACATATAAAGTCACACACAAATAGACAGAAACATGGATATAATCACACAGGCTAATACACAGACAGAAAGACGTAGTCACAAAAATACACAGATAACAAGCACATTGACACAGACACACACATACATATACACGCACAAAGAGCCAGACACTAGTGTCATTAAGATACAAATAAATAAGTTTTTGATTTACAAGGAGATCAAGAACTCTAGGGAGAAGGTAGTAGAATCATGTTGACAAACATATAAGAAATTATTGAATAGCATGTCAGACTTGATGGGCCGAATGGCCTAATTCTGTTCCTATATTTAATGTTTGTGTGGTGTTATGCTTCCTGAGACAGCAACAGATGCTGGGTTACATGCATATTTGATTGGAAAGAGTCAGTGGTATTGTGGAACAGAGTTGGAGGGCGGAATTGTTTCTGTCTATTCCGTGTTATTGTATCCTTATATCCGAAAATAACAGAGTAGTTGTTATGGAGGACTTTAACTTTACAAATATTGACTGGAAACGCTACAGTTCAATTACTTTATATGGGTCAGCTTTTGTCCATTGGTTTCCTGACACAGTATGTAGATAGGCCAACAAGGGGAGAGGCCAAATTGGAAGAGGTACTGGGTAATGAACCAGACCAGGTATTGGATTTGGAGGTAGATGAACACTTGGCTGATAGTGACCACAATTTAATTATGCTTACCTTAGCGATAGAAAGAGACAGGTGTGTATACCGTAGGGCAAGTGTTATAGCTGGGGGAAAGACAAATATGATGCGATCAGGAAACGTTTTAGGATGCATAGGATGGGGAACGAAACTGCAGGGGATAGGCACAATTCAAATGTGGAGCTTTTTCAAACAACAGCTACTGTGTGTCCTTGATAAGTTTATTCATGTCAGGAAAGAAGGAAGTGGTCGACTGAGGCTGCTGTGGTTTACTGAAGAAGTTGAATCTTTTGTCAAGAGGAAGAAAGAGGCTTATGCAAAGATGAGAATTGAAGGCTCAGTTCAGATGCTTGAGAGTTACAAGTTAGCCTGGAAGGACTTAAAGAATAGCCAGGAGAGAGGATGAGAAATCTTTTGGCAAGTAGGATCGAGGAAAACGCTTAAACTTTCTATCAGTATGTCGAGAATGACCAAATTATGATTAGGGCCAATCAAGGATAGTAGTGTGAAGTTGTGTGTGTAGTCCAAGGAGATAGAACAGGCATTAAATAAATATTTAAATCAGTATTCACACTGGAAAGGCAATGCTATCGAGGCCAATATGGAGTAAAGGCTGTTCGACTAGATGGGATTGAGGTTCGAAAGGTGGAGATGTTAGCAATTCTAGAGAGTGTGAAAATAGATAAGTTCCCTTGGCCAGATGCGATTAATCCTAGGATTCTCTGAGACGTTAGAGAGGAGGTTACACAACATTGGTTCGAAACTTTACATCACCAATGTCTACAGGAATAGAGCCAGAAGACTGGAGGACAGCAAATGTCCCCTTGTTCAAGAAATGGACAAGAGACAACCCTGGTAATTATATACCAGGCTTACTTTAGTTATGGGTAAAGTGTTGGAAAGGATTATAAGAGATAAGATTTATTATCATCTAGAAAGGAATCATTTGCTTAGTGATAGTCAACAAGGTTTTGTGAAGGGTATGTCATGTCTCACAAATCTTACTGAGTTCATTGAGAAGGTGAGTAAACAGGTGAATGAGGATAAAGTGGGGTATATGGATTTCAGTAAAACGTTTTTATGACCCCCATGTTAGCGTAATGCAGAAAATATGGAGAGTGTCGCGTTGGAAAAGCAGAACAGATGAGGCAGCGTCCAAGAAGTAGGAGAGTCAATGTTTCATTTGTAAGCCCTTCATCAGAAATCAGTGTTCTGGTCCCCAGCATCTGCAGTCTTCACTTTCTCCTAGCTCCTCGGATGCTGCCTGGCCTGCTGTGCTATTCCAGCACCACACTTCCGACT
Organism: Chiloscyllium plagiosum; assembly: GCF_037043375.1. NCBI lineage: Eukaryota > Metazoa > Chordata > Chondrichthyes > Orectolobiformes > Hemiscylliidae > Chiloscyllium > Chiloscyllium plagiosum. Next base: position 69,643,938 of record NW_028270180.1, on the reverse strand, counting down.
CTGATCTCAAACATCTGTAGTCCTTACTTTCTCCCAGAAAATACGGAGATGTGGAATTGAGAGTGATTTACTGGTTTGGATCAGAAATTGGATAGCTGAAAGAAGACAGAGGGTGGTAGTTGATGGGGAATGTTCATCGTTGTGTTCAGTCGCTAGTGGTATACTGTAAAAGTCTGTTTGGGGACGACTCTTCTTTGTCTTCTTGAAAATGTCCTTAATGAGGGAATGGAAGGATGAGTTAGTAAATTTACAGTTCGCAGTAAGGTCGGTGGAGCTGTGGGTAGTGCTGAAGAATATTGCAGGTACTGAGCTGTAATGTTCTATGTTCATGGACCTACAATGGGCTGAATAGCTTCCTTCTGTGATGTAACAATTCTGAGATATTCTGACCCACAATGACAGCTTTAGGTGCCTGGGGAGACAAGCTGGTCCAGTCAAGGACACCCACTGCACAAACATCCATTATCTTTTCCTATTCTCTGATATGCAGAGGCCTCAAAATATCTGTCCAAACAAAATAGATTGATTCAAATTCAAGCAGTCAGGAGGATGTTCACCCGAGGGAATTGCCATCAGGAGTTTTAATTAATAACATGATTTCAGAATAACACAAATAATAAAACAATATCACAGCAGCATAATAATTGGCAGCAGAGTAAAACTTACAGTTGCAAATAGTTCCAAGTTCAACATTGTGTTCAGTTTTGGTAACCTTGCTATAGGAAGGATGGTATTAAACTGGAACTTTACAAGGATGTTGCCAGGACTCAAGGGTCTGAGTCATAGGGAGAATATGGATAAGCCGGGACATTTCTCTTTAGCGTGCAGCAGCCAGGGGCTGCACGAAGTGCTTTATGAGGCTATTCATGGCCAACATCAGTTCCAGTCTCCCAGCCTGCCTCAATCCACTACAATTTTCCTACAAGCGGAATGTGTCCATTGCGGGTGTCATATCCCTGGTTCATCTGGACAACAAGGACACGCACGTCAGATTCCTGCTCATTGATTATAAGTTCACCTTCAACACCATTATTCCCTTCAGACTGATCACAAAAATTCCCTGACCGTATCCTCAGCTCTGCCCTCTGAAATTGGATCCTCAGCTTTCTGACCCACAGTGCACAATCAGTGAAAATAGGTAAGTGTGTCTCTTCCATGATAATATTCAACACTGAAATCCCAAAGGATGTGTCCTCTGCCCCCTACTATACTCCCTGTACACCCACGACTGTATTGCCAAGTTTTGAACGAATGCCGTCTACATGTTCACTGATGACACCATCATATTCGGATAGATATGTAATGAGGGCAAGTCAAAATACAGAACGGAAATAGAGGACTTTTGATGTGCTGCACTGAGACCAACTTCTCTTTCAACATCAGCAGAACTAACCAACTGATCAATGACTTCAGAAAAAAAGGAGGAGAACATGCCGCCATCTCCATCAATGGAACTGAAGTTGAAATGGTGGACAACATTAAGATCCTCGGAGTGAAGATAACCGATAGCCTGTCGTGGACTTTCCATGTAGATGTGACAGTCGAGATGGCACAACAACCCCTCTTCATTCTCCGGCAGCTCAGGACATTTGGCATGCCCACCAGGATTCTCACCACTTTCTACAAATGCACCACTGAGAGTAAACCATCTGGGTGCATAATGGCCTGGTGTGGCAACATCCCAACCCAGGACAGTTAGAGAAATGACAGAAGGTTGTGTGCACAGCCCACGCCATGAAGGAAGCCATCCTCCCGTCCATTGACTACATTTACACGGCAACCAAAGACCCATTGCACTCTGGATCACAAACAATCTCTTCCATCAGGCAGACAGTACAGAAGCTTAAACACTCAAACCAACGGCTCAACAAGAGCATCTTCCCAACCATTTTTAAACTGAGGAATGGAATCTCTGACTTCAAATAGTGCTGATCTTAATCACGTTGATCTTGCCTATTGCATGCCATTTGTGGTGTAGCCTGTATGCGTCAGTCTGTTTTTAGTTTACCCTCTGATCTGTATGTCCTTGCTTATTGTAGGAGCGATATTCCCCAGCTAGGGACAAAGACTCTGGAGGCAGAGAGGACACAGGCAGGGAGTCGACTTTAATTCAAGCAAAAATAAGCAGGTAGAGTACCAAAGGATCTTCCTTAAATTTGGCGTTAACATAAGAAGACAATGGTTTCCTTAATCCTCAGCTCAGATCAGAAGATGGATGCTGATCCAAGTTACCTTGAGCTGTGGGGTGGTGGGTATCTCCTGGTTTTCACCTTGTAGAGGGTGGCCTTTACCAGTCACCTCAGAGGGTTCGTCGTTTCCTGTTTGGGAGGTTCTGCCCTCCTTTCTCCCTGCAGCGCTCTGTTTCTTCTTTGGTGAGGACCCTCCTTGAGCCCACCATTCATTAGATTAGATTCCCTACAGTGTGGAAATAGGCCTTTCGACCCAACAAGTCCACACCGACCCGCCGAAGCGCAACCCTCCCAGACCCATCCCCCTACATCTAACACTAGGGGCAATTTAGCATATCCAATTCACCTAACCTGCAGATTTTTGGATGGTGGGAGGAAACTGGAGCACCCGGAGGAAACCCATGCACACAAAGATTCGCCTGAGATGGGAATTGAACCCGGGTCTCTGTGAGCAGCACCGCTGTGAGGCAACAGTGCTAACCACTGTGCCACTGTGCCACCGTGCCGCCCATCTTCACCATCCGAAGAGCTACCAGCATCCTCACCGTGCAGCTGCCGTTCTCCCCTTTGCTAGTAGGTTTTGGTGGCCTGGCACGTTTTCGTCCTCCTGTTTTTATAAGAATCCACTCTTCTGCCTCCTTGGTTCTATCCTCCTCCATTGCCTCCATCTGACCTGTAGAAGTTTGGATCGGCTGCTGTACCTACCTGTTGGCTGCTGTCTGCTCCGCTCCAGCCTGTCCTTCTTTCTGGGTGCCACCAGATATCGTTCCCTTGCTGATTTGTGGTGCTTTGCTGATCTTTGGTGATGACCCTGCTTGAGCCCACTATTCACCTCTGGCCATCTATGCGTTGGTGGGGGACGCTCGTTTTGGGCAGGCCGTGTACACGTGGTACGCCTCTCCACACAGATTACAGTTCTTGGCCTCTTTGCATTCCTTGGTCGGGTGACCCTCCTGTTTGCAGTTCCGACAGATAGTGACCTTACAGTCAGCCGCAATGTGCCTGACCTACCACAGATTTAGCACACTTCTGGCTGTGCTTCGTATGTCATGTACATTCTGCTCCCTCCGATTGCATAGCTGGATTGTGGGTAGAGGATGTTCCCATGGCATCGACCCTCAGGGTTACCCTGACCTGCCGCTTGCTGGTCTAGATTCTGAAAGGGTCAACCACATCAGTGCATTCTGCCTCAACCTGGAGGTATCTTCTCAAGAAAGTGAGGACATCAGCTGCTGGAAAGTGGGAGCTGTACAAATGAATCGTAACAACCCGACTGTTCTGCGCAGGACGCACACACAACAGCTGACAAGATAGAGAACAGAGGCTCCCCTTCCTTCTCCTTGAAGACCTTCTGGAGCTGCTCGCACTGCTTCACTTTCCTGAAGGTCACATCGAAATAGCCTGCCCCAGGAAAAGCCTACATGTAGCACACATCGGCTGCTTCACATCAGCAGCACTCGAGCAAAATCTTCTTCATGAACAACATCCGATTGACAGGTGTACGATCCTCCACCTTCTTCACAGTCACCCTGTGTTGCGAATGTCCTGGTCTGGTCTGCGGCCAGCTGCTGAGGTCATAGTTCCTAGCTTGGCTGGTACCTGAATTGGCGTGAGGCCAAAGCGAGCATGAAGATTCACCAAGAGCGGGGCAGCGCAACCAAAGATCCTCCAACGTGCAATCACGATCAAGCGATGATCTCGACTAGTTGTGATGACTGGAAACTCGACACCCGTCCTGTTATGAACAGACACTTGATCTTAGCCAAAAGGGACTCTATTAAAAATCTCGCTGAAAATCTAAGTTCAGTACCTCTACTGCTTTTCTGTAATTAATCTACCAGTCAGTTTCTCAAATATGTTTCCCATTTTATCAATGTGTGTTGTTTTTTTTTTCTCTGCCCATTACTTTCAGTTCCAATAATTTCTTCAAATTAGTTTATTTACTAATTTAATCCTATATACTTTTCTCCTCAGTCTCAGGTTTTCTCCTATTGCTGGAAAGGCTTTGTTTATGCCTTTTTCTGTGAATACAGGAGTGAAGTAGTTGATTCATGTTTCTCTGTTAACCATTCTCCATTCCCTGGTTTCAGACTGTAAGGAAGCTGACACTTTGACTAAAAAGAACAGCTGTTGTCTATTCACCCTGTCCATGCCTCTTGTAATCTTAAGCCTGAATTACTTACCCACTCAACTTTCCCTGCTCCAATGGAAACAACCCGAGCTTATCCAACCCCTCTCCACAGATCATACGATTCATTCCAGGGAACATCGCAGTGAATCTCCTCTGCAACTCATCCAATACAACCACATCTTTCCTGTAATGTGGCTCCCAGAGCTGCACATAGTATTTAATTTGGCCTTACCAAAGTGCTATATACCTCTTATAATCTGTGTGCCAACGAACAAAGGCTATATCTACGGTCCTGCTTAACTCAACAATAATCATATCCAGTCACGTTCAAGGATGTGTAGAGAAGCACCCTCTGAAATTCCGAGTGTGCAGCCATTCATTGAATTCTCCCCTATCTAGTTCCATCCTCCAAAGTGCATCACCTCATATTTATCAGGGTTACATTCCATCTGCCATTTATCATTTCCATCTGACCAATCCACCAGTAACTTCCTGTAACATAAGACCATCATCCTCACTACCAACCACCCCGTCAATCTTTGTTTCCAACACGGAATTGCTTGTCACACTCTCCCCCCCCCCCCCCCCCCCCCACCTCCCCACATCACATTCACATCACTTATGAATAGAACAAATAATAAGGGATACAGCACTGATCTCTGCGGTACACCAGGGGACATTGTTCTCCAGTCACACAAACAGCCTTCTACCACGAAGTTGAGTTTGGATGCAACTTGACAAGTCACTAATAGGTTCTACCTGTTCCCTGGTTATTCTGTTCCAGATGACATACCTGTAGAATATCTGGGGATTCACCCTAATCTTGCCTTGCCAGCAGTTTTGCATGGCCCTACATGTGTCAGTCCCCTGCGAGTGAAGAATTTCCTCCTTATTGCGGTCTCAAATAGTCTGTCCCTTATCCTGCCATTATTTGCCTTAAGTGTAGAGTAGACAGCCAGAGAAACATTCTGTTCGTTTCCACCTTTCCAAATGTTTGGTAGATTTTCTAAATTTCATTGTGATCATCTCTCTTTCTTTGAAACTGGGGAGGTCACAAGACAAGTCCCCCCATCAGAAAATCTTGTCATCTGAGGGATTAATCTGGAGAATGTCCATTGAATGCCCTCTGTGATCAATGCACTCTCTCTTAGATTGGTCACCAACACTGTACACAATTTTCCAAGTATATTCTCACCAACACTCTGTCCAACTGCTTAATGATGTCTTTACATCTCTATTCAGATTCCCTTAAACGAAGGCCATAATAACTTTAATTTCCAATTACATGTATTCTTCCAAATACGATTCACGTTAATTGCATTTACGAACTCACTGTGTGAGTTCTTACAGGAAGACTTCTGAAAATCCAAATACGCAACTTCCACAGGTTGTCCATTGTCTATGCTGCAAGAAACAACTTCAAACAATTCCGAAGTTTGTCGGGTATGATTTCTCTGTCAGAAGTAGATAGTCATTCTCTGCAATGTTGCTGTTCATTTCTAAATATCACATATTATATAGTAGATTCCAACTGTTTCCCTACAGATGTCAAATTAATTGGTTTGCAGTCCTCTGCATTATCTCTTCTTGCCTGCGTATATAGTTGGATCATGTTTACTGCCTTCCAGTTATCCACAATGGCTTAAGGCCTTTGCAGGATCTCCAGGAAAATAAAAGACAGTCATCGACAGTTCAATTAATATGCAGTTTTATTTCTGACATTTTGATATGAAGTATATCTGGCCCATCAAACTTAGCAATAGTCAACCTAGCTACACTTTCAAATACTACGTTGTTGCTGATACGAATTGACGTTATGTCTTTAGTTCCACAGGTCCCATGTGATCGGAGATTTCCTGGAGCTTTTTCCATGAAGACAGATACAACGTAGCTGGCTAGTTTTTCTGCCATTTTGTTTTTCCGCACGATAAATTCTCCTATACCATACAAATTTCCATATTTGACCTTGCTTTTGTTTTCTTTGGTTTATGGATCGTAGATGTAAGCAGTCTTTGTGTTTCCTGTTTGCATTCATGTTCTTTTTTGATTTCCTGAACACTTTCTTCGTCCTTATTATCGGAAAAGTAAATCTCTCAGAATGTTGAGGTTTGTACAATATCTGGAATTCTTCTGAAACTGCTTCCTTTGATTTAATGCAATCTTTAATTTCTTACATTAGCCATCATTGAGTCACCTTCCCTTTTATTTGATGTTTGTAACTTAGTGATATGTACATATATTTTAGACATTGTAGTATTTCAATCAATAACAACCATTATTCGGCTTACGCTAAATGTCATATTGTATTTTTCCAATTCAGTTGATCCTCTCATCCCCGGGCTTCCATGATATTTGAGTGTAATGTTCAAATATTGTATGTTGCATGCAGACGCCGTGTAAAATGCAACATATTAGTGTTACAATTCCTCAAAAGCTGTTTAAGAGCAAGGTTATTAATTAGTCCTTGTGACCACACAACACCATGCCTGAAATTACCTGCTCTCTAGTTTGATTCACAACATACTCTTCAACCTACCTCATGTACACTTACGAAATTTATTTTTCACAGCATTACCAATCATTTTGTGAACGCAGTTTAGATGCAATTTTAGCTCATCCAGTATAACCGCAACACCGACAATATTTGCATATCTAATTTCCAGAGCGTCGGATGCGCAAAATTTGCACAGCAGTTTTGGTTTAGATATGTGAGGCACCAATGTGTGTTCCTCCTTGTTGTTTACAAGATCGACGCAAACTGATTCTAAAGAAGCTGAGGGATATGGTCTGTAGTGTCATTCGTGACAGACGTGGACAAGACATTGGGGAGGCTCACCCCGACGCTGAAATGATCCGAAGAAATGTCCATCAATACAGGACAAGCATCAATAACCTTCCCCGCTTGGCCAGGACAAGTTTCTCCGTATTCTCTCTACTCCCTCACAGTCACTGCATATCTATTGTATTCCAGATGAAGGGCTTTTGCCTGAAACGTCATTTTCCTGCTTCTCCGATGCTGCCTGACCTGCTGTGCTTTTCCAGCACCACTCTGATGTAAATCTTGTTTGCAGCATCTACAGTCCTCACTTTTGCCATATCTGTTATAGCACCTACCCCCGAACAAGGCTCTTTCTCCACCACTCTCACTATTGCAAGCAACACACTCTTTCCTTCACTCTCGCTGTCACTGAAAGCAAATTGAGTTTGAATCTATAGCTTTGCCAACATCGAACAGTAAAACGATTCAAATATGCGGACATTTTGAAAGTTGGAGAGAGAGCAGATGCTATCGAGTCAGAAGAAGCTGTGGATCAACCATCTTGCTCTGCAAGACATTAGGAAATACTCTCTATCAAAGATATTTTTTCATATAAAACTCATACACAATAAACAGAAATATGACGACCCAGGGAATTCAACAGCCAGAAGAGTGACGTCACAGAGGAAGCCTGTGGATATGTGGCTTTGAAATTAAGTTGATGAAATCTTCTTAAGTTTCTTATTGAAACAGCGTAATTTAATTGAGTTGGAGGCAGATAATCAGCAGTTATGGGGGGGGGGGCATTGGATTTGTGAATAGTTGTTGTGTAATGTTCAATTTTAGAGTTAAAAAAATAAATTGACATTATTTTCTTTAAATAGTGAAATGTGGGAGTTCTCTTTCACTCAAATTCTAATAGATTATGAGGTGTGGTGAGTTTTCCTGGGTGTTTGCTTTAATTAACAGAGGGGTTCATCACCATGTTATAACACTTGCAAAGACCAACAGAGAGGAACCAAAAAATAAATTAGGAGTGAGAAATTAAATATGAGAGTAAGTAAGCCAATCATGTAAAGAAAGAGTGTAAGAGCTTGTTTCGATAGATAAATGGCAAGCAAGAGGCAAAAATGGGCATTCGATCACGAAAAAATGACACTAGAGAGATAGTAGTGTGAAAGAAGGAAACGGCTGAGGAGCTGAATAATTACTTCGTGTCAGTCTTCACGGTGGAAGACACGAGTAATACCCCAAAAATTGAAAAGAGTGAGTGGACAGAGCTAGGAATGGTAGCCATCACCTAGGAGAAAGTGCTGGAAAAAACGGAATGGCCTGAAGGTAAGTAAATCACCTGGACCAGATGGACTCCAATCCGGAGTTCTAAGGCAGATAGCTGATGACACAGTGAAGGCATTGGTAGTGATCTTTTAGGAGTCGTGCAAATCAGAGAGATTCCCAGAGGACTGGCAAATCTCTAACGTGATAACCCTGTTTAAAAAGGGAGTAAAGCAAAATACGGATACGTATGGACTGACTAATCTAAACTTGGCTGTGTGTAAGATCCTGGAATCCATTGTGAAGTATGAGATTTCTGAAGACTTGGAGGTGGATGGCAAAGTAGGACAAAGTTAGCATGTTTTCATCAAGGGGAGATCATGCCTGGAAAATCTGCTAGAAAACCTTGAAGACGTAATGAGCAGCTTTGAACATGGAAAGCCAATGGATGTCATCCATCTGGACTTCCAGAAGGTCTTTACAATGTGCCGACAGGAGGCGACTGAGTAAGGCAAGGGCCAATTGTGTTAGAGGGAAGGTGCTAGAATGGATATAAGTTTGGCTGTCTGGCAGGAAGCAAACAGTGTCGATAAAAGTGGCCTTCTCAGGTTGACAGTCGGTGACAAGTGGTGTTCCATAAGGCCCAGTGTAGAGACCACAACTTTTCACTTTACACATGAACGATCCTGATGACGGAACTGAAGGCATTCTGGCTACATTTGAAGATGATACAATGATAGGGAAAGGGACAGGTAACGTTGAAGAGACAGGAAGGCTCAAGAATGCTTTGGACAGGTTAGGATAATGGGCAAAGAAGTGTAGATGGAGTACAAAGATGGTAATTGTGGGAACATGCACTTTAGTAGGAAGATAACATGGTCTACTTTCTAAATGGGGAGAAAGATCAGACATCTGGAGTGCAAAGGGACTTCGGAGTTCTACTGCAGGATTCTCTCAACGTAAACTTGCAGGTTGAGTCAGTAGTTAGGAAGGCAAATGCAATGATGGCATTTATTCTGAAAGGATATGAATGTAAAAGCAGGGACGTACGTCTGAGGATCTGTAAGGCTCTTGTCATACCATATTTGGAGTATTGTGCGCTGTTGTGAGCCCCATATCTCAGGAAGGATGTGCTGGCCTTGGAAGGCGTTCAGAGGAGGTTCACGAGAATAGCCCCAGGAATGAAAAAGCTTAAGGACTCTGGGTCTGTTTTTGATGGAGTTCAGAGGGATGTGGGTTGATCTAATTGAAACATACAGAATACTGAATGGCCTGGACGTGTGGATGTTGAGAAGATTTCCATTGGGAGGAGACTCTAAGACCCAAGGACACAGCCTTGGAGTAAAGGGAATACCTTTTAGAATGGAGATATGGAGAAATGTCTTCAGCCAGAGAGTGCAGAATCTATGGAATTCATTTTCACAGAAGGCAGTGGATGTTAGGTCATTGAGTATATTTAAGACAGAGATAGAAAGGTTCTTGAGTATCAAAGGGATCAAGGGTTACAGGGAGAAAGCAGGAGAATGTGGTTGAGAAACCTGTCAGCCATAATTGAATGGTGGATCAGACTCGATGGTCTGAATGGCCTAACTTCTGTTCCTATATCCGATGATCTTATGGTCATAAGCCGCATTGCTAACTCTCTATCACTTTGACCCTCCTGACAGCAAAGTGCGAGAGTCAAAAATCCCTGAGTCATCTTTACCAAACATGGAGGATTCCTGCTGTGGACTCAAAGGAATCGCTCCACTGCTTGAAGGAAAGGAAATTCTGCCAAATCCAACTGTTCCAGGATGAAGTCTCATACCTGCAGTTTGTTTGAGTAGAATAATATCGGAGACAGAATAGCAGTTGGGACACATTATCACTTTTCCATTTGATATGAGTTCAACTACTATGAAACTCTGGAAACCTTTCCTTATTCTTTTTCGTCTTAAGACATGTGCGTTCGTGTATGTGTCTGTACGTGTGTGACTCTGTGTCTCACATTTGTCGGGAAAATGACCAGTGGAGTAGAGGGGCTGGTTAATGAAACAGTGACCCTCCAATAGTGGTTGGAGCAGGAATGAGAATTTCTCACTGGGCTGTTCAAATGGTAATTCTATTCCCCCGAAGTTTCATCCCAAGATGGCAGCTCAACACCACCACTTCTTTCGTAATTCGACATGGTCCATAAATGTTGACCTATCAACAACTGCCACATTCCATGAACAAATCAAAAATGATAAACGGCAGCAGAATTAATTGGATGGGAACAAGACTGATAGATAAATCCCTGGTGCCTTCCAGAATTGTGCTGCCTGTGTACTTTGACTTTGTGCAGTTTCCTAGTATTGTACCTGGTGCTTGCATTTATTCAAAGTTGTGTTTTGCAACATTTGACAGACATGTGAATGGATGAAAATTGTGGACAGACAGAAAAGTGCTGCGGAGACCACACTCAGATCAGCCATGATCTTACTGTCTGGCCGAGCAATGACAAAGTGTCTAATGACCCACTCCTGCTCCTCAGTCCTATTTCCTATGTTCCATTCAGTCCTTACAACCACCTGAACAGGAGCAGCTAGAGACCACTTGCTCCAAATACCTGGTCCGCAGTAACACAGGATACCATTCAGTCATCAACACTGTGTGGGTTGGTGTGGGTTGGAAAATGTGATGGCAAAACCAGGCTGGTTACGAAAGAGGCCTCCCATCTCTTTACAGAATGTCTCATTTCTGCAACTGGGCTTTCATTTGTTGGTCATGTTGTAGACCTAGATTCACTGTGAATATCGGGCCCATATCACTCCCAGCGATGGCTCACCGAATACATGTCTCTCACTGTCCTCAACATTCAACAACAGCTCTTCCAGGAAAATTACAACCATTCACTTTCCAAATACAGAATATGAGAAGATAAGAAACAGGAGTAGGTAATTCAGTTGTTCACGGCATTGTATGCGATCATGTCTGACTTACTGTTGGTATTAACTCATTTTTAAAGCCCAATTCTTCACACCCCTCAGCTCTCTGGCAGGTCAAAAATCCAACTATCCCCTCTTTAAATACTTGCAGTCATCTAGCTCCCCTAAATTTCTAGACCTGAGAATTGCTGACATTCACTACCCTCTGTGAGAAGAAAATATTCTCCAGACAGACACCATCTTATTAACCTTTACAAAAGGGATTAACTGATCTGCTCAGATATGAGGGTTGAGCCGGATATCAAGGCAGGATTTGATTGAAGATTTTAATCCTCAGAAACACTTAAATATCCAGAATCATGCATCCCGAGTAAAATAAAAAAATACAAGCCATGGAATTTATCGTCTTCTCAGAGTCTGTGTAGAACATAACGAGTGATTGTCCATCACCATCAAGTTTCAATGCAATGACGTGTTATTCTCTGACAGTGCTACAGATTAACCTTCACTCACTCCTCTTTTACCAACAGCCCAGGGATTAGTCTGGTGAAATTCCTTTACACTGTCTCTGTTGCAATGAGATAATTCCTTTTTAAAGGAGAGAAAATCGATCCACAGTGTCCCAAATACTGCCTCAACAACAATTCCAGTGATGATCATAATAATTCCTTTCCCTCACTTACCGGTCTCCATTTCTTTATTATGACATAAAACCCCATTCCGAGTCTATGCACTGCCACTGATGCGGAATTTAAACGTTTGTTACATCTGAATGTCAGCATCAGTAAAGCCAGCACCAGAGGTGTCCGGGGAGATGACCATCACGCTTGGCGAGAGACTCAGTCAGAAAGATTGCACTTGAAATGAGGAATAGTCACCTACCTGAATGGAAATGAAGTGTAGGAATAAGGGAAACAGGCACAGGAAGGGAGCTAACTTTATTTTTGTTCTTCTCTCACGGGATGTGGGCAGCCCTGGCCAGGCCAGCATGTTATATGGATCTTGATCTGAGTGACTGGTTCAGCTGTTCCACAGGACAATAAAGAGTAAAATACATTGTTGTGAGTTTCCACAGACCTGACTGGGTAAGGATAACCCATTGATTTCTTTGAAGGACATGATGCAAGCAGATGGGCTTTTTCTCACAAATGATGATAGATTCATTTCAATTACATTAATTTCCTTCATGAGATATCAACAGATTATTATTCTGTGTCTCTAGATTATGTGCAATGACTAAAGCAGCATGCAGTTCTTTGCCTGTCTGACTGATTTTGTACAGTGAACAAGTTCAACATACTCAAGCGCAATTATTCTGTCATTAACATGTGGTTAGAAGGGACTTGATAACTTGTGTCCAGATTTAACAAAGGCAATTGATGGTTTATTCAGAAGATGCACTGAGGCGGAGGAGGAGGCGGGGATATCATGATGGTGGTATTGGACAGGATTAGTGAGTGGGGAGGATATGGAAATGTACATCTGTGCAGGGTTAGAAGGATTATGGAGTTTGAGAACAGTCTGGTTACTCCTCGCATATTGGTGAGTAATTTGTCATGAGTAATTTTCTCGTTATAATTTGTGTGAAATGGAATTGCATTAGAAATGAAAATCTTGACGGCTACCTTTCTAAATTTTAAATAATATGGGCAGCAATTCAGTTTAACCTGGCTTAATGAACAGATAGAATGACTTACCAGGAACACCAACTATAGCGAGGATGGCATAGTAACCAGCTTGAATAACCAGCAGAAAATTATAGATCCACCAAACTAATAATATTCCAGGCTTGGAAATCCAGTAAAGACCATAAAATAAACTCCTGTCCATTGTTGGAACATTCCAGTCTAATGTTTTCAGGTTCTGATCCATTGTTGGAACATTCCAGTCTATAGTTCTCAGATTATGATCTCTCCTCCCCCTCTCTCTGGAGCAGCTGATCCCTGTTAGTGCTGTCGGTGAGCTCCTGCTCATACTATGGGATAACACATTAAACCAAATCCTTAATTAATAGAAGAGGCAAATCCTCCCATGACACATTTAGGATCCACGGAGACTGACATCAAAAACATTCGCTGAACTAATTGTTCCAGTTAACCCGTTTCAATTCAATACTATCTTATTAAAATTCAAAATAACGATTAATATTTACACATTCTGATACGGATATGTGAGGGTGACTGAGGGAGCGAATGTTGGGGCTTGTAGGTCAATTCATTTCAATCTGCCTTGGATATGGGAGTAATACTGAAGATTTATTGGAACATGAATATGCTTCCCTGTTTATAAATGGAAGCATGCGTCCTGTACCTGCTGCTGAGGCATTACAATATCAATAAAACATTGAGAGAACTTCTATCATCCATGATCTTGAAGAAAATGTCTCTTAGACTGTGTGCGTTTACAACAGACAACGATATAATGGTACCTAAGAGACAATAGGGACTGCAGATGCTGGAGAATTCAGTGTAGATAAAGTGTGATAATGGAAAAAGCACAGCTGGTCAGCCAACAACCGAGGAGCAAGAGAGTTATCTTTTCAGTCAGGACTCTTCTTCATGTCTGGGGAGGGGGAAGAGGGCTGAGAGAAAATTGGTGGTGGGGTGAGGCTGGGGAAAGATAGGCAATACGTGGACGAAGGTGGAAGGTGATAGTGATAGATCGACGGGGAGTTTGAAGCGGTCGGTGCGAAGGAACATGGATACATAGGTCATTTCGAGAGGCGGACCTGAGTCGCAGAGTTGGATTTGGGATCTGGATGGGTGAGGGTGGTTTGGAAACTCGTCAATTCAATCTTCATGCCTTGTGTTTGGGCTCCCGAGGCAGAAGATGAAGTATTCATGGTAACAACCTGTTAAATCTCTTCCCAACCCTCTTCAGTTTAATAATATCCCTCCTATAACATAACGACTATAATTGCACACAGTACAGCAGAAGAGGCTTCATCAATGTCCTGCACAACCTCAGCATGACTTCTCAACTTCTAATCTCAAAGGTCTGAGCAATGAAGTATCCTTAAACACCCTGCATCACAAACGTTAAAGAATTACACCTGTGCCCCGGGTCCCTCTTTTCTACATAACTACCAAAGTCCAGCATTATTTGTACAAGCCCTCCCCTTGTTTGATTTACCAAAATGCAATGCATCGCATGTATCCAAGTTAAACTCCATGTGCCACACATCAGCCGAGTGAGTGATATTATTACCCCCTCTACATTCCCCATTCGGATTAAAACGACACCCCCCTCTCCAGTAGGTCCACAAACAAACAGTCTTGACTTTCCCAAAGACGCAGAGCTTGGTTTGCTTTGCGCAGACAGAGGGAGGAGTGGGTAAGGAGAAGCTGGATAGTGAATAGGTATCTTGTATGACGTCATGATTTTAGGAAGAGGAAAGCCACATGTTAGAGATTTGAAATAGTGACCGGTGATTTGGGACAGAATTATGCTCTTTCCTCGTCTCTGGTGTTCAGTATTGATATCTACTCGAGATCCTTCATAGTGCAGAGTGTGGTTGCAGGATTTCTTTCCCCGATATATAGCAGACGACTGTTAACAGCCATTTAAACAGGAAATCATAGCCAAGCAATTGAAGATGTTAATAGTTTATCTCAATAAATGCACTCAACATCCTATAGTTGAGGCTAGTAACTTGCACTTCTTTTCAATGAGAAATGCCCACTGTATAATTTTGTAATGTTAACCAGAATTTAATAAATCCATATACTTAAAATAAGACATAAAATCTGGGCATGGTTTAGGCCTTGTGTAGTGGGTGGTGCCCAGGTTTCTGAGCCGGAACTCTGAAATCGATTCCGTCCATCAACGTATGGTACTGCACCTGTCTCTGGAGAAGGTGGTGTTTATTCATATCCTGTGGAGGTGTATCACAGCATGTTACAACAGGCTGATGAACAAACACACAGGAGCAAAATGTTGCATCTTTAGGGGCTAATGCTGAATGATGGTAGTGTCCCTATCACTGTGCCGAAAATTTTAGTTTAAAATCCCACAGTGCTGATTCATAATATGTCTGAACAAGTTGATTAAATTTTTTTTGAATCGTGTCATGATGGAGATGGAAGGGGTCCGACTACTGAATTTGAGAATTTAGATCCAGGATGACTGAAAGCACAGCCAATCGTCTTGATCAGAGTTACATTTGCACTTTCCAGAGGTTTATACAAATATGAAGGGCATGGATAGGGTATGGTCAAGGATTCATCCCCCCAAGGTAGGAGAGACTAGAACTAGAAGGCATAGGTTTAAGATGGGAAGAGAAAGATTTGAAAGACAATGAAATGCAACTTTTTTTTCCTGCAGAGGATGGCGCTTGTATGGAATAGGCTGGCAGAGGAACAGTTAGAGGCTGGAGCAATTAGAGCATTGAAAAGGCAACTGGTGGCTATATGATTAATGGGATATGGACCTAATGCTGGCAAACGGGACTGGATTAATTTAGAATCGTTGGATGGGATGAACGAGTTGCAGGTTCTCTTTCCCTGTTGTACATGTCTATGAATCATTGATTTAATTAATGAAGATCTCTTTGAAATCTCAATTGTTCTCCATTATGCAAACACTGTCCACTATTCACCCAAAACTGTTGTCCTCCGCATGTCAAGCGATGATCACACTTTTGCCTGTGGATCATCGCTGTTCACAGGCTTCCAGTTCAAAAAGCAACCATTCACGACCACCCTGTCTCCTGCCATTAAACAGATATACACAGAAACACACACAAAAACGCACACACAAACACAAAAACACAACCACACAATCATCCATATAGAGATACAGACACAAAAATGTATTTAAGACAAGGATGGTAAAGTTGGATTAAAACAACGATCAAGAGTTACAGTGAGAAGGCAGGAGAATTATGTTGAGAAACACACCGGACAGGATCAAACAGCAAAGTAGACTTGATGGGCCAAATGGCCTAAATCCAATTTCCTATGCCCTGTGGACTTAAGGTGTCAGGATTATTTTCCCAAGAGTGCAGTAGAAGCTAAGTTAGATAAGAACTTGACTGAACAGTCAATGGGACTGTGGGATAGATTTGAGGGGCTGAATGGTCTATATTTGTTCCTATTTGCTGTGCCCTTGTTCCTGAAAAGAGGAGATGACTTGACGTTGTTCCTTTCTCCTTTGGATTATGCGACCTGTGGCGTTCTCATCCCCCGGGAACAGTGAAGTCTGGGTCATTGAGGATATTCAAGGCCGACCTTGACTGAACTTTGATGGACAGGGGAGTCAATGTTTATTGGGAACAGACAGGAAAGGAGGTGGTCAGCTACAATCAGACCAGCCATGATGTTTCTAAATCGAGCAGCAGGCTGGAGGGGCCGAATAGCCAACTGCTGTTCCTATCTCACGCGTTGTTCTGTCAATTCGCCTATCGAGGTTGATACAGCGGGAGATAAAGATCCCATTCAGCCAGTCAGCATCGTAACAATGCAGCAGGGGAAGTCCATAATGCATCTCCATGGGGTTAGACTGGAATAGAATGAAGTATTCAAATCATTTCAGTAAATTACACAGCAAAGGAGGATGACACATAACCATCCCAGGCTGTTATGCAGGGCCAGGGGCGCCTTGGGTGGCGTCAGGAAATACAGAGTAGAGATCATTACTCATTTTGTGTTTGGGAAGCTGTAACTAGTGGAATTCTTCAGGGATCTGTGTGAGGTTATCAACAAATTACAATCCATACCAATGAATTGGATGAAGGGGAAGGAGCTCAGTTTGCTCATGCACCAGGATAGTCATTCAGTAAGATGTCAAATGGAGACAGATCGTCTCTAATGGGATACAGACATGGAAGGGCTGCGCGTCTGCAATGGGTTACAGACAGGTGGAGGGCAGATCATCTGCAATGGGATAGAGACAGGGGAAGGGCAGTGCATCTGCAATGGGATACAGACAGAGAGGGCAGGGCGTCTGCACTGGCATCCATACGGGGGAGGCAGAGCGTCTGCAATGGGATACAGACAGTGGAGGGAAGACCGTCTGCAATGGGAAACAGACATTAGAGGGCAGAGTGTCTGGAATAGGATATAGAGAGGAGTTGGGCATCGAGTCTGCAATGGAATGTGAGCAGAGAGAGGGCAGAGAGTGGGATATAGACAGAGGGAGAGCAGAGTCTGTAACGGGATACAGAAACTGGGAGTGCAGAACGTCTGCAACTGGACACAAACTGGGGGAGGTCAGAGCATCAAGCAATGGCATGCAGACAGAGGACAGTTGTAATCAAACCTTCAGCAGAAAAAATAACAGTACAATACAGATGTGATGGGAATTTTCTGATTTCGGGAAAAAGACAAAACAGCAGAAAAGTATTTAAGTGCAATGACAATGCAGAACTCAGTGGTACAGAGGGATCTGTGTGTCTTAGTACATGACTCACATCAAATTACTCTGAAGATGCAGCAAGTGATTTGGAAGGTAAATGGAATGATTCTGTTTCGTGAAAGGGGGGTTGGGTATGATCTTAGCGATGTTTTTCTGCATTGCTGAGATTACATCTGATATATTATGTGTAGTTATAATTGCCTAAACTAGAAAAAAAGACAAATTTGCTTTCAAAACCTTTCAAACATGTTTCTCTTTACTCATTCTTGGGATGAAGGCACTACGTTATGAAGAATTAACAGTTCATCCTGAGAATGAGGGTTGTTTTATTGACCATGTAAAATCTTGAGAAGAGTGTCGTTGGTGAATACCGGGAGAATAAAACTGGGGAAATAATTTAAGAAAACGTCAGGTTCAAAGGAAAGGTCATTGGACAGAAAGATTGAACTCTGATTTCTCCTCATACATGCTGCAAGACAGGCTGAAAGTTTTCAGCAATTTCTGTATTTGTTTAAGAATAAAACATATTCACCTTAAAGCAGATATTGGGAAGTCATGAAATGCTTAATTTTACACTACACATGCACATATTAACAAATAGGGCCATTTATTGTTCATGAATGGATTCTGTGTACGACAACAGCAATAATGCACTGACCTGGAGTCGAGAATGTGATGGAGTCATATAGTTCGGACAATGTTCAAGGAGAGCTCACATGGTCCAGTTTGGGCCCTGATAACGTAACTGATTTAATTTACAGATAGAAAAGTGCAGCCAATCTGTGAAGGGACAGTCTATTGCTCCTGTTCTGTTTCCCTGTCGCTCATCACAGCAATGTGTGGGAGTGATAAAAAAAAAGCCCAGTTGTCTTTCCCATTCATGGAGGATTCCTCATAAGGATACATTGGAATTTTCCCACTGCCTGAAGAAAAAAACAATTCAGCTCAATCCAACTGTTGCAGCAAGAAATCCCATTGTTAGAAGGTTGTGCGAGCAGAATAACTTCAGAAGTAATTTTTCAAACTCGATAGTGAGAGGGACAGACAGGAGATTCTGTAGCTGCAAATAGGAATCCAGAATGGTGTGTAGCCTCCCACGTGCCAGGGTCAAGGATGTCTCAGAGCGGCTGCGGACCATTCTCACCGGGCGGGGGAGCACGTTGGTACAAATGACACAGGTAGAAATAGTGATGAGATAGAAAGAGTGATTATAGAGAGCGAGGAAAAACGATAAAAGACAGGACCACCGCAGTGGTAATATTCGGTTTACTTCCAGTGCGAGTGAGGGTAAGAACAGAAGGATATGGCAGATGAATGTGTGGCTAAAGAATTTGTGCAGGGGGCAGAGTTTTGGATCACTGGGATCTTTTGTGGGGCAGCGGTAACCTGTTCAGGAAGGACGGGTTGTACCTGAACTAGAAGGGGACTAATATCCTGGCAGGCAGGTTTGCTCGTGCTTCAACGGAGGATTTCAACTAGATTGGCTGTGGTTGGTGAGGGGTGGGATCCTCAACAGCAGGGAGGCAAGTGCGAGGCTGGACGGAGATACAGTAATCAGAAACAGTAAAGTGAAGTGACAGGTTCGGCTGGAACACGACAAGGAGCAAGGAATGCATGTTGGATTAAATTGTAGAATTAATTGTAAACAGTAGACTCTGAGCTCAAAAACTGCATGGATTTATGTAAAACTCTGTTATCTCACTTTGTAGATTAGATTCAGTCTAAACATCAGGTCATACACAGAGAACACAGGGGGCTAACACCTTCAACATTTTGTCTAGCTATCACCATTGTTAACAGCTAACCTGAGAATGCAACTTTAAAAAAAAATGGTTTTGTGATTTACACATGAAAGAAGCGAAACTATCACTATATTTTCCTACAGATGAAAGGCTTAACAGACAATCAGTTTTTCAATGTATAATTTCAATTACATCACACTGCAAATTTTTGCTATAAATTCTGTGTTACGATCGAGCCCTCCACTATCACCTGATGAAGGAGCGTCGCTCCGAAAGCTAGTGTTCTTCCAATTAAACCTGTTGGACTATAACATGGTGTTGTGTGATTTCTAACTTTGTCCACCCCAGTCCAAGACCGGCATCTCCAAATCAGGATTAAATTGCAACTGTTTAAATGCAAGATAGCTGACAGGTAAGGCCGATGATCTCAGGGCGAGAATAGGTACGTGGGACTGGGATATTATAGCAGTACAGAAACATGACTAAGGGAGGGACAGGACTGGCAACTAAATGTACTGGGGTACAGGTCCTTTGTGCGAGACAGAGATGTTGGAAAGAGGGGACAGGGAGTTTCATTTTTGATTAAGGCGAGTTTCACAGCAGTAATCAGACATAAAATAACTGAAGGAATATCCAGTGAGGATTTGTGGGGGAACTTAGAAGTAAGAAGGGAATGGTGATATTATTTGGGTTGTTCCATATGTCCTCAAATAGTAAACGAGGAATTCGTGGAACAAAAATATGTAGAGTGATTGGGGAGACTTCCAGGGCCAATGGGATTGCCATAGTAGGAGATTTAATGTTCGTAACATAGACTGGGAATGACATAGAATTAAGGACTGAGATGGGCTGTATCTATTAAGTGTGTTCAGGAAAGTTTCCCCAAGCAGTATGTAGAGGGTGCAACTCAGGAAGGGGTAAAACTTGACCTACTGTAAGATCGAGGGCAGGACAGGTGACTGAGGTGAATGTGGGGGAGCACTCTGGGACCAGTGACCGTAGTTGCATTAGTTTTTAAATTGTGGAGAAGGACAAAACCGGTCCATATGTTCAAGTTCAAAATTGGGGCAAGGCGAATTTTGATGGAATTACACAGGAGCTTGTAGGGGTTGTTTGGAGGAGTTTGTTTGCAGGCAAGTTGGAGGCATTTAAAATTGAAATGTCTAGAGCTCAAGATCTATATGTGCCTTTGAGGTGAAAGGCAAGGTTAGCAGGGATAGGGAACCCTCGATGTCAGGAGGTATTGAGTCTTTGACCAGCAAAAAGGCGGCGTGGCTCAGGTCCATGCAGCTGTGATCGAGGGAATTCCCTGGAGGTATACAAAGGAATACAGGAGATCACTGAAGAAGAAAATCAGGAGGGCAAAAAAGGGGCGCAAGATAGCCTTGGCTGAGAAGATTTCGGTGAATCCAAAGCGGTTCTTTAAATATATTAAAGAAATAAAGAATAACTAAACGAGAATATGACCGCTCAAGGTCCAAAGTGAATATGCATGTCAGGAACCGTAGGAGGTGTGCGAGATTTTCAATGAATATTTCTCCTCTGTCTTTACCGTGGAGAAATACATGAAGACTTGGGAGCTTAACAAACGTCGTGGTAACATCTTGGGTTAGTCAATATCACAGGAAAGGACTTGTTGGATGCATTAGAATGTATGAAGGAGGATAAACTTCCTGGTCCTAAACAGATGCTTCCTAGAACACTGCAAGAGACGACAGAAGAAACTACGGGGACCCTGGTTGATATTTTTCCATCATTGTTAGCTACAGGTTAGGTTACTGATTATTGGAGGGTAGCAAATGTGCCATTATTAAAGAAGGGAAGCAAAGAAAAATCTGGGAACTATAGACCAGGAAGCCTTACATCTGTGGTAGGTAGGTTACTTGAGAAGACTCCGAGTGATAAGATGTACGTGCATTTGGAAAGATAGCTTTTGATTAGAAATGTTTTTTTCAGATTCCCTACAATATGGAAACAGATCATTTGGCCCAACAAGGCCATACCGACCCTCCAAGCAGTAACCCACCCAGTCCCATCCCCCTACCCTATATTTAACACTGACTCATGCACACAACTCTATAGGTAACTTAGCATGGATAATTCACCTGACCTGTACAATTTTGGATTGTGAGAGGAAAATGGAGCACCCGGAGGAAACATACATAAACAAAGGGAGAATGTGCAAACTCCACACAGAGGGTCACCCACAGCTAGAATCAAGCCCGGATCCATGGCACTATGAGGCATCAGTACTTGCCACTAAACCACCATGCCACACTTGCTTTTTGTCAACATAGTTCAATGACAAAGGTACAAAATCTACTCATGATGCAAGTTCCAATACCACATACCGTGTGATATTTAGATTGTTTTTAGATTGGAAACATTGCATGGCTTTGTGAGTGGGAGATCATGCCTCACAAATTTGTTTGAGTTCTTTGATGAAGTGACCAGGAATGATGATGAGGACTCTGCGGTAGACATAGTCTGTATGGTTTTCAGTAAGGCATTTGACAAGGTTACTATTGATAGGCTGATCTGGAAGGTTAGAATCGCATGGAATCGAGAGGGAGCTGACAAATTGGACACATAATTGGCTTGATGGTAGTAAGCAGAGGGTAATAGTGGAAGGATGCTCTCGGACTGGAGGGCTGTGACACATGAAGTGCCTCAGGGGTCAGTGCTGGGCCCATTGCTATTTGTTATCGATATCAATGATATTCTTCAGAATGTACAAGGCATGCTTCGTAAATGTGAAGGTGACATTAAAATAGATGGCATCGTGGAGAGTGAGGAAGGTTATTAGAAATTGCAGCAGGACCTTGATCAAACTGGAGAAGTGGGCTGAAGAATGTTTGCAAAGTCAGATCAAGGTAGGAGTTTCATGGTGAATGGTCGGGCCTTAAGGAGTGTAGTTGAGCAGAGGGACCTTGAAGTTCAGGTCCACCGTTCTCTGAAAGTGGAGTCACAGTTAGATATGGCCGTGAAGAAGGCTTTTGGGACACTGACAGTCATCGATCAGGACGTGGAGGAGAGAAGTTGGGAAGTTATGTTGCAGTCATACAGGATGTTGGTGAGGCTGCACTTTTAGTGTTGTGTTCAGTTTTGGTCACATTGCGATCAGAAGGATGTTTCTAAACTGGAATGTGTGCAGACGGAATTTACAAACATGTTGCCAGGATTGAACAGTATGATATATAGGGAGGGGTTGGACAAGCGAGGATTATTTTCTTTCGAGCGTAGGAGATTGAGGGGGATCTTATAGAAGTGTACAAGATTATGAGAGGCACGGATAGGGTGAATTGACTCAACTTTTTTTCCCAGAGTTGAGGTATTGAGGACGAGGGAGCATCAGTTTCAGGTGAGAGGCGAAAGAATAAAAGGAAAACCGATGGAAACTGTTTTACACAGAGAGTGTTGCACAAGGAGAACGAGATGCCAGCGTAATTGGTTGAATCATTTATATTAACAATATTTAAACAGCATTTGGAAAGTACATGGACAGGAAAGGACACGACAGCTATGGGCCATGTGCTGGGAAATGGACTTAGTATGGATGAACATTTGGGTCAGCATGGACCAGTTTGGGCCGAAGGGCCTCTCTCCATGCTTTAGGACTTGATGACTCTATATATAGAACAGCATTTGGGCCAAACTGTCATATTTCCTTTTGTCATGTGTTCGAAGATTATTTGGGCAAAGTTCTGTCAAGATAACGCTGCAGATTGTTTG
Organism: Chiloscyllium plagiosum; assembly: GCF_037043375.1. Classification (NCBI taxonomy): domain Eukaryota; kingdom Metazoa; phylum Chordata; class Chondrichthyes; order Orectolobiformes; family Hemiscylliidae; genus Chiloscyllium; species Chiloscyllium plagiosum. The sequence goes on along the minus strand of NW_028270180.1, from coordinate 69,620,851 downwards.
CTTTTCAGTTTGTTATCAAACGTGTGTGTGTGTGTGTGTGTGTGTGTGTGTGTGTGTGTGTGTGTGTGTGTGTGTGTGTGTGTGTGTGTGTGTGTGTGTGTGTGTGTGTGTGTGTGTGTGTGTGTGTGTGTGAGAGAGAGAGAGAGAGAGAGAGAGAGAGAGAGAGAGAGAGTGTTCCACTGTATTTTTCAAAGGGAAATAACAATGTAAATATTTGCAATATCCTCTCGTCATTCCTCTTTCCATCATAGTTTGAGTAACTTTGTTTTGGTCATAAACGTGTTGTTTTAGCAGCTTAAAGAAATCTGCTTGACTTGTTCCTAACACTGACCCTGACACACTCTGAGAACTATATCATTGGCCATATCACCAACATAGATATAATTAATTTTGTGGCCAGTGGAGAGGTGGGACTAGAAAAGGGAACAGCGGTCCAAAAATATAGGAAATTATCGACTCAGTCAGCCAAACTTCAGTGTAGAGGAGTTTGTTGGAGGGAGTTCTGAGGGATAGGACTTACATCCATTTAGAAAGATAAGGACTGATTGGGGATAGTCAAAATGGCTTTGTGTAATGGAAATCATGTCTCATTAATGTGATTGAATAATTTGAAAAGGTGATAAAGAAGATTGAAGAATGCGCTGTCGAATATATTGTTTTCACAGACTTCAGCAAGGCGTTTAATAAGGTTCCCTATAATAGATTATTCAGGTCAAGTGACATGGAATCCAGGGAAAACTAACCAATTGGATACAAAATTGTCTTGAAGGTAACCGATTGTTTTCTAGATTGGAGGCTTGTCGCCAGTGGTGTTTGGTCGGGGTGAGCAGGCTGGAATAAAGGATCTGTTTGCACGCTGTGTGACTCTCTGATTGTATAAGAGGGATGAGGAGCAATTCTAAAAAGGGCATTTCAAGTGGAAATTCTCTTCCACAGAGAATTCTCTTCTATGTGCCTATCCAAAAATCTCTTACGTTTCCCTCACGTATTTGACTCTACTACCACCGCTGGCAGTGCATTCCATACACCCACCACTTTCTGTGTTAAAAATTATCCTACCGCTGATATTTCCCCCAAACCTTTCTTTAATTATCTTAAAATGATGACCTCTCGTGATAGACATTTCTGCCCTGCGGAAAAGGTCTCTGACTATTCATTCTCTCTTTGCCTCTTTTCATCTTTGACACCTCTATCAAGTCACCTCTCATTCTTCTTAATGCAAATGAGTAAAGCCCTAGCTCCCTCAATTTCTTTTCATAAGACCTACCCTCCAGTACAGACAGCATCCTAGTAAATTTACTCTGCACCATTTTAAAGCTTCCACGTCCTTCCTATAATAGGATGACCAGATCTGAACACAATATTGCAGGTGCGGTCTAACCAGGGCTCGACAGAGCTGCAGCATAACATCACATCTCTTAAAGTCAATCTTCCTGCTAATGAAAGCTCACACACCATTCGCCTTCTTAACAACCCTACCAATTTGAGTATTATCTTTGAGGGATCTAGAGACATGGACACCAAAATCACTCTGTTCTTCCACACTGCCAAGAACCTTGCCTATAACCCTGTATTCTGCATTCAAATTTAAGCTTGCAAAGGGAATTAATTCACACTTTACCAGTTTGAATTTCATCTGCCACTTCTTAGCCCAGCTCTGCATTATGTCAATGTCCCGTTGCAACCTACAACAGCCCTCCAAACACCCATGTACAACTTCACAAACCTTCGTGTCATTGGTAAACTTACTAAACCATCCTTCCACTTCCTCATTGAAATCAGCTATAAAAATCACAAAGTGCAGAGGTCTCAGAACGGATCCCTGCGGGACACCACTGGTCCCTTTCAATTATCTACCTCTCCTAACCCTCTGTGTAAGGGAATTCCTGACATTCACTATCCTCTGTTTGAAGAAAACATTCTCTGCTTCTACACCATGACCTATTGATATGAATAAAAGAGGAAACACGGGGGATTAGAAAGAGAGACTGGGCCTGAACTCAAGGTAGTATTAGACCAAGGATGACATCAAGGAATCTGAGGAAATTTGCACTGACTGTGAATTTATTGCGACCTCTTCACTTTTTGGAGTCAGTCACAACACAAGGGAGATGTTTATCATCGGTGCACATCAATCATCTCAGCCGTTGGACATCTCTGCTGGAGATCCTAAGTGTAACTCACTCAGCCCAAGTATCTCCACTTTGTCAGCATAGCGTCCTTATAGAGTGGAAGCAGGATATTCAGCCCATTGAGTCCAAACAGAGCAGAATTGCTAATATTCACTGACGTTCAGAACAAGTTGGCCCTCCTCAGCTCTTGAAACAGTCTGTGTGCATGTACACCAAGAATTGGACACCATTCAATATCGTGCTGGTAAAGTCTGGGTAACACTCATGTAACAGCACTCTACATTTCGACAGTAAAAGGTGCAGCTTATTCGGCATCTCAATCTGTGTTCACAAGAATATGCGGAAGTCATTCAACGCTTCAAAATATTGGACAAGACGTCTGATTGCTCATTCAGTCCCTCTTGCCAATTACACAGTAAGGGAAGGAATCTGCTAACTCCCTCACTTACACGGGATCAGAAAGAGAGTGGTTTGCATCTGGAGTTACTTACTGAGGAACAGGAAACTAACCCAGGAACAAGAAGGTGTTAGAGATGCTACAACTTCACAAACAAATGGAGCAGGGACCCAACAGATAGACTGCACCATCTTGTCCCTCGTGACTTAATTATTAATTGTACATTTGTGTAACTTTAACATTTTTTTTGGCAGTAGCAATGATGCCAACTTTTTTAACCATTTTCCCAGGTGTCCTCCATCTCCAATATAGCAGACCCATGGTCTCCATGGAGGTCAGAAGGTGGTGCGGAATTGTTAAGTGTTTCAGAATGAAGGTATTGTGACTGCTGATAGTATTGTGTACAAAGTGACATTCAATGCAGTTTCACACAGTAACTGTGGATTAAAGTGTTCAGAGTTCATTTAGAGACTGTACCTCTCTGTCAATAGACATGAGGGCACTGCAGAGGCAGATAAACTTTCGGGAGTCAACCATCCAGTTAAAATATAGCATTTTCACCCTATTCAGCTGTTTAGGACGTAATGAGTGTCCGTCGAAAACCATCAAGTTTCATCTTCTTATTCTCTCAAAGCGCTACAGTTTAAACATATAGTTATTGTTCTCTCTCCTCATGGTGCCACCATGCCAAGGTTTTGTCTGGTGAAACAACTTTGCACTGTCTCGGTGACAAAAAGACCATTATTTATAAAACAGACCAAATCAGCAAACAATGCACCAAATACTGTGTCAATAAAACACTCCCATCGGGAAAGGTATATAACTCTGGTACTTCAATCATTTTGCATGAAGTGCCACGTATCACTTACTTCCTGCCCCATAAGAATTTTGTTAGTGACTTATGACCAAGGACATCGAGGTTCTTTTCAGCACCAGCCCTTCCCAACCTCTCACCATTTAATAGATATAAAGGGAATGATTGTATTATTTGTTCACGTCTGAATCATTTATATACCTTGTGAATACCTACTGCAAAAACACTGTTCCTTCTGCCAGCCAACAAGCCTTCAGACCTGAAAAAAAAAGCACTACTCTTCTCATTCTCCATTACCCAATGTTTAATCAATATAATATGTATTCCAACCCTACCTACCCATGGACTCTAATATTCTCCACTCACCCATATTCAACCATGTCAAACGTATTCTGAAAATTCAAATACTCCACTCCCACTGCTTCTCAATTGTCGATGTCACAGCAGACAATATTCACAACCCCCATCAGGTTCAGCAAAGATTATTTCCTTTCCTGAATCTAGTCCGATGCACCAAATCATATCATTATTCTCCAAGTGAATAGTTGTCACATTCTTCATAAAAGGTTACAATATTTTTCTCACAGCTGAAATCAAGTTACTTAGTTTTCTGTATTCTCTCCCCATCCTGTTTTAAATATTTAGTGGAACAATAACTGCTTTCCAGTCTGCAGCATCCTTTCCAGAATGTAACCAGCTTTGAAGAATAATCAGTCATTCTTTCATTAGCTCTGTTGCCACCTCTTCAATACTCTGGGATGGAGCTCATCAGATGCAGCAACTTATGAAACTTCAATTCAATTAGATTTTCAAAACATACTCTTCATTAATTCTAATGTTCTGCCGTCCATCATTTTTTTTACCAGACACTCTGTTCCCTTATTTTTCAGAAAGTTAGTTTCTATACCAACTCGTATGGAGATGGAACCAATGCATTCCTCTCAGCAGGCAGATGGCTTCTGTCAGCTAGCAATACATCGGAGGACTACACTTCAGAGATGGTGTATATATTACCCACTCCTGGGTGGAAAGTTCCAGAATCGAAACAGTTCTCTTCATGGTGAGAGTCAGCAAAGTCCTGTCCCTGGTGTGAAGCTACAGGTTATACTGAAGGAGGGGACACCGCTCAGTGAGCACCTCATTTTTGAACCAAGCTGGCTTCACACTTTACACCTGGAATGTGTCCAGTTTAGACAAATGTTCCTGGAAATCCCAGGGAGGAAATTGCAATGCCCACCTCCTCTCTGTTTACAAAGCTTCCCTTCTGTCTTGTCTCAGCTCCATTTGTTTCCAATGCACCCAGACACTCTGTAAATGCAGTATCCAGGGAGGCATCCCCAGACCCTCAGGTCTCCCTGAATGAACCCAGCAGTTGACAATACAAAGCCAGGAAAACCATTCACCTGAACTTCACTGACCTTCTACTGACACCAGCAAGTCAAATTCCCACACCCATGGTGCACGCAAATGCCTCCCTCTCCTCAGTTTCTTTTCCTAGCTAAGAAAGCTGTTACGTTTCCACACAGTCCCACAGTAACTCTCTCGAAAGAAGCAGTTTACAATGTGACATTATGTTTCTCTGTATCTCAGCAATTAGTCGGACAGCACCAGTATTGCCGACGAAATTGGTCACTACACTCAGAGAAGAGAGATAGAAGGAACATAACTTACTTTAAACAGGTACATACCTAAATTACGTGATATTCAGGAATATCAGAAAAGGGAAAATGTTAGAATAACTTCCCATTCTATTTTCTTGCAGTTCATCATCAGCAATCCTTCTGCTTGCTTTGCCTGTCTCTTGCTCTGTCTCTCTTTTGCTGAACGTTCCTCCATTCATTCAACACAAACCTCCCACTCACCCTTCTTATCATCCCTGATATAAATAATATTACTTCCCAGTTGCATTAAGTTTTGATAAGGTCACTGAACTCGAAACGTTATCTGTGTTCCTCCTGACAGAGAGACATGACTGCTGAGATTCTACAACACTTCTAGATGCTGAAGAATTTTGTCAGAACTCAAGTATCCACAGTTCCTTCGTTTATTTAACATTTTATGTTGTTGTTTGCCAGGATGCCAGCATTTGTTGTCCATCACTAATTGCTCTTGACTGTGAGGCCACTTGTCAAGAAAATATGGAGCCAACCATATTGTTATGGGGCAGAATTCACACTTAGTCCAGACTGGGCAAAAATGTTAAGGTTCTTTACGAAAGGTTATCGGTAAAATAAGGAAAAAGAAATCTGGTGGTTTATGGTTGCCACGAGTGAATTTTTATCATTCGAATTTCTGTTCTGTCATCGGCTGTGGTAGGATTTGGAACAATAAGTTTAGAGTCATAGCCTGTGCCTCTGAATTACACAATCAGTGATATTATTACTCTGATACAGTGCCCCTGCTGTGAAGTAACTGTAGAGACAAGAATAAGTTTGTGGTCAAAATATTTGTAATGGGGAAGAAAGGTCAGAAGAGAAGTGAAGCCATAAAGTCTGAAGTTAAGGAAGGGGTAGATGACAAGCTCATTCAGCAACAGCACTGAGGCAGAAGTGGAGACTGGAGATATTTTAGAGGTGGATTTAATGACAGACAATCCAGAATTGTAGAACATTTTAGGGTAAAAAGGAGACTCGAAGTCGAGTTTATGACTGAAAGTTTATGCTTTTGCTAAATATAAATAACCGAAGTAGCAATAACCCTCACCATCATCATAGAATTGACAGAGATAGGTTTACCAGGAACACCAAGGATAGCGAGGATGGCGTAGTAATCTTCCTGAATAATCATCAGTACGCCTTCTATCTGCAACTCTAACCATGCCGAATCTAGAGAAAGATAGTAAAGACCATCGGATAAACTCCTGTCCATTGTTGGAACATTCCAGCCTAATGTTCTCAGATTTTGATCCACTGTTGGAACATTCCAGTCTAATGTTCTCAGGTTCTGGTCCATTGTTGGAATATTCCAGGCTAATTTTCTCAGATTCTGATCTCTCCCTCTCTCTGTAGCTGCTGATCCCAATCGTGTCGAGGATGACGCTGCCCCGAATACTATGGCGTAACAAGTTGATAGAAGCCCCTAATTATGGAACAGGGAAATCCTCCAGTGACACTGTTAAGTCCAGGAAGACTGATATTAATCACAGTCACTGAACAAACAGCTCCAGTTAACCCCTTCCACAACCAACATATTCCAATAACACTTGGACTGGATGCGATGCTGACATCGCTGACTATTGGGCGAATGGTACATTTCCAAATGTAGAGTTAGACGTAAGGGAGGGAGATGATGCTTTCTCTTCACTAGCTCGTTGATTCTACTGTGTTTTGGCAAGGTAAGAATTTCTGGGCACCTGACGCCATCTGTGACTGATCACCAGGCCTGCTGCATTCTTTCGGTTTATGTATTTATATTTAACTTTGACATATATCTGACCATCATTTAATGGCTTCGGTGGGGTTAGGCATTTTTGAGAGGCTGCTACAATGCCGTAGACGGTGTAGATGCACTCCATTCCTTATGGTCCTTGCAGCCACGGTCCAGTCATGTGGAGTGATGGTCAAACTCACCCAGAACCAGGATTCTTCGTTTTACCTTTCGTCAGTTATTGCTGGGGTCTCAGCAGGGTTGGAAGGCAGTGAATCTCTCCCGGCTGCTACACACTCTCTCTCTGAGATTTCTCTCAGAATTGTTTTTGATGTTCTTTCCTCCTGGATTGGAGAACTGCATGTGAGACAATCTGTTTACTGAATTTGTTTTTCGACATGTGAGTTTTTCTCGGATGTTACTATATTGGAGCAGTTACTGTTATTTGAATAACCTATTATTCTGTTAAGTTTTCCAAAAGAATTAAGTTATTCCAAGATCCTCTTGTTTTCGTAATGTTTTGTCTACTGTGTTTGAATAGATTGTGTTTTTCTTAATGTCGAATATTTTGGTCAATCGAATTGTATCTGAAATACAGCACCTCACATTTACCTTTAAAATAAGAAAACGCTCGGGTCGAGATTACCTTCTCCATGTACTTTGAGGGGATCTGCTCTGGTCCATAACAGAGGGACAGATATTCATGTCTTGCTTGGGTAATTACTTCATGGACAAGATTTTGCAGAAATATGGAGTTAGGCAGCAGAATGGGCCGAGCTGGAGGAGTGACAGTTATGTCAGGAATTATATCGGATATTCATTCCTCCTCACAGTTTCAGCCCGGACACATATAAGGCAAGATGAGATATCATGAAACACTTCGTAGACAAGTGTACTGCTCGTGGACTAGCCATCCGTCTAGGATTGAACAATGTTCAGAGCTTACAAATTGAGCATTGGACCCATTTGTAAATGGCCAACGAGCACACGGTTGAGCTTTCTCAGTTCAGAGCTACCCGGCACAATTTACCCTGAGCATGGGAGATAAGGGACAATTATACCACGATTTGTTGACAGGGACACAGTGGAACAGCTGGTACAGAAGAGGATCTTTCTCTTCCCAGAGGATCCGCACAATCAGACCGAGCGAACATGGTCTGAGCTCACCACCCAGCTTAGTGCAGTACCTGAGGTCTGAAGAAATGTCCAGCAACACAGGACAAGCCTCAATAACCTTTCCCAATCTGTCAGGATAAGGGTCACCATATTCTCTCTGATTCCACACACTCACTGTATATCTGTCATAGCACTGACGCCCGAGTAAGGCTCATGCTCCACCACTCTCACGACACATGCAGCACCTACAAGCTCCCTCGCCTATTCAATACCCCGCCATGGTTATAAATTCTTCTGGAAAATGCTGTAACTGGAATGCTCAGGTTCAGGCAAATGTTTGTCCCCCAATCTGTAACACATCAGTGGAAGGAGATTTTTTTTTCTAAAAATCACTCAGGATGAAAGTATATCATGAGACCATTCAGGCTCTCAAATATACTGCACCATTCAGATAATGGAATCGCCTAAACAGTCGAAGACTCATTCCTTTCTTGAAGACAGGCGTCACATTACAGGTTCTCTAGTTTCGCTGTAACTCTCCTGTATTCCAGAGAGTTATGGAATATTTCGCACTGTGCCACCAGTCACTCTGTAACCACTTCTTCTAAAACCAGCTATGAATTACTGCTGACCTGTCTACCCTTATTCTTACCTGTTTGTTAAAAAAATGTTCCTTTTGTTAGAGACAGTTCAAGAACTTTCATCAGACTACAGTTTTGTTTATATTATTGAATTACTTTGTGACTTCCCCTGTGAGGAACGATGTAAAATACTGTTTTAAATTATCTACCTGTTCCCTGAAACCAGTTCCTCAGTCACATCCTCCAGGTGTCCCACATATACTTTCCTGCCTTTCTTCCAAGGGTCATACATACATCATGAACGTTTTATAGTTGGTATGTAAAAACTCTTGGTGATAATTTTATTCTTTCATATTTCTATTCAGTTTTAGAATATTTTTTCTTTATATTATACTTTATCCAATCTGCTTCTGATTCCAAAAATAAACTTCCCAAATGCGGCCAATGCTAGAGCTCACCAACCTGAATTCTGTAGTTTGTGATTGATTAGTTATCCTTCACAGCCATTGTGCATCATGGAGGGGGGGGGGGGGGGGGCGGGGAGGAGTCATCTTCACATCTTTATATCATCTTCCTTTTTACCAGAGTCAATTATTGATGACCGTTATGAATTATCTGTTTAAATGTCTCACCCACACATCTACTGACCTTTACCTGAGTCTATTTTCACATCCCGTTTTAGATCAGATATAAGACAGAAATCTGCAATTGAAATGCCTGGCTCTTTTCAATCATTCAGGGGGAACCTCTGTCTGCAGATGAACACATGATCAGTTGAAAGTGACTTCCATTCTCCCAGTTTTTCTGGCTCTGCCATTTCTGTTTGATGACCAGCTTTTCTCTCAAAAAAGAAATCTCCTAACTCCTGTGGACAGGGCCTTCAGCTGTGACTGCCCCATGCCCCTCACTTCTGCCCTCACTCCATCCCCTCCTTCCCAGAACAGTGATAGACCTCCCCTTGTCCTCACTTCCCACTGCACGAGATTCCACATTCACAGAATCATCCTCCGTCACTTCTACCACCTCCAGCAGGACAGCACCATCAAATACATCTTCCCCTCCCGTCCACTGTCAGCATTTCACAGGGACTATCCCCTCTGTGACACCCTCCATCAACCCGAACACTTCTCCACTCCCCCATGTCACCTTCCCATGCAAATACAGAAGCTGCAACACTTGCCCATTCCCCTCTTCCCTCCTCACTGTCCAAGACCCCAATCATACCTTCCAGGTGAAAAAACATTTCACTTGTACTCTTTTAATCCAGTCTCCTGTCATCGCTGCTCTCAATGCAGTCTCCTTTCCACTGTAGAGACCTGAGACTGCTTTGAGGAACACTCCCCTCCCTGTCTGTAGGAATGACTCAGACCTTCTGATTGCTCCCCATTTCAATAAATACCTTGCCCATAAGCTAATGAGATTTCTTTGAAGAGGTAACAAGCAGGTCAGATCAAGGGAGCCAATGGGAGTTCCTGTATGAACTTCCAGAAGGCCTCTGATGAGGTGCCGCACAGGAGGCTGCTGAGTAAGACAAGGGTGCATGGTGTTAAAGGTCAGGTATTAACATGGATAAAGGGTTGCCTGTCTGGCAGGAGGCAGGGTGGGAATAAAATATTCCTCAGGATGGCAGCCGATGACTAGTAGTTTTTCACAATTTTCAGTGCTGGGACCACAATATTTCACTTTATAGGTTAATGATTTGAACGACAGAACTGACGGCATTCTAGCTACGTTTGCAATAATGCAAAGATAGGTGGAGGGAAATGTAGTGTTTAGGAGGCAGGGACCCTGCGGAAAGATTTAGACAGTATAGGAGAATGGGAAAAGGAGTAGCAGATGGAATACAATTTGCGAGAGCGTGATGTCATGTACTTTGGTATGAAGAATACAGGCATGGACTATTTACTAAATGGGAAGAAAATTTAGAAATCTGATGTTCAAAGGGACTTGGGATTCGCCGAAGATAAACTTGCAGGTTGAGTTATTAGTTAAGAAGGCGAATAGGATGTTATCATTCATCTCGAGAGGACTACAATGTAAACGTGGGAATCTTGAGGCTTTCTAAGGCTATGGTCATCCCACATTTCCAGGATTTAAACTTCCTGATGAAGGGATGTGGCCTGAAATCTCGATTGTCTTGCACTTTGGATGCTGCCCGACCAGCTGTGCTTTTCCAGCAACACACACCCAACTCTGTGAGTACCTGCATGCAGGTGCAGGTCTGACAGTCTCTGTGGTGCTTAAAATGACACAATCTCTCCCGCAGATGGCCTCCCCCACCCTACTGCAGCGACAATGGCTGGGTGTGATAACCCTCGAGGATTCAGTCTGGGAGGGTGGGAGGGAAGCAGCTCACAACACCATGCAAACTGACAACATCATCAACACACACAACCGAACCCCCCCACCCAACCTCTCACTCCCCCTCCTCCCCTCCACGCACACACACAATGCTGGTAGATGGAGGTTTACAAATATACTTCGGCCTGTCGGAATGAAAATGCTCACCTTCGAGTGAAACATTTTGTTAGGAAATAAGAAGAATGTAATTCTCCTTCTGTGTCTTCTAATACTTAAAAATTATGTGAGAAAGTATTAGAACGTCCTGAGAAAGGCCTAGCAGTAGTTGTAATATCAATCAGCATTGACGAAACCGGCTGTGTATCCAAAGATATTATGTGAAAAACCAAATAGCCATGCAATTTCAGAGATCAACGTAAAGGATTTGTTATCTTCTGAGAGAGTAAAAAATCTCTGCCACTGATGCAGAGGCGTGGGGAGACTAGCAGAGGGTAGTATTGTATGAATCTGTTCATAAAACTCAGTGGTTCTCACTGCTGCCTCACAGCGCGAGGCACCAGGGTTCAATTTCACCCTCGGGAACTGACTGTGCGGAGTTTGCACATTCTCCCTGTGTCTACGTGGGTTTCCCCCGGGTGCTTCGATTTCCACCCACAGTACAAAGATGTACAGGTTAGGTGAATTGGCCAAGCCAAATTGCCCATAGTGCGCGGGGATGTGTAGATTAGGGGCATTAGTCATGACCAAATGTAGGATAGTAGGGGAATGGGTCTGGATGTGTTACTCTTCGATGGATCAGTAAGGATGTGTTGGGCTGAAGGGCCTGTTTCCATACTGTAGGGATTCTACGAACTCTATGAACAACTGGGACAGACAGAGGGAGAGCAGGAAGGAGATTGATTCCAATTTCAATGTGTTTTCTTCAAAAACAACATTATAAAAAGATGCAGACAGTGGTGCACACAAACTTAGATTCTGACACTGACACACATAACACATGCACACAGAGATACTCACATAGATATGGACATTTACACACAAACACACGAACACCCCCCCCCCCTCCCCCCCCCCCCCCCCCCCCCCCGCCTCAAACATACAGGCAGACAATGGCTTTAATGCAGAGATATATTTTTTTTTATTAATGAGCGATCAATGGTCAGTCTGAGAAGTCAGGAGAATGGAGTTGAGAAATATTTCTGCCGTGATCAATTGTCATGGCAGATTAGATGGACTGAATGGCTTAATTTTGCATCAGTGTCTTATGCTGATATGATCTTTGGTGCCTCGGACTGTCTTCCTGCAAGTTCAGTGGAGATTCAAATTGTTAAGTATATGATTTAGAAGAGTTAATGGGAATATGGACAGGTTTCAGGGACTGAATGTTCAATATCTGTTCCTAATTATCATCCCTTTTTATCTTAAAAAAGTGGCGATTGGTTTGAGGGTAACACATTTTGAGACTAAGGGCCTTCCCATTTCAGACTGAGACAGGGATGTTCCTTTCTCTTTAAGGTTCTGTGTTCTGTGGTGTTCGCAGGCTGAAGTAGCAGTGAAGACTGGGTTAATGAAAACACTCAAGATTGAGTATCATAAAACTTTGATGAACAAGAGAATCTATGTTTATTGGGAAAAGAGGGGAAAGGGGTGATTAGTTACAATCACATCAACAATACACATTCTGAATGGTGCAGCAGGCACGACGGGCTGAATGGTCAGCAGATGCTCTTGCCTCATGTGTTGTTCTCTCATGAACTCAGTAATATTACAGAGATAAAGGAAGATCCCATTCAGCCAGTCAGTGTCAGTAAAATGAGATAGGAGGAGACCATTCTGCCCTCTAAGGATTTACGCAGGAAGAGATTGATGTCATTCAGCCTGCTAAGTACATCACACAATGACCCAAACCTGGACTTCAAACCCACCACAGCAGATGGTGGAATTTTAATTCAATAAAATGTTTGGAATTAGCAATCTAATGAAATATTGATGACTGTCAACACTAAAAAAAAACCTGGCTCACTAGTGTCCTCCACAGAAGGAAACTTGCATTCTTCACTGGTCTGACTTACAAGTTACTCCAGACCGTCAGCAATGGCAGACTCTCAAATGCCCTTTGCAATGGTCAAGCCAGCCATTCAGATACAACACTACAAGTTCTTAAAGAAGTGAAACCAAACAGACCTGAGCACTGGCAGCCGATAGCACTTTGAAGTGCATGGATTCAGAAAGGCAGTTCCCCTCCAGCTTCTCGAGAGCAACTCGGTAAGGAAAATAAATTCTGGGCTAGCCACCAACACCAATGTCCCATTAATGAAAGAAAGATGGAGGGGACGGTCCTCACTTGAAACAGTGACTTGGATATATACCTACATGTGCATGATACTCAGGAATATGGGAAAAGGTGAAAAATACATGAAAATAATCTCACATTTTATTCCATCGCAGCTGATTATCAATAATCTTTTTTATCCCTCTATTTCTCCACATATTCCAATCATTTCACCAACACATATTATACTATTTCCAAGCTGCTTTCAGATCTGATACATGGTGAGTGGATTTAAAATGCAAACTCTGCTTTTCTCTTGACAGAGGCTGCCAAAACTGCTCCGTTTCCACATCATTCTGTTTCTGTTTGGTTTAGATCGCCAGTAACTTACTTTGTTTGATTTAACCTTTTTTTATATATTATGGAACATTGGCCCATCGAGTCCACACTGACCCTCTGCAGAGCATTGCATTCAGGACCACCTCATGCCCTAATTCTGCACTTCCATTGGTTAACCCGTTTCCTACCCGCTTCCAGCATTTCCCATAGCTAACACACCTAGCTGCACATGATGGGTCATTTAGAATGGTCAATACACTGAACCTGTTTGGACTGTGGGAGGAACCTGGAGGAAACACAAGCACACCCGGGGATAATGTGAAAATTCAATACAGACAGTCCTGACGGTGCAAGCAAAGTGCGTTCCTGGTACTGAGAAACAGCCTGCAGACCAATGGGACACCATGCTGCACTCCCCTCCCCCCCCCAAACCGGGTCCCTGGTATTGTGAAACAGCCATGCTAACCACAGAGACACCATGACCCCCTCCCCCTCACCCCACAAACCGGGTCCCTGGTAATGTAAGACAGCCGTGCTAACCACTGAGACACCATGACCCCTCCCCTCCCCCCAAACCGGGGCCCTGGTACTGTGAGACAGCCGTGCTAACCACAGAGACACCATGACCCCCTCCCCTGCCCCAAAACGGGTAGCTGGTACGGTGAAACAGCTGTGCTAACCACTGAGACACCATGCTGCCCTTCCCCTCTCCCCCAAACCGGGACCCTTGCACTGTGAAACAGCCATGCTAACCATTGAGATACCATGCCCCCTTCCGGCCCCCTCCCCCAAAACGGAGTCACTGTGCTCGAGAATACTGGGGAAAATGTAAATTTGAAATACAAACAGTAAGCAGTGACAAAACACCACAGATGAGTCAGGATCTAGAGGTAGAAACAGAGGCAGCATATTGAGTCTGATAGGATCTTCTTCTGAAAAACTCATATTGGACTTAAAAGGTTTATTGTGTTTCTCTCTGCTCAGAACCTGCAAATGTTTTCCTGCACTTTCAAGTTAGTTACTCTTTTGGACCGTGGATATTTGTCTGATCTGAAAGGGAACAGTGAAGCTGCCATTACTGTTGACGCTCAAGTATTTGGTTATTGTTTTTGAATGAAAAATTAAAAACTCTGTGCCTGACAGCTCCCCAAATACGAATAATTTATTGCCACTGTCATAATTCAGTATGAAATTGTTGAACTTGGTGGACATGACATCACATGATCAATCCTCTGAAAGTAACTGATTGAAGTACTGATCCCAATTGTTAACAATGTCTTATCATGCTCCCGATGTCACTGGCATCATACTCATTCAGCAAGGTCTTACCTTTCTGAGAGTTTCCTTAAAACTATGAAAACATAAAATATCTTTGTATTTGTCAACAAGACATATTCATCCAGGGTTTTGGAAGGCACTGGCAAAGGCAGAGTTTATTTGTCATTTCCCATGGCTCTGGAATAAGCGGCATATAGTTGCCCTGTTTTACCTCTTCAATCAAAAGTGATGCAGATCCAGACAGAGCTGCTTGTAGCTGCATTTAACAAATACTTGTGAACGATCAGCAAATTAGTCCCTCGTCAGGATGACATGCAACTTGGAAGATAGCTTTCAGAGACTGATTTTTCTATTGTTCCCATTCCCAGTGTGAAATGTTCTCTAATTACTATTAATCACAGTTTTTCTCAGGTCCTTGATTCCATCCTCAGTCAAGTCCTGCTTCGATTGAAAGGTAAGTCACTCTGATCTCACCTCAAATTACACGGGAAGATCAGTTGAAAGAATAAGCAGCAAAATACAAGAACACTGTTTGTTTGAACAATGTCCTCGCAATATTCAAAAGAAAATTGATACATGATCTTCCTTAATGCATTATTTCAACATGACATCACTTTTCAAACAATATTCAGAACGGTGGGTGTTTGTTCTTTTAATTTGCTTCCAATTCAACATAGAAATGTGAACGTGAATTGATCTTCTATAGTGTGTTTATAATCCAGAATTTAAATCAATCTTTATCATCATTACTCTCGCTCTTTGAAACAAAATTAATGAATGAGCCTGTGTCCATCCTGCAGATGAAAAGGTTCTTTCAACTCTGACTATTGCAGCGAATGTTGTAAAGAATAAACTACAGGCCCACGTAAAATGGAAATGTTGCAGGGCAAGGTGCCAAAAGTTAGACCAAAGTTAATGATGTCCAAGCCATATGAATAATACATGCAGAGGGGCGGAGTATAAAAGCAGAATTCAGCTCCATGTCCAAAATAATAGTTGTGGCTCTCTCACAATAGACCACAGCTGATTCATGCTGTAAATTCACCAAAATAGGAAAAACAATAGACTGGAATTCCCAATTCTGCAACAACATCTGTAGAATAGGAAGAAAATCAAGGTTTGTTTCTGAAATTCATAAATGTTGATGATAAGAATGTGGGAAATGGAGGGGATATTGGAGGATGATAAACCATGTTGTAGATGACACAATTATTAGCCGGGTGGGTCACAGTGAGCAGGAATGTGTTGGTTACAAGAGGGTACAAACGAATTGACAGATGGTCAGATCAATGACTGATAAACGGTAACATTGAAATATGTGAAATGCTGCTGCACTTTGGAAGCTGTAACAAAGCAAGAGTGATGTCAACCCATGATGATCCGTTGCATTTGCTTTTGGAGCAGAGAAGAGTGAGGGGTGAACCTGACAGAAGTGTATTACAGCATGAGACATATGGGACGAGTGAACAGACAACAGCTATTCCCCTTAGTCAAAGGGTCAAAAACAAGAGGAAGTACATTTGAAGTGAAAGAGAAGATACTAAGAGAGGATTTGTTAAATCTGTTTTGAACACAGAGCCTGATCTGTGTCAAAAATGTATTGCCTGGGAGCGTGGTTCAGGAAGGTAACCTCATAAACACTATAAAGCACTTGTATCAGCACTGGGTGGTGCAGACTCGATGGGCCTTGTCTTTATTACATGATTACATGTGGTGGCAGCCATGAAAGCCTTGGTATATTCTGAAGCAGCAACTAATGGGACATGTTGATTTGTTCAATCGAACTGTGATCAGTTTGTGGCGAGAGTACAAACAAGCATCATCCATTGGAGTAACGGCACTTAACCTCGGACAGCCCAGCCATCTCTGAACTCATCCAGGATAATTCACATGCTCAGTGCAAGAATCGTCTAACAACAGCATCAATATTATTCCAGCTGTTGGACGCCATTATTTTAAGATCACCAATAACATAGAAACAGACTTCGTTTCATTATTATATAGACTTCTCGTGTAAGATTGTTCTCTTAAGACGAATAAATTCCTTCCCATATATTCGTATTGACAAAGAATCTGTTACCCTGCGAGCTGTTTATCACAGCATGGTGGCTTGTTTAACACTCCATCCATCACAATTAATATTTACTCCCAGTTAATCCGGCACATGAGATGCACTGCTGGTACTCCCTCACAACAGCCACTTGGATGGACCAACGTCAACTGGACGGGAACTTCTCAAGGGCAATTAATGCTGGTGTAGCTTCATTAAAATCCCAAATGAACTAAAAAGACAATCCGATTTTCTAATAATTATCAAACAACGAGGACAGTTTATTGATCTGATGAGTTCATCGCTGTCTTTGATGTTGTGTGATCTATTTCCGTGAAACAATTTCGTGCATATATTGGAAGAACAAAAAAACTCAGTTCATAGTTACTCGGGAATGCAGCATTTAAACGCAAAATGCCAGGGAATAGTAGTATATAGATATTCAGGTAACTGGGAATAATATAGTTTGGTGTTTTCTGGCTGGCGTAGTTGCATTGGGCTGAAGGGCCGGTTTGTATGCTGTATGACTCTGTCACTTTAATTGTTGGAAACAGAGGATGTGGTCAAACTATTTCCATAGCTTGTGAGCATCAATTAGTGAGAAATACAATCTCCAAGGGCACACAGGATTTGAAGCTATATCATTCTCCCTTCACTATCAAATTGTTAAGAACCCCATTTCTCTCTTTGTAACATTCCTGTTAGTGTTCCTGCACGACAAGAATCCCTGCGGTCTATCACCATATTCTGATCAGAAATTAAACACAGGCAACAGAATGCTGACCTTGCCAATGAAACGCACCTCACAAGAATAACTAAAAGGAATCTGCATTGTTAAAGTTATCCATTCGACCCAATCTGATTTCTAAAGCAGTTTCAAGCGAGGCTTTCCCGTTGTTCTATGCTCCTGACTACTCTACAACATCATGAATCCTTCCTGAGTGCTTTTGACTGCGTTTAAAAATTACATATACAAAGCCGTGCCAAATAATCTGAAAGGAAAAGTCTTCATGTTCATGATAAACGTGTCATATTCTTTTCAGTATCTAATGACAACAGAAATGTAGAAACTAGCATCAGGGGTAAGGAATTAAAACGACTCCATCATGCGGTAAGATAAGAGAGTTCCATAAAGACACAACACATTGAGAGGATTACACCAAATCACCATCTTCTTCACTGAGATGTTCTTCAGTTTCATAGTCCATTCACTCATGGTAATCTCTCACACAAGCTGAAATATTGTTTCAGAATTCAACTTGTAAAGACTACTTGGAATATTCTGGGGTTAAACAAGATCATGTGCTGCTCGCCTAAACCCCAGCAGATCCAGAGCCGTTCAGGTTAAGATTTCCTCCTGAAATAAACGATCCTCACAAAAGCCAGCTGAATGAATCTTCTCTGGACAGCATTTCATATCATTGTGGTCATAGCACGTTCGATATGGTTAAACTATTACCTTGTAGATCTGTGGAAAATATTCCCTACTTCTAAATGCATTCTGTTTCAGAAACTTTCAGCATTTAACTTACCTCTCTAAAAAAATGATGTACATCTAAAGGTTTTATTTTGTAATCCAGGTGCCGGTTCCTCGGTTCCTCTGTGCCTCAAACCAGTCTCTCCATTGAAATAATGCCCTGTGTTTCCATTAAACCCTCAAACAACTTTGAGCACAGGCATATTTTCCAACTGTGCTCCATACACCAATATTTGGCTGTTCATTTGACCCACCTTAATCTCTTTATAGACTCAGGTCCTCGTCATATCTTCCTTCTGTCACATTTTCAAAGGTTTATATTCTTCCATAATACAGACAGAATATTTGGCCAAACAAATACACTGTGGCGACATTTCAAAGTAAATGGCAATGAAATATTTTTACTCAATGCCTTAGCTATATATTTATGGCAATACTGAAGTATTTTGCAGTCCCATCGCTCAGTTCCCATTACTTGAAATAGAGTCAGATAGTGTGGAATGTAAGTGGGCAGAATTGAGGAACCACAAAGGTGACAAACCATAGTTCGACTTATATACAGGCCTACGAATCGTAGTCAGCAGCTGGGGCGCAAGGCAGAACAGGAGATGGAAAAGAAAGTGTAGGAAAGGCAAAGTTACAGTGATTGGGGGATTTTAATATGCAGATGCACTGGGTTTCAAGGAAAGGAATTTGTGGAATGTCTACGAGATAGAGTTTTGGAGCAGTTTATGGTGCAGGCAACAAGGGAACGGGCAATACTGGATTTAGTGTTGTGCAAAGAGGCAGGCTTGATAAGGAAGCTTAAGGTGAAGGAACCCTTTGAAGGCAGTGATCATAATATTATTGAACCTACTCTTCAATTTCAGAGTGAGACGGTAAAATCGGAGTTAATATTACAGCTGAATAATGGCAACTAAAAAGGCATGAGGGAAGATCTGAATAGAATTGTCTGGGAGAGGAGCCGAGCAGGAATGTCAGTGGAATAGTAATGGCGGGAGTTTCTCGGAGCAATTTAGGAGTCACAGCAGAGATTCATCCGAGGTAAAAGATGCATTGTACAGGAAGTATGAGGCAATCATGGATGACTGGAGAATTCATGGCTCGGGTAAAATAAAAGAGAAAGTAGATAACATGGCAAATGGCAGTGGGAAGCCAGATGATTGGGAAGCTTTCAAGAATGAACAGAGGGCAACAAAATAAGAAATAAGGAGGGGGAAGATTAAATATGAGGTTAAGCTTGCCAGTGATAGAAAGGACGACTGTAAGAGTTTCTTTAGATATATAAAGGCAAAAAAAGAGAAGCAGAAGTGGATATTGAGGCGCTGGAAAATGAGGCTGGAGAGATAGCAGTGTGGAACAAATAATAGATAAGAAACTGAATAATTATTTCACGTCAGATTTCACGGCGGATGACATGAATAATATCCCAAACATTCAAGAGAGTGAGGAGGCAGATCGGATTAGGAGAAATTGCTCGAAAAACTAAATGGATAAATAAACTGTATGGAGGCATTAAGAGTGATCTTTTAATTCTAGAATCAGGGAAGGTCCCAGAAGATGAGAAAATTGCGAATGTGACACCCGGTTTTTTGTAGATATTATTATTGAAAATAGAAGACTTTTGCAATATTTTCTAAAGTTACAAAAATAGTACAAACTAGTGTATTCTGCTTTACAATATAGTAATAACCCCAATATAGAATTTGTAACAAAAAAACTATTAATCCATTCAACAAACTATCAAAGCATGGAATAGGATATCCTGCATTACTAACAGTAGACAAAAATAAAAAAGAAAATAAATAAGTAAATAAGTAAATAGATACATATTCAAAATAAATTTATATTAAATCGTAGCAGAACCCGTAGCTATATGGGATTCCTCCTCTCTGGAGCCCCCGAACCAGCCAGAACCATCCCACGGCTAAGAAAAGGCCCTGAACAATGTGGCTGACATATCTGTGTAAATGTAGTTCAAAATATTTTATATAACAGGTAGTTCATGTTGTATAAAGTAATTACGTTTTTTGGTGCATCATATTCAGAAGGAAGTCAAGGGGGATATATTTCATGACTATCCTGTGCCAATTTGAAGCTCCTGGGGGACCTTCGGATAGCCAATTCAATAAAATATCTTTCGTCGAACAAAAGGAAAGGATAGTGAATAATTTCCTCCTGTGTACTTCCAAAAAGGGAAATTTGGGGAGCCCAAAAGGAGGGACACTGAGTCCAACCCAATTTCTGTAACCAAAATCTTTGCCAAGGCATTCACTACGCTTTCCCACTATCTGCAGATCTTGTGGCCGGTCCACAGACAATGAGTGAGATTACCAACTACTATTTTGATATGGGCTACATTGGAGATGCTCCTGCCTTGAACTTTGCAAGTCAATCAGGTGCCATCTGAGCCCTATGAAGTATCTTCAATTGGGTAGCCTGAGTTCTGTTACAGACAGAGATCTTCCTGGCGTTTTCCCAGATGCACTCCCAAACGTCTAAGAAATTTCCATCCCCAATTCTTGACTCTAGGTTTTATTTAACCGTTCCATGTCCTTCGACAAATATTAAATCGTTAGTGGTAGAGAGTACTGACCACGGGCGGACCTATCGGCCGACGCACTCTCCTTTCCCTATCCGATTTATAAGTATCAATTATCAACATGGTCTTCTTTTGTTAAAAGTCTCATATTTGAAAATATCGAAAAAGATCTTTGCTATGCAGCTCAAACGTTTGACGCAGCTATTCGAGGGACATCATGACATCCCCATCGAACAGATCTCCCAAACAGGAATTACCTTTGCACTCCCAGGTTCTGAATACAGCATCACTCAGCCCTGGGTGGAATCCCAACGTTCCCTCCATAGGAGTATAAGGGTTTTTTTTTGTAGTTTACCCTCATCCTGTCGCATTATCCTCCAGGCTTTGATTGAATTTAATACAATAGAATGTTTACAATGATCCGTAATAACTCTCATCTTGTCCATAAATAGTAGATTGATGATGGGATATTTTGCTAGGGAGGCTTCAATATGTAACCAGATTGACTGTGGTTCACAAAAGACCCAATCAGCAACGTAGGTTAATAGAGAGCTCAATTGGTACCTCCTAAAATCAGGACAATCCAGCCCACCGCTTACTTGTGGAAGCTGTAGATTTTCTAATTTAATAAGGGGCCGTCTATGAATCCAAATAAAGGAGCCGAGCCAACCATAAAGTTGACGCAGCGCCTGTCTCGGCAGCATCAAGGGGGGCATTCTCATACGGTATAAAAGGCCAGGTATGATATCTATGTTGACCAAAGCTATTCTACCTAGCCAGGATATCGGGAGGTCTTCCCAGCGTTGAAGGTCCAATCATATTTTCTCAAATAAATGTGTATACTTGGCTTTATATAGCTGACTGAATGCCGGAGTATTAAAGACACCAAAGTAAAGCTCCCAGTGACCACCGAAAGGGGATCCATTCGTAAATTTGGATATACTGGCAAGAACTCCCAGCAGTATGGCCTCCGATTTCATGAAATTGATTTTATAACCTGAGAACATACCAAATAAGTTGACCACTTGAATTAAGCAGGGCAAGGAGGTCAATGGATCATTTAAGAAAAGGAGGACACCATCTGCATAGAGAATAACTTTGTGCTTACCCGATTTATTCTTCAGAACCATTGTATTAGGATCGGCTCATATAGCTTCCGCCAACAGCTCAATCACTAGCATAAATAATAATGGTGAGAGAGGGCATCCCTGTCGACAACCTCTCCCAACGCTAACACTATCCGAAGTTAAACCGCTTTTGAATCATTATAAAATATTGTAACCCAATTAGTAAAGACCTCTACAACACGAAACCGTTCCAGCGTTTAAAAGAGATATGGCCATTCTACCCAATAAAATGCCTTCTCTGTCTCTAGGAAGATAACTAATCCCAGTATCGCTCCCTGCTGGCAGGCTTATCACATATTTAAGACTCTTCTAATGTTATGAGTTGATCTGCGACGCTTTATAAACTCTGTCTGGTCCTCTTTTATAACGAATGGTAAAATCCTCGCCAGTCTTAATGCCAACATTTTTGTGAGAACTTTAAAATCCACATTCAACAAGGATAAAGGTCTGTACAAAGAGCAGTCATCTGGGCCCTTTCCCTTCTTAAGAATGAGATAAATATTTGCTTCTCTCAGAGAAGGCGAGAGGCAGTCCTGAATATGTGAATAATTATATATATTTATAAGTGGCACGGCCAATTCTCCAATAAATTCTTTATAGAACTGAGCCTGGAATCCATCTGGTCCAGGCGCTTTGCCACTCTGGAGCTGCCTTACCGCCTCATGTATTTCCTGGGTTGCCGGCGGGAATTCAAGAACAACACCCGCTCTGAGGTTAGGCCCGGAAGAGCCAGATTTTTTTTTAAAAAAAGACTCTATCTTCCTCATTCTATCCTCACAGCTCTTTGACCTATACAATTTGAAACAGAATTTTCTCAAGGCTGCATTGCTTATTTCACGATTACAAGTCAGGGTACCAGCACTCTTTCTAATAGACATAATGGCTTGGGTAGCCTTTTTCTTTCTGGCAAGGCATGCTAGATACATGCCAGGCTTGGCACCATATTCAAATAATCTCTGCTTCACCTTTATGATCTCCCTCTTTGCTGTTTGAGTAAGTGTGGTATTCAAAGTTGCCCTAAGGGCTGTGATCAGCTGTAGTTTAGAAATGGAGGGTCTATCCACATACATCGTCTCATGCGCCTTCAGGCGAGCTTCAAGCAGACACTTTTGTTCTCCCTTTTGTCTTTTCGGGGTCGCAGAATGTGAGATAACCAAGCCTCACGCATTGGCCATACCAGTCTGCCACATCACCGAAGGTTTACTGGCCGTGTTGGAGTTGATATCCCAGAAGGTTTTAAATTCCGGCCAGAAATATTTTATGAACTTACTATTCTTCAATAGAAAAGTGTCCGTACGCCAATGTCGGGAAGCTGTCTCGTCATCACTAGTCTTGACCTCTATATATATTGCGGCATTATCGGAAATAGTTATATTATCTACTTTACAAAACAATATTGAATTCAAAAGGGTCGAGGGGACAGACACATATCGATTCTGGTATGGCACTTGTGTGGGTTAGAATAAAAAGTAAAGTCTCTACCCTGAGGGCGAAGACACGTCCACATACCTACCAGCCCTAACTCCCTACGCAGATCCGCCAACTGCCTAGATCTCATAGATATGCCCACAGATATTCTGTCCACCCCTGAGTCGATGATACAAGTAAAATCTCCCCCTATAATTGTGTGGCGCACCGCAAGAGCCATCGACTTGGAGATCACTTCCATTACAAGTTTAAATGGTGCACTGGTGGGCAATCGAGATTCAAAATCCCATATTCCTCCCCATATACTAGGTCTTTAATTAAAAATATATCATCCAGACTCATCCTTTAGCTGGTTTAGCATTTGGAAGGGAAGATTCTTCTCAATAAGATTGGCAACTCCCCTACATTTTTAGCTGAAAGATGAAAAGAACACCTGGCCAAATCCACCCTGTTGCAGCTTCTAATGCTCCTTATCAAGTAGATGTGTTTCCTGTACAAGGGCGGCATCCACCGTTACTTTTTAAAGACTTGATAATATCTTTTTCGTTTTGATTGCTGAGTGGCTCCCCTTGACATTTCAGGTGCACCACCTAAACGAATGATTAGCCATGATAATCCAAGCAAGCCCGAGACACCCCCAGGAGGGAGGACCCCACCCAAAAGACATTGGATAAAACGAAAAATGATTCACACATAAAACACTCTTTAATACAGCTAAATCAAAACAACTAAGAACTATTCCTAAAAACAAATAACATGAAACATATTTGAAAGGAGACTTTCCCCCTTGTTCACAAGGGGCACTACTACCTTCCAATAATCCCACCATAAAATCTCCCAGCCAGAGGCATTCCCTCAGCCCGGGCATTACAAAGTAGAGTAAATAAGTTCCAACATCTTTTAAGACAGAAGTTAAAAATGGGCGACACCCCATGCCAACACCTCGATACACTGAGCAAACCAACACAAGATGAAAATATATAAAATGACAAAATTACAATCCCAGCAAATAATAAGCAACCAAATAAAAAAAAACACACTCAGAAACGTCCCCCAATAAACAAATAAACCGCATGAGCTATAGCGAAGAGTCCATAGAAAGGATAAGGAACTAGCACTCCCCCTCCCCCACCACCACGGAAAGATAGAGAAGAGTAAAAATGAAGAAAGGAGGAGGGAAAAAAGAAAATGTGGGCAACATAAAGTCATTATCCATTAAATTCAAATCCTACAGTCTATTTGAGAGCATCCAGGAATTCTTTTACCTTTTTCCGGTGATCTGAAGTCATATACAGATCCTCCATGACTACAGCAAAGCATTGCCCGGTATCGCAGAATATTAAATATTTAAATCCCTCAGACGCTATCTTCGTCTCATCACATTCCTTCCTGTTATAGACCACATTATCCTGGAGCCCTTGTATATCATGGCATGAGAATCCTTCCCCAACACTCTGGTGGACTCGAGCAGCATCTGCTTTCCCCTCTAATGTTGAAGTTGAAGAAGGACCTGGCAGGGGCGCTGGTCCAACCCGAGCCGGCGCACAGGAACCCGATGGGCCCGCTCAACCGGCAACCAGCCCAGCTCCGACTCCAGTTTCAGCAGCTGTGGGAGCCTTTGCTCCAGGAAATCAACAAGCTGCCCTTCCTCCTCCCGTTCGGGAAGGCCCATCAAACAAATATTTTTCCAATGTCTCCGATTTTCGAGGTCAACAATATGTTCATCCAAGGTCCGGACTCGATGTTCCAGTGGCTAGACCTGACCCATGGATGACTCAGCAGTGGTCTCAGAGGCCGCGGCCCGTTGCTCCACCCCACACCTACACGCTGCCCGAGTTTCTCGATCTCTCCGTCATGTTTCTGCAGCATGACCGAGGTTGACTCTCACCTGGACAGCGTCACTTCAATGGACTCATCAATCTTCTCTCAGAAGTTAAGAAACTCTCAGATTAGTCTGGTCCCTGCAGGTCAGGCCCTCGGGGCGGCTGCAGACGTCTTTGTTGCTAAGGCGGTAGTGGGGGAGAAGTCCCTGCCTGTTGTGAACTGCAAGAGCCTTCACCTTTGGTCATTTTAAAAAGCATCAGTCTGCTAAAGTTTGATGTAGAATTGCCAAGGCTGCTGGCCAAAAAATATTTGAGCAATTTAACAGGTGAGGTTAGGGTGGGTATCTCACTTTGCCTGAGTCTTGGGCAGAGCTACTGGTTCGCCGCCATCTTGGATCTCGCTGACACCCTGTTGAAAAATGGAATAAGGCAAAATACAGAAAATTACAAACTGATTAGCCTAACCTCAATCCTGGGTAAGTTCCTGGAATCCATTGTGAAGGATGAGATTTCTGAATACTTGTCAGTGCATGGTAAAGTAGTGCTAAGTCAGTATAGTTTCATTAAGGGGAGGTCATGCTAATGAATCTGTTAGAATTGTTTGAGGATGTAACAAACAGGTTATACCAAGGAGAGCTAATGGATGTTATCTATCTGCACTTCAAGAAGGACGTTGACAAGGTGCTTCACAGGAGGCTGCTGAGTAAGATAAGGGCCAATGGTATCAGAGATAAGGTACTAATGTGTACAGAAGCTTGACTGTCTGGCAGAAGGTAGAGAGTGGGAATAAAAGGGTCCTTCTCAGGATAGCAGCCAATGACAACTGGTGTTCCGCAAGGGAACCACAACTTCTTTCTTTGTACATTAACAATCGCGATGAAGGAAATGAGGGCACTCCGGCGAGGTTTGTTGATGATGCAAAGGTAGTTAGAGGGACAGGTATCATTGAGATGGCAGGTAGACTGCAGAAGGATTTAGCCAGGGTAGGAGACTGGGCAAAGACGTGGCAGATGGTGTACACTTGGGAAAGTGCGAGGTGATGCACTTTAGTAGGAAGAATAAAGGCATGGACAATTTTATAACTGGGGAGAAAATTCAGAAGTCTTAAGTGCAGTGTTACGAGTTCCAGTCAGGATTGTCTCAAGGTAAATGAGCAGGCTGTGTCAGTAGGAAGGAAGGTGCTGTATCTGCCGCACAGTGTGTTTGAAATCTTATATTCACCAAACGAACTGAGTCAACTCTTATAAACAATGATATTTGTTAATTGAACACAATTAATTTTAGAACAATAAAACGTATTATAACGTAATGGAAAACATTACAATCTATCTTATGGTTTAACGTAACTTTGGATGATCACATACCACCCCACCAGAAGTTTACCTGATTCCAACTGGAGAAGTCCTCTTGTTCTTGTGATGTTCTTGGAGGTGTCTTTTCTTTCATGGTTATTCTCGAGTTATCACTCTCAGAGCGGTTTTACGGTGATTCTTATCCTCCCAAATATTCATGCCTTTTGAGAGGGTGTGGAGAATCTGCCAATGGAATGATAAATTACCCTGATCAATCAGACCCAACCTGGTTTTGTCACATTGATGGCCCAAAGGCGACATTCCATTGTAACATTCAGGTCAAACTTCAGTTGTGTATTGTAGGGTCTGTAGCTGTCAGGTTTCTTTGCAACCATCTCTGGGTAGCTGCAGCCTGTCTGGATTCTGCAGCATGTGGATGATCACAGAGACTTTGGTCAAGGCTGGGTTCTACTTCCCAGCATGCTTTAATCATTGTTCATTTTTGTAACAATTTACTATTGTCCATCGTAAGATTATTATTTCAGGTGGACCGTCTGGTCAGAAAGGCAAATACAGTAATGACATTTCTTTTGAGATGACTTGAATATTACAGCAGGGATGGATTTTCGCGGCTCTATAAGACTCTGGTCAGACCACATTTGGTGCATTGTGTACCGTTTTGGGCCCCATAACTCAGGAAAAATGTACCATCCCTGAACATGTTCATAGGTACTTCATAAGAATGGTCCCAGGAATGAAAAGATCAACATATGAGATCTCTGGGTCTATACTCGCTGAAGTTTATAAGGATGAAGGTGGATCTGATTGAAGCATACAGAATACTGGTTGCCTGGTCCGAGTAGATGTTGGGAAGATGCTTCCACTGTTAGGAAAGAAAGGACTCAAGGACATAGCCTGAGAGTCAAGAGAAAATCTTTAGAATGGAGATAAGGAGAAACGTCTTCAGCCTGAGAGTGGTGAATCTATGGTAGAATGGAAGTTTCATTCCCTAAAGGACATTAGTGAACCAGGTGAGTCTTTCTTGCCAATCGATTCATAACCACCATCAGTCTCTTAATTCCAGATTTGAATTTGGATTGTTTGTTGCCATTTGTTGCGGCAGTATTTGAACCTAGGTCACTCGAACATTATCTGGGTTTGTCACATCAGAATTCAGTGATAACACCGCGAGGCCACTGATTTGCCCAATCTTCCACAGTGTGACTAACGTGTGCAGTATGATATGCCCTGGGGTTTGGTTTCATGTTATCCTTGATTTCCTTATCAAGATATGGATGATTTTTCTCCGTAATGAAAATCTGCTTCGATCTTTATTATCTCCCTAATTGTTTGCCAAATTTCTTCAGCTGTCCTGCCTTTGACTGTTCTTTTCTCCCCCCACAGACCACCACAGCCGAATCCTTCCTTAGGCCAGTATAGTTATCATTGACTAACACTAAAACTCTCATGTATGACTCAGTCTTCATTCTGAATGTGAAACTCCAGCATGTTGTGGTTATTCCAAGGCAAAGCGCATCCACCAATCCTTTCTTGTTACATAATATCAAATCTAAATTAGATTAGATTCCCTGCAGTATGGAAACAGGCCCTTCGGCCCAACAAGTCCACACCGACCCTCCAAATAGTAACCCACCCATTTCCCTCTGAGTAATGTACCTAACTCTATGAGCAATTTTGCATGGCCAATTCACCTGACCTGCACATCTTTGGACTGTGAGAGGAAACCCACGCAGATAGGCGGACAATGTGCAAACTACATGCAGAGAGTTCCCCGAGGCTGGAATCGAACCTGGGACCCTGATGCTGTGCTAACCACTGACCCACCGTGCCGTCCCATTCTCTGGTTGGTTCCATGACGTCCTGCTCTCAGAAATAATCTCTCACGCACTCTATGAATCATTATTCAAGGATATCACTGTCAAATTGATGAATTGAGCCAATTTGCATGTTCAAGCAACCCATAATTTTTGTTGTGCCCTTGTTACAAGCCCTCACTCTTTTCTACCTCAGAAGTACTTTGGGTGGGTGGGGGGGGGGGGGGGGGGAACAATGGCTGAAAATTACTTTTCCCAAGATGTTTGTTCTCCTGTTTTTTATTTGCACTGAGACGGATTTCAAATTTTTTTTGCCACAAAACACTTTCGAAAGTTCTGAATTCCACTCGCACGAACAAACGTTTGTTTTGTTTTCACTAGCTATATTTCACAGTAAATATCGTCGACTTAAGAGGTCTAAAAGTGGTAATGAGAGGTATCATTAGCAAACAGAATTGAGGAAAATCACAAACAGTTATTTTCATATATAATGAGCAAGAGGGTAACTAGAGAAATGTTTGGCCCACACAAGGACAAAGGAAGAAAGTTATGCATGGAGTCAGAGACAATGGGTGAGATTCTTAGCGAGTACTTTGCATCTGTATTCACCAAAGAGAGGGATGTGACGGATGTTGAGGTTAGGGATAGATCTCTGAGTACTCTTGGTCAAGTCGACATAAAGAGGGAGGACGTTTTGGATACTCTAAAAGGTATTAATGTAGACAAGCCCCCAAGTCCGGATGGGATAAATCACAGGTTCCTGAGGGACGTGTGTGTGGAAATAACTGGGGCTTTAACATATATCTTTGCAGGATGTTTGAACATGGGTGAGGACCGGGAGGACTGGAGAATTGCTAATATTGTCCCCTTGTTTAAGAAGGATAGCGGGGAAATCCAGGTAATTGTAGACCAGCAAACCTGACATCAGTGGTAGGGAAGTTGCTGGAGAAGGTACTGAGGGACTTGAGTAAGGCATTTTATTAGGTTTCCCATGGTCGGCTGATGGAGACGGTGAAGTCGCATGGGGTCCAGGGCGTTCTATCTAGATGGATGGAGAACTGGCTGGTCAACAGGAGACAGAGAGTAATAGTGGAAGGGGATTTCTCAAAATGGTGACCTATGACCAGTGTTGTGCAACAGCGCTCCGTGCTGGGACCACTGTTGTTTGTGATATATATTAATGATTTGGAAGAAGGTATCGGTTGCCTGATTATCAAGTTTGCATATGACACCAAGGTTGTTGGTGTAACAGACAGTGAAGGGGACTGTTAGAGAATACAGCAGAATATAGACTGATTGGAGAGATTGGCGGAGAAATGGCAGATGGAGCTCAATCTGTGCAAATGTGAGGTGATGCATTTTGAAAGATCCAGTTCAAGAGTGAACAATCCAGTAAACGGAAAGGTCCTGGGGAAAATTGACTTACAGCGAGATCTGGGTGTTCAGGTCCACTGTTTCCTGAAGATGCCAACATAGGTCAGTAAAGTGGTCAAGGCAGCATATGACATGCTTTCTTTCATTTGATCAGGTGTTGAGTACAAGCGCTGGCAGGGCATGTTACAGTTGCATAGGACTTTGGTTTGGCCGCATTTGGAATACCGCACATAGTTCTGGTCACCACATAAACAAAAGGATGTGGATGCTTTGAATAGGGTACAGAGTAGGTTCACCAGGATGCTGCCTGGGTTGGACGGTGCTGGTTATGAAGAAACATTGAGTAGATTAGAACTATTTTCATGACAAAGTCGAAGGTTGTGGTCTACAAAATCAAGACAGATATACACAGGGTGGATAGCAAGAAGCTTTTTCCCCAGATTGTGGAACTCGATTACTCGGGATCATGAGTCCAAAGTGAGAGGGGAAAGGTTTAGGGCAGATATATGTGGGAAGTATTTTACACATAGGGCTGTGGCAGCCTGGAACGTGTGGCCAGAGGAGGTGGTAGCGGCAGGAACGATAGCATTATCTAAGATGTATTTAGACAGAAATATGAATGGGCAGGGAGCAGAGGGATACAGACCCTTAGAAAATAGGTGGCAGGTTTAGAAAATAGGAGGATCTGGATCAGCACAGGTTGGGAGTGCCGAAGGGTCTGTTCCTGTGTTGGAATGTTCTTTGTTCTTTATCAATATTTCTAAAAATAGTAAGTTTTCAACTTATTGTAAGCTAAAATTTAATAATATAAACGATTTATTTATTTGATAGTGCATGTCAAATTATTTGCATTTCTAAATTACAGTCACAGGGTCAAATGAATGGACAGCATGGAAACAGACCCTTCGGTCCAACTTGTCTATGCCAACCAGATATCCCAACCCAATCTATTCCCACCTGCTCGAACTCAGCCCATATCCCTCGAAACACTTTCTTTTCATATGCCCATCCAGACGCCATCTAAATATTATGTTTGTACTAACCACCACCACTTGCTCTGGCAGTTCATTCCAAGCACGTACAATCCTGTGAGTGGAAAAAAAATGCCCCTTACATCTCTTTTACATTTTTCCCTACCCAACCGAAACCGATGCCCTCTAGTTCTGGACTTCCCTACCCCAGAAAAAAGACCTTGTCTATTTACCCTATCCATACCCCTCATGATTTTATAAACCTCTCTCAGGTCACCCCTCAGTCTCCAACGTTCCAGGGAAAACAGCCTCAGTCTGTTCAAGCTCCAGCTATACCTCTCACCCTCCAACCTTGGAAAAATGCATGTAAATCTTTTCTGAACCCTTTCAAGTTTCACCTGATAGATCAGGTCCTGGGTATTTTTGCATCTTCATGCGTTTCAAGACATCCAACACTTCTTCCACTGCAATATGGACATTTTTCAAGATATCACCGTCTATTTCTCCGTCTATTTCTACATCTCCCATGTCCTCCTCCTGAGTAAA
Source organism: Chiloscyllium plagiosum (assembly GCF_037043375.1). Classification (NCBI taxonomy): domain Eukaryota; kingdom Metazoa; phylum Chordata; class Chondrichthyes; order Orectolobiformes; family Hemiscylliidae; genus Chiloscyllium; species Chiloscyllium plagiosum. The sequence continues at coordinate 69,589,790 of NW_028270180.1, read as the reverse complement.
CAGTGATACAAAATACTCGTTTAGTATCTCTCCCATCTCCTGCGACTCCACACAAAGGCACCTTACTGATCTTTGAGGGCTCTATTCTCTCCCTGTTTATCCTTTTTATCTCATGTATTTGTAAAATCCTTTTGTATTCTCCTTACCTCTATTTGCCAAAGCTATCTCATGTCCCCTTTTTGCCTTCCTGTTTCCCTATTTAGTATACTCCTCCTGCCTTTATACTCTTCTAAGTATTCACTCAATCTATTCTTCTTATTCTTAATCAGACCCTCAATTTCTTTAATCATTCAGCACTCTCTATATCGTCCATCCTTTCTTTTTACTCTAACAAGAATATACTGTCTCTGGACTCCGGCTATCTAATGTCTGAAATCTTCCCATTTTCTAGCCGTTCACTTACCTGCGAACATTTGCCGCCATCAACTTTTGAAAGATCTTGCCTAATACAGTCAGAATTAGCTTTTCTCCAATTTAGAACTTCAACTTTTAGATCTTGTCTATCCTTTTCCATCATTATTTTAAAACTAATAGAATTGTTGGCAAATAACTGAAGCTCACGCATTTCAGGTGAGAATTTAAATCGATTGATTATATTTAAATGTGTAAGAGTTATAATTCTATTTGATTGTTCAATCATTTGCTCACTCTGAATATTCAATCACGTAGAGGTCAACCATTTTGCAGATAATAGAGCGACGATGTATACATTTGAATACAGAGATTCAATGCGTAATTGTGATCACCAGCATAGTCAGACAACATTCCTTTTTCGATACAAAACAAAACGTGCATTCTTTACTTTTGCATCATAAAAAGTTGTTCGGTGTTTATATTTAATTCCATCAGTATAGAATCAACTTCATTGTTTTCAGAGATGATGCAGTTATTGTTCAGTTGAATAATTGTAGCTCATACCTTATTATTGCCCAATTCACAAACATGGCAAACTCCTGGTCATTATTCAGGTCAGCAGACCCATCACTTTGCATCTTGACCGACATTAAAAATGGATTCTAAAAGGCCTGATTCTGGTACAGTGCTACTGAACATCACAGCCGCATGTAGCACTCAGAGAGACACTGGTCTGGTCCTGAATTTGTGAAGAGAGTTTCCAACCTGGGTCAGGGCAGTCATTCAAACATTCCCTCACAGAGATTCATTTGGAATCCACCTTGAGCAGGAGGAAACTAGCCAATAGGCTATCACTGCTCTCAGTGTAGGTACAAATGCTGTCTAAATTCGATACCAATGACTGACCAGGAACCAGGCCTTACAAATTCATCATCAGTCAGAGCCTGGCCCAGGGAGCAGATGTATGGACATGGAGTGTCAGAATCACAACGCACAAGTTACTTATGGTGATGACATCTGGCATGTCCCCCAGACTTCATACATCTGCACCCTGGCCCAGACACTGGGTGAAAACGTTCACATTTGACAGTCTATTGATAAATTTTGTGTCTCACAGTGAACTTTCTGAAACTATATCCAATAAATGTACCTTCACATTAGCAGTATCAAAACAAAATTATACATGTCTGTGGATGGTCAGATACGAATTCATGTGTCACGCAGCAGAATTTATCTGAAGAAACCAGGAGCGAACGGCAAGCCAAAATCGTTTTAATAACTGAATTTGTGGATTTTGTCTGGTCTAGATAACCACACATATTGTGCTGACACTCAGGTGAATGTAACAATTGCATCAAAACTGGAAGTCTTGGTCTAACGCCCCTCCCCACCTTCCTGACCTCACACACCTCACTCCGTCACACACTCCATTCCCTCACTCCCTCACACACCTCACTCCCTCACACATTCACCAAATGACGAGAATCCACAAGCTGAGTGAAACTTGCATCATAGAACAGTAAAGCACAGTGCAGGCACTTCAGCCCTCAATATTATACAAAAGAATGCACGTTTTGTTTTGTATCGAAAAAGGAATGTTGTCTGACTATGCTGGTGATCACAATTACGCATTGAATCTCTGTATTCAAATGTATACATTGTCCTACTCTAAGATCAGACTAACCTACATAACCTACAATGCACTAACTTTCATGTACCTATCCAAGAGTCTTCTTAAATATCCCTAATGGATCTGACTCTACTACCACTGCTGGAGGAAAGCCCTCGCAGCTCAAACTTTCTTTGTAAGATATGCCCTCCAGTCCAGACAGCACCATGGTAAGTCTCCTCTGCACACTCTCTGAGGCTTCCACGTGTTTCCTTTTATAAGTCAACCATAGCTGAACACAATATTCCAAGTGTGGTTGAACCACAGCTTTATAGAGCGAAGAAATAACTTCGCTGCTCTTAAACTCAATACCCCGATAATTAAAGACAACACACCGTATTCCTTCTGAACAACCCTGTCAACTTGGTGGCAACTTTGAGAGATCGATGGACAATGGACCCCAAGATCTCTCTGTCACTCCATACTGTCAAGAATTCTGCCTTTAACCCTGTATGCTTTATGCAAATTCAACCTTTTAAAATAAATTGCTTCACATTTTTTGAAGTTGAACTCTATCTGCCACGTATCAGCCCAGCTCTGCATTCTGTCAATGTCCTGTTGCAAACTACCATAGCCATCCACACTATCCACGACTCGACCAACCTTCGTGATATCGGCAAACTTACTACCTTACTTGTCCACTTCCTCATCAAAATCATTTACAAAAAACACAAAGAGCATAGGTCCCAGAGCCGATCCCTGTGGAACACCACTGGTCACTGAGCTCCAGGCTGAATACTTTCTATCTGCTTCCATCTTCTGTCTTCTGTGGGCTAGCCACGCCCGTATCCAGACAGCCAAATTTCTCTGTGACCCATGCTTCCGTACCTTCTGAATGAGCCTACAATGGGGAACGCCTTGCTAAAATTCTTGTTCACCGCATCTACTGGTCTACCTTCATCAACGTGTTTTTTACATCTTCAAAGAATTCAATAAGGTTTCTGAGGGATGACCTGCTCTTCACAAAGCCATGCTGACCGTGTCTAATCAAACTATCATTTTCTAAGTAATTGTAAATACGGTCTCTCAGTAACGTCTGCAATAATTTGCCCATCACCGATGTAAGACTGACTGTTCAGTCATTCCCACAGTTATCCCTATTCCATTTCCTGAACAAGGGAATATCATTTGTAACCCTCAAATCATCTGGCTGGCACTGCTCCAGTGGACTGTGAGGACGCAAAGATCATCGCCAAAGGCACGCCAATCTCTCCCGTCACTTCCTGGAGTAACCGAGGGTAACCCCATCTGGGCTAGGGGATTTATCTATTCTTATGTTTCTAATTCATTCAATCAGTGTATACTTCCCCTCAACTTTTCTACACCCTGACCAACCAACTGATTGACTGCTTTCCATTTCAGTGCAATATACAGTGCTGTCTTCCTGAGTAATTATGGTTCCCAACGTCCTGTGAATCGTGGAATGAAAAAATAAAGGAATGCACCAATGCCTTCCTGATAAAAGTTTATGACCAAAACATCGACTCTCCAACCCCTCGGATGCTGCCTGACGTGCTGTAATTTTATAGCACCACACATTTTGACTCTAATCTCCATCAACTACAGTCCTCACTTTCTCCATTACTGAGGGCTGTCACCTCTGCATACTGAGTGGGCAATTAACCATCAGAAACTCATTGTATGTGGAGCTGACTGCTCAGTTTTGGAAAGTTGCACTTGATGAATATGTGTTTTTTTTTGTAATTACAATTTCGCAGATATTCATTCAGTGCCAGAGTTAGAGTTGTATTTCATGATTTGAGCAGCTTGATAACAAACAGGAAATGACTGAAGAACTCCGAGGTGGAGGGCATTCCAGGTATTATATTCCAGCTTAGGTTAATGCTGGGAGTATTATCAGACAGGCTGACAGGTGCGATAAGAGAATGAGTTGACATGTGGAGGTGTGATATTTTTACCATCACAGAGGCGCATTTGAGGGAGGTCATGGCTAACAACTCAATGCTCTATTGTAGATTAGATTAGATTAGATTACTTACAGTGTGGAAACAGGCCCTTCGGCCCAACAAGTCCACACCGACCCGCCGAAGCGTAACCCACCCATACCTCTACATTTACCCCTACCTAACACTACGGGCAATTTAGCATGGCCAATTCACCTGATTTGCACATCTTTGGAGTGTGGGAGGAAACCGGAGCACCCGGAGGAAACCCACGCAGACACGGGGAGAATGTGCAAACTCCACACAGTCAGTCGCCTGAGGCGGGAATTGAACCCGGGTCTTTGGCGCTGCGAGGCAGCAGTGCTAACCACTGTGCCACCGTGCCGTGTACTGGAACTATAGGCAGGACAGGGCAGGGTGTTAAAGATGAGGTAGTGTTGCATTATTAATTAACAAGTCAGTTACTGCTGAAAGGATGGACAATATCTTGAAAGGGTCTTCAAATGCGGCTTTGTGGGTCGAGGTTTGAATCGAAATGATGACACACACACTGCTTTATTAAGCACATTTTAGCTTACAGTGTGGAAACAGGCCCCTCGGCCCAACAAGCCCACACAGACCCTCCGAAGAGCAGCATTAAGATTGACAAGTTGCCATGCCCGGATCAGATTTGTCCTCGGCTGCTTTGAATACGAAAAATGAAATTGCTTCGCCACTTGCGAAGAGCTTTCCATCCTCGCTCTCCACTGGAGTCGTACCTGAGGACTGGAGAGAGGCAAATGTAATTCCTCTCTTCAAGAAAAGAAATAGGGACATCCCCGGCAATTACAGACCAGTAAGTCTCACTTCTGTCGTCTGCAAGGTGTTAGAAATGTTTCTGAGGGATAGGATTTCTGACCATCGGGAAGAGCATGGCTTGATTAAATGCAGTCAACACGGCTTTGTGAGGGGCAGGCCATAATGAGGGTCGAGCTGTGGATGTGGTGTATATGGAATTCAGCAACGCATTTGATAAGGTTTCCCATGGTAGGCTCATTCAGAAGGTCAGGAGGAATGGGACACCGGGGAATCTAGCTGTCTGGATACAGAATTGGCTGGCCTACAGAAGACAGCGAGTGGTAGTAGAAAGAAAATATTCTGCTTGAAAGTTAGTTACGAGTGGTGTTCCACAGGGCTCTGTCCTTGGGCCTCTATTGTTTGCAATTTTTATTAATTACTTGGATGAGGGGATTGAAGGATGTGTCAGCAGGTTTGCAGACGACACAAAGGTTGGAGGTGTCGTTGACAGTGTAGAGGGCTGTTGTAGGCTGCAGTGGGACATTGACAGGATGCAGAGATGGGCTGAGAGGTGGAAGATGGAGTTCAACCTGGATAACTGCGAAGTGATGCATTTTGGAAGGTCGAATTTGAAAGCTGAGTACAGGATGAAGGATAGGAGTCTTGGCAGTGTGGAGAAACAGAGAGATCTTGGTGTGCAGGTACATAGTTCCCTTAAAATGGCCAACCAAGTGGACAGGGTTGTTAAGAAAGCATATGTTGTTTTGGCTTTCATTTACAGGGGGATTGAGTTTAAGTGTTGTGAGATCTTGTTGCAGCTCTATAAAACATTGGTGAGACCGCACTTGGAATACTGCATCCATATCAGGTCGCACTATTGTAGGAAAAATGTGGATGCTTTGGAGAGGGTTCAGAGGAGGTTTACCAGGATGCTGCCTGGACTGGAGGGCTTATCTTATGAAGAGAGGTTGACTGAGCTCGGACTATTTTCATTGGAGAAAAGGAGGAGAGGGGACCGAATTGAGCTGTACAAGATAATGACAGGCATAGATAGAGTCGAAAGCCACAGACTATTTCCAAGGATAGAAATGGCTGACACGAGGGGTCATAGTTTTAAGCTGTTTGGAGGAACGTGCAGAGGGGTTGTCACAGGCGGGATCTTTACACAGAGATTTGTGAGAGTATGGAATGGTTTGCCAGCAGCAGTTGTGGAAGCAAGATCATTGGGGACATTTAAGAGACTGCTGGACATGCATATGTTCACAGAAATTTGAGGGTGCAGACATGAGGATCAGTGGTCGGCACCACATCATGGGCTGAAGGGCCTGTTCGGTGCTGTACTGTTCTATGTTCTATTTTCAAAGTCCTTGCACTTAATAATAACTTGCTCTTGGGTGTGGAACTGTGACCCATCATTTCAATGCTCCATACTGTGAGTTGTGCACTATTTTCATTGTATTGTTATAAAAATGAACTGAATAAAGGGGGGATTTTGTGTTTATTGGACAATCTAAAAGTTGGTATTACGAAAGGATGTCGGACCTTCAGTAATAACACTTTGCTGTTAATGGTTAGAACAATGCTGCAAACATTTACACAGAAATTTCCAGCTCAAGTCACACACAAGGATGTTGGGCTGGGATCATCAATGGCGCTGCACAATTCTGTTTGGATACTGACATTGTGGAGATAACATACACTGGATATGGTGTTATGAGGGATTCAATGTAAGATGTCATGTGCTGCAGGAGCCCATCATCTTTATAACACCTTCATTCAGGATCGGGTCCAAGGTGCAGAATTACAGAGTTTAGGTGGCACACAAGAAGAGATATACTTGCAAGACATGGCTATTTACAGGTCATGGTTATAAATATTGAACTGCGTCTGGACCAGCGCCATGTGCTAGTCCATTGACCAGTCTGCCCCACACACATCTCCCTGTAGTTCAGGTATGTCTCTAACCAGTCTATTGTGAGGGATTGTGTGAGTAACTGTCCAGCTCAAGTTAGGAATCTCTCTGTACAGAGTTTGCAGATGACCAGTGTTTTGGAGGCCAGTAACACATTGTCTGAATTCAGGCTTTTTTTCAATGTCACTTCCAATAGCTTTGCTGCCTGCAAGATGGGGTGTTCACTGAACTGAATATGAATTGGCTGTTTACTACAGTCACTGAACTGTTATAATTGGGTGTGCGCTCTGGAAAATCAATTATTGTTCACTTCAATTGCTTTCAACTGAAAAACAATGATTTTTAGTTTATTTTAAAATATGTCAGAAATAAAGTGATATTAACTCTTCATTGTACAGAATATAAAAGTGACCTGTTGTATATTTCCCACAGACTAATCAAGCAACAATCAGATATTGTCCGGAAAGCAAGATTATGTGAACAGGACCATGTCCCAGGCAACATCACCATCCTCTGTGGTATGTTCTGTCCACTGACAGGACGCAGCCAGGCAGAGGGGGACAGCTCCTTGACATATAGTCAATATAGGGCGGCAGTCTCACAGCACCAGTGACCCAGGTTTGACTCCAGCCTCGGGTAACTGCCTATGTGGAGTTTGTACATTCTCCACGTGTCTGCATAGGTTTCCTCCCACAGTCCCAAGAAATGCAGCTCAGGTGAATTGGCCATGGTAGTGGGTTGCTCTTCGGAGGGTTGGCGTGGACTGGTTGGGCAGAAGGGTCTGTTCCCACACTGTAGGGAATCTAGTATAATGATAGTGCTCAGCAATGATGCTGGATCCTGTGGTAGCTGGACTGCTCTGCGGCAGGATATGGGGAACCAATCAAAGGGAAACCTATAATTGACCACATCATCACCGATCTGTCTGCTGCAGATACACTCCTCCATTTCACATATCGGTGACAATGTTCACTGCACAGTCCTTATGGGGAGCAAGGGCTAACATCACATTTAGCAGACCCTCCTCACCATGATATGTACTGAATGGTTCAGACTTTAAACAGGTTAAGCAACCAATGACGATGCATCCATGAGGTACAATGGCTCATCGGCAACAGCAGAAACATATTCTGTAAAACTCATACAGTCTGCAACTTCCTGGACCGATATACCTCCCACTGTACAGTAACCATAACGGCCCGATATACCCCCACTGTACAGTAGCCAGCACACCCCGACATACTTCCCACTGTAAAGTAACCATTACAGCTCCACATACCTCCCACTGTACAGTAACCATCACGGTCCGACATTCCTCCCACTGTACACTAACCATCACGGCCCGACACACCTCCCACTGTACATTAACCATCATGGTCCGACACAACTCCCACTGTTCAGTAACCATCATGGCCCGACACACCTCCCACTGTACAGTAACCATCACGGATTGGACATACCTCCCACTGTACAGTAACCATCATGGCCCGACATCCCTGCCACTGTACAGTAACCATCACGGTCCGAAATATCTCCCACTGTATAGTAACCATCACGGCCCGACATTCCTCCCACTGTACACTAACCATCACGGCCCGGCACACCTCCCACTGTACAGTAACCATCATGGCCCGACACACCTCCCACTGTACAGTAACCATCATGGCCCGACATCCCTGCCACTGTACAGTAACCATCACAGCTAGACAAACCTCCCACTGTACAGTAACCATCAAGATCCGACACACCTCCCACTGTACAGTAACCATCAAGGTCCGACATACCTCCCTCTGTACAGTAAACATCATGGCCCGACATACCTCCCACTGTACAGTAACCATCACGGCCCGACACACCTCCCACTCTACAGTAACCATCACGGCCCGACATACCTCCCACTGTACAGTAACCATCACGGCCCGACACACCTCCCACTGTACACTAACCATCATGGCCCGACACACCTCCCACTGTACAGTAACCATCACGGATTGGACATACCTCCCACTGTACAGTAACCATCACGGATTGGACATACCTCCCACTGTACAGTAACCATCACGGCCCGACACACCTCCCACTGTACACTAACCATCACGGATTGGACATACCTCCCACTGTACAGTAACCATCACGGATTGGACATACCTCCCACTGTACAGTAACCATCACGGCCCGACACACCTCCACTGTACACTAACCATCACGGATTGGACATACCTTCCACTGTACAGTAACCATCACGGCCCGACACACCTCCCACTGTACAGTAACCATCACGGATTGGACATACCTCCCACTGTACAGTAACCATCATGGCCCGACATACCTCCCACTGTACAGTAACCATCACGGCCCGACACACCTCCCACTCTACAGTAACCATCACGGATTGGACATACCTCCCACTGTACACTAACCATCACGGATTGGACATACCTCCCACTGTACAGTAACCATCACGGCCCGACATACCTCCCACTGTACAGTAACCATCACGGCCCGACACACCTCCCACTGTACACTAACCATCATGGCCCGACACACCTCCCACTGTACACTAACCATCACGGATTGGACATACCTCCCACTGTACAGTAACCATCATGGCCCGACATTCCTCCCACTGTACACTAATCATCATGGCCCGACATCCCTGGCACTGTACAGTAACCATCACAGCTAGACAAACCTCCCACTGTACAGTAACCATCACGGCCCGACATACCTGCCACTATGCAGTAACCGTCACGGCCCGACATACCTCCCACGGTACAGTAACCATCACGGCCCGACATACCTCCCACTGTACAGTAACCATCACTGCCCGACATACCTCCCACTGTACAGTAACCATCAAGGTCCGACATACCTCATACTGTACAGTAAACATCATGGCCCGACATACCTCCCACTGTAATGTAACCGTCACGGCCTGACATACTTCCCACTGTACAGTAACCAGTATGGCCCCAAATACATCCCACTATACGGTAATCATCAAGAACGGCACGATGGCTCAGTGCTAAGCACTGCTACCTCTCAGCACCAATGTCCTAGGTTCAATTTCGGCCTTGGGAGACTGTCTGTGTGGAGTTTGCACATTCCCCCCGTATCTGCCTGGTTTCCTCCCACAGTCCAAAGATGTGCAGGTCAGGTGAATTGGCCATGCTAAATTTCCCATAGTGTTAGGCGCTTTAGTCAGAGGGAAATGAGTCTGGGTGGGTTTCTCTTCGGAGGGTTTGTATGGACTAGTTGGGCCGAAGGGCCTGTTTCCAAACTGTAAGGAATGTAATCTACTCTCCAAGGTTCAAGTCAGGAATATGATGGAATAATCACTTATCTGAATGAGTGCAGCTCCAACAATACTCTAGTATGGACTAACTAGCAACCAGCAACAAGTTGTGTGGGAGGATCATTTCTCACAAACATGACTGAATATTTTGAGGAAGTGACAATATTTTTTGATGAGGGAATGGGGCTGGATGTTGGCCGTTTATATGTTAGCAAGGCCTTTAATATGGTTCCTTATGACAGGCTCATACAGAAGGTGAAGTGAAAGGGGATCAGTTAGTAAGATGGATAGAGAACTGTTTGGTCTGAGAAGACAGAGTAGTGGTGGAGCAGAGTTTTTGTGACTGGAGATCTGTAAATAGATTGGCGGAGGTTCAGATTGTGAGGATGATTGACAGAGAATACAGCAGGATATAGGTCAGCTGCAGACTTGGATAGAGAAAACACAGACGTAACTTTATCTGGACAGTTGCGACATGATGCGTTTTAGAAGATCTAATGCAGGAGAGAAGTATAAAGTGGATGGGAAAACTACTGATTGCATCAACATCCGAAGGGATCTTGGTGTACAGCTCCACAGTTCCCTGAAAGTGGTAACATGGGTGGATAGGGTGATCAGGAAGACTGATGGCAAACTTGCAGACATGCATCAGACCATACAGTATGAAAATTAACAGGTCATATTGCAGCTGTAGAGAAACTTATTTCGAGGTACATTTAGAATATTGTGTACAGTACTGGTTGCCACATGATTTTGAAGTGTTGGAGAGGGTATGAAAAAGTTTTAACAGCATGTCGTCTGGTTTGGAGGGTATTAGCCAGAAGGAGTAATTGATCACACATGGCTTGTGTGCACCTGGGCATCATTGGCTATGGGGCTACCTGAGAGATACTTACAACATTATCAGAGGCATAGCTAGAAGGACAGTTAGAGGCTTTCTTTTCCCCCAGAGTAGAAATATCAATTACTGAGGACCGTAGGTTTCAGGTAAAAGGGAGAAAGTTCAGGAGATGTGATAGGTAAGTTTTTTTTTGCTGTTCCAGACAGAATGTGAAAGTGCCTGGAATGCAATGATAGAGGGGAATAAGCCAATATAGCAAATTTAAGAGGGATCTTGGCACAAGTATGAGTAAGTAGGGAATAGAATGACATAGAAGGTATCGGAGCAAAAACTTTTGTTTTAACTTTGGAATGGCATCATGTGCCAGTGCGGGTTTGCTGGGCTGAGGGCCTGTTCCTGTACTGGGCTGTTCTTAAAGTCAAGATTTGAGCGCGGGATTGGCGAGATGCTGACTGAATGATTACTGATGATCAACAGCCACATTATTGTGGATCCACCCCCTCATCAACTTGCAGCTTCATATCCTCCCCCACTGTGGGGAAACTCAATATGGAGAATTTGACACGAAAGTCAGACCTGGTACCTGGTGACTCCATCTCGCCGCTCGCTCCTGCAGACTTCAATCCTGGACACCAACGTCTCGCGGGAGCTGCATGTACACACCCTCCAATGATGGCATCTGACACATGCGAGCCTCACCATGCATTCCCATCACATCTCCGATCCACTGACAGTACGCTTCAGTACTTCAATGCTGCAGATCAGGGTGCACTGACAATTCTCATTGCAATGCTGCTGCAAGGACACTGTGCTCAGGAAACATACACACAGCTCATGGCCTATCCCTCAGGGCTGCTCACTCCGTGTTTGTACACACTCAATGCTGCTGCATGGACACTCTGCTCAGGGACACACACCCAGCTCATGGCATGTCCCTCTGGGCTGCTCACTCCATGGTTGTACACACTCAATGCTGCTGCAAGGACGCTGTGCTCAGGGACACACACCCAGCTCATGCTCTGTCTCTTTGGGCTGCTCACTCCGTGTTTGTACACACTCACTTTGAACTGACTTGAATGCTCACAGAATAATTGTCTTGCCTTGCCCTGCCTTTATCAGCGTTTCCCCTCAGCTACAGCTACCAGTCTCACCCGCCTGCTGTGTTGTTTTGGTGTTTAGCAGGGACACAAACCCAGGAAGCTTGATATCATTGTCTACAGTCAGTCACGGTGCCCAGCACAGTGAGTAAGGGGGAGTCTCAGATCCCAGTCCGGGAACTTGGACACGGTCAGTTAGCCTCTCGTGTTTGTTAGGGTCAGGATCCTTCCCCTTTGAGGGGGTGAGGAGATGAATATGAGGCTGCCCTATATCCCTCTTCGGTCTTTGTGCCCTAGTGTGGGATGGTTCCTTTCGGAATGTGAGAATTACCAATAAGGATTAGGGAAATGGAAGTGGTTGGTGCAGCTGTTAGTGCTGGGACAGCTGGGGGAAAGGTATCGAGGTGTCCTGAGTGAGTGAGTGGGCAGCACAGACACCAGGCAGAGTTGGGCAGAGAGGCAGAGAAGAGATGAGAGAGACTGAGAGAGGGTGCTGCATTCAATGAGAGTGGGAGAACATGAGCCTTGGTGGGAGGTGGGTGCAGTAACAGAGAGTGAGAGTGAGGTCACAAAGTGCAGATGGTGGCACTTACCCTGGTGGAGGGGAGAAGGTCACTGACCTCCTTCCTATACTGCTGGATACCCAGAAGGCTGGTACCTCACTCACCCAGGGATCAGCCTCGGTCCAAGCTGGCAGAGTCTCGTGTCATAGCTTCCCCTGCCATCCCTGGAGGAAGATAATGTCCCTCTCATGCACCATGTTATACACAAGGACAAGTGGCTTGGCCACAAAGTGAGGCCCCAGTTTTACCCCCTCTGCCATGTCCAGGCCAGTTTCGGCTTCACACTCCAAGAGTAAAATGACTTTTTAAAGATGGTTCCTGGAAACAGGGAGGCTGGTGCATTCTGGGATATCCAGGCAGAGGGGCAGTTGTAATGACGAAGGGGAAAAATCATCGCGTTAGTGTCAGATGAGAGGAAGACCACGCGGGAAGGGAGGGTATGAGGCAGATTGGAGATAGTATCATGAGAAAATGCAATTCACCTTGTGGACAGAAACACTCCATGAAACCCGATTAAAATGAGACTTGACGAAATCATAAGATGGTTTAGGCCTCTGTCTGTCTGAATCAAAGTAGAGATGAAATATTGGGAACAACAAACTTGGAGCGGAGAATTATACAGGAGATTCAATTCATTAAAAAGGGGTAACACAATGTTCCAGACTGTTAAAAGGAGCCGGGGAAAATCCCCTGCCTTATCGTTACCTACGTTATCCAATCCTCCCTGGATGCAGGGATGGTTCCGGAGAACTGGAGAACGGCTAACACAGCAGCTTTGTTTAATGTGGAGCAAGGGACTGACTGAATAGGTCGCGGCTGGAATTCTGACACAGTGGATAAACGGTCACTGAGGAAGTCCCAGGGACTCCAGGACAGTCGGTCTGGATTTGTTCAAGGAAGATCGTGTGTAATTAATCTGCCTGTGTTTGTGTGAGGCAGTAACTTGTAACTACATGCGACTTACTTGGATTTGACAAGAGATCCCATGGCAGACTGTTTAAAAACAGAAACTATAGGATCCAGATGAATGGAGCAAACAATCCAGAGAAATGCAAGGCAAGGCATTTGGGGACATCAACAATAGAGAGGAATGGACAATAAATGAGAATATGGTCAGTGTGGGCAGATAAATTAAGGAAGCTGGACAGATCAATAATCTTGTTAATGCAGCAATTGGCATTATTTCCTCTGTCAGGCAAAATTCCAGGATTTCAGAGCAGGAAGCTTATACTGGAACTGTAACAGATTAGATTACTTACAGTGTGGAAACAGGCCCTTCGGCCCAACAAGTCCACACCGCCCCGCCGAAGCGCAACCCACCCATACCCCTACATTTACCCCTTACCTAACACTACGGGCAATTTAGCACGGCCAATTCACCTGGCCTGCACATCTTTGGACTGTGGGAGGAAACCGGAGCACCCGGAGGAAACCCCCGCAGACACGGGGAGAACGTGCAAACTCCACACAGTCAGTCGCCTGAGGCGGGAATTGAACCCAGGTCTCTAGCGCTGTGAGGCAGCAAGCTAAACACTGTGCCACCGTGCCGCCCATAACAGCTTGGGGACTGTGTACAGTTCTGGTCACCCCATCACATGGAAGGATTGAATTGGACTGGAGAGGGTACAGAGGAGATTCTTCACCCTGTGACAGTGGAAGTGTAGTTATTGGGAAAGATAGGGGAATGGAGGATACTGAAAGGAGATTTGATTGGGGTGCACATATTGTCAGGAGCCTGGGTAGAAAGGGAGAGAACATCTTGCTCCTGTTGTAGAATTGCGTTACCAACGGTGAATATTAAATGTTGAAATATTAGCGAAGTGCTGAGGAAGGTTGTTATTTTACCCAGAGTATGGTCGAGATCTGGGAGTCACACATGGAAGTGGAGTAGAGGTAGAAACTCGCAAATCATTTTAAAAGGGTGCCGGGAGCTGCACCTGAAGGCCCACAGTCTCTGGGGAGGCAGAACTAGGGCTTCAAAAATAACATTACATCTTGTCCAGTGGAGACAGTGTGCAGAGTGATTTCCTCTGTACTGTACTATTTTAAGAAGTTTTCAAGGGTTACCAATATCTGATAGGATCAATACGCAGGAATGAGGGGAGAAAGCAGGGAGGAGCAGTGTGTGAATTGATTAGCATCACAATACTACTGATGCCAATCTTTATACACCGTGTACTTCACCGTGTTAGCCTTTTTATCCTTCCTGTGTAAATTGTTCAACCCCTTTGAAATATCCAGTTCTGAGTCGTTGTCACACTGCAGCCACGTCTCCATAATGGCAGCTGCATCTGACCTGGTTCATGCTATGTAAAGCTACTATTTCACTGGCCTTGTTGAAACATTAGGAAGGAATTCAAGGATAGCAGGAAGTGCAAAGTCCAGGATAGGTGTAGGGTCCAGAGGACCTTACAGACATAGGAAGGTGTGTGAAGGTTATGGGATATTGCAGGGATATGGGTTGTTCTCGGGGCGGAAGGAGATTAAAAAGACAAGAATAGTTTTAGGTTTTGGTTGAAGTAAAAATGGAGCTGGATCAACCAGATCAATATTCTGGCTACAAGAGCCTTGAGAGAAACACTCCCCGACACCTGATGAAAATGTTACCTGGACAATTTAGCACATGATTTATTTCTCTTTATCTCTCGACTCCAGAAATAAAAATTCTGTCCACTGTGCCTACAAACGGCCAGTCTCTGAAACATCCTTCATGTTCCATGACCCTTCCCACTTCTGTAAACCCACTAGTTTCTACAAACATTCCTATTTGTGTGAAGGGATCCATGTACTATGAAGTTCCCTGCTTCTAAATCCCCTTCCGCCTTATGGAGAAGGTTACACACAAACTGCAGACCGAGTTTTTGGAACCAGGTAGTGATTAGTAGTAGATGTTCTGAGTGGAGAACATTGAGACCGAGAGTTTGTGGAAAACAGGGGAAAAAAGCTTGTATTGGTCCTGCATGAGATTGATAACAGGAGGTTCGACTGAAAGGTACAGGACTGTCCTTGGGGAAATTTACAGAGACAGCATTGGCTGAACTGGAGAGGTTTCAGAGACTAGAGGATTTGCAGGTGTTCATGAACGTTAGAAATACGTGAAGTGCTTTTATAGTGATTGGAACGAGGTCAGTCAGGTAAACCTCATGAATACGTGTTCCCTGATTGGGACTGTTAACCGTCTCTAATCAGGGCGGCTCAGAAATAAATAGAAGCATCAGGGGATCTGTTAAATTTAAGAGCCGCCTCTGATCTAGCGTGGGTCAGTGACATGGATCATGCATGTAGAAACAAAAGGTGATTTGATAACAGGATACCAGCCTTTGTGGAGTTATTTCAGTTTTGACATCTGGGTAGCTATTACAGAGAGAGGGTGGGATGGGGAAATTTCCACAGATCAGGAGGGGTTTAGAATCTGGAGGTTGCAGAGACAGTGAGCTGTGTCGTGGCAGAAGGTGGTTACAGAATCAGGAGCATGGTCGGGACTAGAGGATGTTACACAGCTTGATAGGCATTGGATTAGGTTACACAACAGGGAAAATTATAGGGACTGGAGCAAAGAAAAGAGATGGGCAGGGTTGTCAGTGCTGGAGAACGTTGGAGACACAATGAACACTGTAGTGACTCGAGTTTATGGAGATACTGCAATTTGTCAGGGCAAGAGGTGGTTAGTAATGCTGATTGTTGTATGAATCGGAGGAGTTTGCAAAGATTAGGTTTCTGTGGATCAGAGTAGTTGCAGAGAAGGGGAGAGCTGTAAAGACTTGAGAAATATATTATAGAGAGGAAAGGTTATCGCGGCTGGAGGAGATTCCAGAGAAAGAAGGTTTATACGGATTGTATGAGTTACAGAGATAAGGAGGGTGACATTGGCTGATGGAGATTGCAGAGATTAGAATGTATCATACAGCATCGACGAGGTTACAAAGACAGAATATTTATGGATTTGGAGGACTCTCAAGACATCACACTGAATGACACAGACGTCTTTTGGCACAGAAGGGTGCCATATGGCCGATGATGGCTACCCAGCTCTTCAACTTAATTCTTTGCTGAGTAATTATCTTTTCCTTCACTCACATCCTCACATTTGTTTTGTATTAAAAATCACCCAATCGCCTCCTGAATGTTTCAGTCAAACATGCAGCTACAACAGTGTATCTTAACTACTTGTGGAGATCTTTTTCCAGGTATAAATCCTCTTTCTAATTTTGATGCAGACTTACTCCATCTTTTAACACCCTCATTATGAGGGGCTCACAGGAGGATTCTGAGACAGCTCTATGGTGGCTCTCAGTTTTTCCATAATTCCGCTCTGCTCGACCATCTCCCCTCTGAACCTCCAGCATTCCTCGTGGCTCCCAATTCAATTCTCCATCTGACACGAATTCTATTGTTCTTCACTGTCACCGAGGGAGCATTGGGGTTGTTTATCCTGCCGTTCCTATTTTAGGGAGCATTCCTCGACTGGATCCAAGCCGTCTACTCTTTGCAGTGAGCCCATGGTTCAGTTTGTCATTTTCTGACCAAATTGGTGTTCCAGTCAAACCTTCCCAGCTTCATTCTTGCCCCATTGAAGGCTGTTCTCAGTCACCTAATGCTTCTCATTCTCAATTACTGTATATCATTGTCTACTATCATCCTGAACGTTACAATAAAATGATTGCTGCCACCCAAAATCTTCCCCTACTGACACTGGATTCACTTGCCCCACCTTTTCCCAAGGACCAGGTCCAATAGTACATGCTCTCTTGGGCTGGACACATACTTCTGCAGTAATCTCTCCTCCAGGTAATCTAGGAACACTCGCCCCTCGTGACCCTGCGCCACCAATAACCCAGTCAATACCTGGATAAATTAAGTTTCTCAGTATAACTAATCTGCAGTATCGTCATGGCTCTCAAACGGGCCTGCATATTTATTCTCTCCATCATTTCTTTGGTTGCTGCCCAACAGACTGTACCGCACAGTGTAATTGTATACTTTTTGTTCTGTAGCTCCAGCCAATTAATTCTGTCCTTGGACGGATCATCTTTCTCTTGGACTCCTTAACTAATGCTAATCTAAATCAGCACTTCTCCCTTCCTCTTTTCCCTTCCTTTCTTTCATTTTGGAATTCTTTATCCCCAGCAATAATTCACACTCAGTCCTACCATTCCTTGAGCCAGATTTCCACACACCAATCTGCATCAGTAACTAAGCACACTCCGAGTAATCATGTCCACGCAGAGGACCTCAGATTAAGGCTTTCTTTCTTACTCCATCTTCCACAGATAAACTTGTTGTTGTAAGTTAGAACCAACTCAATTTCGCAGTATTTTGAGAATCCTGGTAGTCTCCTCTACTATTCCTTTATGGATCCTAAGCACAGGCCAAGCTATTTTCAATCTCTCGCCCAAAAACCAGTAAGAAATTCAGTCCCAGATCTGTCACGTTAGCCCATCCAGCTTGTACAGCTGCTGCCTTCCACAGAAACAGTCCCAATGTCATAGGAATCTGAAGCCCTTCCTGCTGCACCATCGTTCCAGTCACAATCTCAACTACCTAAAACTCCGAGTCCTGTTCTCACTTAGACACGGCACTGGCAGTTACCAAGGGCTTGCTAGATTTGCGGACCGGCTTGCTAACCATCCACCAAGCTCCCTACCACTTCACCCTTCCTACCCAGGTCATTCCTACCAACATGGACGTGCCCTTTGACTGCTCACTCTCCCCCAGATGAATGTCCTGCAGACACAGTGACATTCTTAACCCCACTATCCTGTAATTACAGAAACACTGACATCTTCTTCAATTTCCTGAATGTCCTGTGCCTATTGCTTCTCCTTCCTTCTCCCTCCCCTCCTGTACAGTCAGGCTGCTTGTGGTGCCACAGACGATTTCTGATCGTCTGCACATTATAGAAATCCACAGCACCTTCATCAGCTTCCAAACTGGGAAACTGAATTGGGAGGGAGATATCAGGGTTTTCCTGGATTCCCTGACTTTTCTCTTCGATTGCCTAGTCCCCCATTCCCTTCCTTATTCCAGGCTGTCATGTCTGCAGGGTGATCTGCTCTGTGTGTATGCTATCCCCATAACTCTCAGCAGAACAGAGTCTCTAGCACTGTCTGATCTCCAAGACCCAGTGTTCATCTAGGACACAAGCAGGGGCTATGACTTCCCAATGTAACAGAACACATTTACCATCTGACAAACATGTCTTGTCATGTCGTAAAATGCATCATGTCTAGAGTAACTTTATTAATTACTTAGAATGAAGTTAACATCCGAGAAATAACAATATGGTTAAGTCCCTAATTCCACTGTGGCTTACGGAGGGTAATTTGTTATACTGGCTCAGAATTTCACATTCTTTCTTATTTCTGAGATCAATCCTTACTTCAGAAATTGAAAAAAATAACGTTGCTGACTTACAGCAAATAACTGACAATCGTTAATAACGGTGTAATTATCAGCCAATTAACTTACAGCCTTTTCTGTGATGTCTCTTGCACTTCTTCCAAACTCAGTGCAGGCAGGTCCCAGCAGCAGAAAGTTATCTCTGTGACTCCCAGGTCCGTGTAATCCTCCAGCTCGCACTGCACTCTGTTCCCACACAGGGTCACAGTCTCTGTGACTCCCAGCAACGTGTAATCCTCCAGCTCCCACTCCACTCTGCTCCCTCACAGAGTCACCGTCTCTGTGACTCCCAGGGATGTGTAATCCTCCAGCTGCCACTGAGCTCTGCTCCCACACAGGGTCACCGTCTCTGTGACTCCCAGGTACGTTTAATCCTCCAGCTCCCACTCCACTCTGCTCCCTCACAGGGTCACCATCTCTGTGACTCCCAGGTACATGTAATCCTCCAGCTTCCACTCCACTCTGCTCCCTCACAGGGCTACCGTCTCTGTGACTCTCAGGTACGTCTCATGCTCCAGCTTCCACTGCACTCTGCTCCCTCACAGAGTCACCGTGGCTGTGACTCCCAGGTACGACTAGGCCTCGATTCTCAGTGCTGATTTATATCCTCTCACTTTGCTGCCTCTGTAACTCCCAGGAGTGAGTGAGCCACATGGTCCTGTTCCAAGTTGCTCCCTCACATGGTCACTCCCTCTGTGACTCAGTGCTGGTTTCGAGCCTCCTGCTCTGCTTTTTCTCCAACTCCAAGTCCCAGTCGTCCTCGAATCCTCGCTACTGATTTATATTCTCACGCTCTGTACTGCTCTCTCTCAGGTTCTCTGCCCTTGTGACTCCCAGGTAATGGTAGGCCTCAAGCCTCAGCTGAGATTTATAACATCCCATTCCGCACTGCTGCCTTACAGATTCGCTATTGTGCCTGGAAAACAGTGGAAAAGAGGAGGATTAGACAGAGCAGAGGGTGTTACAGTGATTGAGCGAGCTATGTCGGATGTAACAGGTTATTTGGGGAGCTGGGCAGATCTGCAGCTACTGAAGAAGTTTACTGGAAGTTACAGTGAGAATTGCAGACACTGAAGAAGGCAAAGCAAATAGAGAGAAAGTGGCTTGTTCATGATGGAGCTTTGTAGAGTCTAAAGGGCTTTTTCTGAGCTGCTTACAGAAATGTGTAGACTTCAACAAATGCAAATTGACAGCCAGCAAGTGTCGTATGGTACTGGAGACTGTTGATGTTACAGAGTTAGAAGACTTGCAGTAACTGGGGGGAATATAAACCTTTAGGACACTCGTGGTTTTCAAGTACCCCCAGGACATGGGGAGGTACAGAGAATGGGAGCATTCCAAATAGTGGAATTGTAGAGGCTGGAAGTCCTGAGATGAATAAGTAGGAAGAAAAGTGCCAATTTAGCACACACAACTATTGTAATTACAGAGATTTAAGGAAGGGAACCTATGCTATCATTGATTGCAGTTGTATGGAGAGTAATAGAAACTGAAGGGGTTGCAATTTTAAAAAGGGAGAAATTTTGGGTGATCAGAAGTTTAAACAATTTTTAGTGATCTCAGAAACAGATGGGAATGTAGGAGGTGAGATATTGTGAGGAACTGTCAGATTGTTATGGCGGGGAGGATGTTACATATACGGAGAGAGCTGCATTGTCTGTGAGCAGTTACAGACATGTGGAGTGTTGTAGCCGTAGTTCCAACGGCTGGTGCAGGGGCTCAGGAAGGCAGCTCACTACCACTTTCTCAGGGACAACTCCAAATCAATGCTGGCTCATCCAACAAAGCTCATGTTCATGAATGAATGAAGGAATAAAAGATCTACAAGTAGCACGAGGTCACTCAGTAAGGCACTTTCAACAGCCGTTCACAAACCCGGAACCGCAGTGGGTGTGAAATGAAATGTCCCTGTCAGAACAACACGCTGAGCATGGATAGAGGATTTGTCTGATTGTCTGAGTGTGAAGAAAGGGGTCTTTTTCACGATGGGAACTGGTGATGAGGGGAGCTCCGAAGGCGTCAGTGTTTGGACTTCACGCTACAGGTTATTCATTCAGAGTCTGGACAGAGGATGTGAAGGGGTATGAGAAATGGTTTACGAAGAAAGATTCCAGGGAAGAAATTCGTGCCGTATAAAGAGCAGGTGAAGTCTTTGAGTCTGCATTTGATGAAGTTTCAGAGGCGGCGGTAGAATCCCATTTAAACTTACAGAATACTGAGGGGCTGGATGGAATGTACGTGGGGAGGATGTGTCCACTTGTAGGAGAGGCTAGGGGTCAAGGGCACAGCTTCAGAGTGAAGGGATGACCCTTCTGAATGGAGAAGTGGAGGAATTTATTAAGCCAGAGGGTGATGGACCTGTGGAACTCACTGCTTCATGGGGCTGTGGATGCAAAGTGATTCAGTGTATCTAACTCAGAGATAAGCAGGTTCTGAATGAATAAGGAGATCAAGGGTTACAGGGAGTGAGAGAATGGGGTTAAGAAAAAATTCATCCATGATCGAATCGTGGAATAGACCTGATGGACCGAATGGCCTAATTCTACCCCTATACATGATGGTCTTATGGACTGCACTTATTCCATATGTTTCTAAGTGTGCAGTAAGCATTTCTGGCATATCGTTTACCATACATTCCAGCACTTTTGTGATTAATGCTGTCACCTCTTGGTTTCAGATCAACTGCAGAAAGTTACACCACGGAGTAACATGGGAAATCTTGTATATAAGTCTCAGAAAGGTAGCATACAAGACCAGCAGGACAGAGAGAATGTAAATGGAATGCTGGCATTGATTTCAAAGGGAATGGAGAATAAACATAGGGAAGGCTTGAAACAAACATAGAGGAGGTAAAAACAATGACTGCAGATGCTGGAAACCAGATTCTGGATCAGTGGTGCTTGAAGAGCACAGCAATTCAGGCAGCATCCGAGGAGCTTCGAAATCGACGTTTCGGGCAAAGGCCCTTCATCAGGAATAAAGGCAGAGAGCCTGAAGCATGGAGAGATAAGCTCGAGGAGGGTGGGGGTGGGGATAGAGTAGCATAGAGTACAATAGGTCAATGGGGGAGGAGATGAAGGTGATAGGTCAGGGAGGAGAGGGTGGAGTGGATAGGTGGAAAAGGAGTTGGGCAGGTCGGACAAGTCCGGACAAGACAAGGGGACAGTTTTGCTGGAGGTTAGAAACGAGGATGAGGTGGGGGAAGGGGAAATGAAGAAGCTGTTGAAATCCACATTGATGCCCTGCGGTTGAAATGTTCCAAGGCAGAAGATGAGGCGTTCTTCTTCCATCCATCTGGTGGTGAGGGAGCGGCGGTGGAGGAGGCCCAGCACCTCCATGTCCTCGGCAGATTGGGAGGGGGAGTTGAAATGTTGAGCCACGGGGCGGTTTGGTTGATTGGTGCGGGTGACCCGGAGATTTTCCCTAAAGCGCTCTGCTAGGAGGCGCCCAGTCTTCCCAATGTAGAGGTGACCGCATCGGGAGCAACGGATACAATAAATGATATCAGTGGATGTGCAGGTAAAACTTTGATGGATGTGGAAGGCTCCTTTAGGGCCTTGGATGGAGGTGAGGGAGGAGGTGTGGGCACAGGTTTTACAGTTCCTGCGGTGGCAGGGGAAAGTGCCAGGATGGGAGGGTGGGTCGTAGGGGGGGGCGTGGACCTGACCAGGTAGTCACGGAGGGAACGGTCTTTGCGGAAGGCGGAGAGGGGTGGGGAGGGAAATATATCCCTGGTGGTGGGTTCTGTTTGGAGGTGGCGGAAATGTCGGCCGATGATTTGGTTTATGCGAAGGTTGGTAGGGTGGAAGGTGAGAACTCATAGAAACATAGAGGACTCCAGTCAGCCTACACTGAGAATACAGTGAACAGGTTTTCTCCCCTATCTAGAGGGAAAATGTTCTTGCATTGAAGGCAATCCAGAGAAAGATCACCAGGCTGTTCTTCAAAGTCGAGGGATATTGACGAGAAGAGGTGGAGAAGGTTGAAGTTGCAGTCGCTAAATTTTAGAAAATAAGGCAAATTTATTGATACAGCAAAGATTCTTGTGTTCTTACAGATTCGGTACTGAGACATTGTTTCCCTGAGCAAGGATCTGTAACCGGAGATAAAGGGGAATACAGATACCAGAGAAGCTAACAGAGAAAATCTGGGTTGTAGAGACTGGAGAATGTTACAGAGTTCGGGTGGTTTGAGATCACTGTTGGTGGTTAGAGATCAGATAGGTTGTTGGGCTAAAAGATGTGATGGAGATTTACATGGTTATCAGTTCTGAAGAACTTACAGAGATCGGGAGGAATATAGGGACGAGACATTGCACAGTAGTAGTTGGAGCTACAGAAGATTTTAGAGAAAGGGAGGGTTATAGGCACTGGAGATTAGACAGATGGGGTGGTATGTAGAGCTACAGGAGTTTCTAGAGAAAGGAAGGATTGGACGGACTCGAGATTACACAGATTGGGGTGGTAGTTGGAGCTGCATGAGTTTATAGAGACCGGGATGATTGTTGGTGCTGGGAATTACACTGACATGGACAAAAGTTGGAGCTGCAGGGGTGAGTGAGATAGGAAGGGTTGAAGGGGCTTGATCAGTTCACACAGCAAGGGAGAAGTGTAGGGATTGGAAGAGCCAGAGAAACTGAGGGTTGTAGGGCTGCAGGAGTTCAGAGAGTTAGTGAGGACTGTGAAGGCAGGTTTGCAGCATTCCCATCAGTTACACACAGATGTGGAATGCTGTTCTAGAGGAGGTTACAGAAATCAACAGGGTTGCAGATACTGGAAGATATTACAAAGACAGTGAGCTGTAGTATTCGAGGAGGTTACAGCGACAGGATGCAGTGAGGAGTTGGAGGCTGCTATAGGTATTAAACATGCTGCAAGGGATCAATAACCTTACATCGATCAGGGGGATTGGAAGTTCTGGAGATAAAGAATGAGAATTGCATGAACTGAAGAATTACACAGAGATGGGGAGTAACATATGAGTTATAGGAGTTATAACATGGGATGAACTGTATTCAATGGAGTCAGGAAAGATGCAGGAAGATCTGAAGGGACTACAGGTGATCAAAAGGACAGTGAGGCTTCTCACTGTAGGATTGGGGCAGTTTACGCAGATAGGGAGAATTTTATGGAATGGTGCTATTTACGGAGATTATGAAGTTGTATAGAATTGAGGAACGAACACAGCTATGGAAGACTGTAGGTAATGAATAGATTTGCTGATGCCAGATGCTGAGGTTCTGGAAATTAATTGGATCGGAAAGCTGTACAATCTGTCAGAGCTTACAGAGACGGGAACAGCAATCGAGCCTGAAGACACTAACACAGATAGGGACTATTGCAGACACTAGAGGAGGTATCTGCTTTAGGGATGGTTGTAGGGGAGTGTAACAGATAGGGTGTAAGAGCTGGAGAAGGTTATGGAGATGATTAGATTGGTGGAGAGACTGGAGGAGCTTACAATGGCAGGGCTGGTGATAGTGACAGGCGAAGGTTACAGAGATAGTAAGTCTTGTAGAAACTGATCGGGAGAGTCACAAACATTGGAGTTGGTTCCACAGATTGGGATGTTACAGCGACTTGAGAGGATTACGCAGGTAGGGAGGATTGTAGGATGTTCACATTTTCAGAGTGTTACAGGACTAGAAAACGTTACTAAGTTAAGGAGGGAGCCTGCGGGAGTTCACAGAGACTCGGAGGTTTGAAGGGTTTGGGGCTGTTTATGGATAGAGGGATATATTTAGGGACAGTAATATGGAACGGGGAGGGAGAGTTTAGATTAGATTTCCTTCAGCATGGGAACAGGTACTTCACCCCAACAAGTCCACACCAAATCTCCAAACAGTAACCCACCCAGAGCCTCTTCTATCTGACAATGCAACTAACATTATGGGCAACTTAGAGTGGCCAATTCACCTGATCTGTACATCTTTGGACTGTGGGATGAAAACGGAGCAAACCCACGCAGACACGGGCAGAATATGCAAACTCCACACAGTCAGTCACCCAAGGGAGGAATAGAACCTGGGTCTCTGGCGCTGTGAGGCACCATTGCTCAGCACTGAGCCACCGTGCTGCACCAAATTTCAGAATTACACAAAGAGGGAATGTTTGAGGTGCTGGGAGGACTGTCGGGAGTGGAGGAGCAAACAGAGTTGTGGAGTGCTGTTGTGGCTTGAAAAGGGTCTGGAGGTGTTTATACAGATAAGGAGCGCTGTAGGGATGAGAAAACCTTACTGTGATTGCGTGGTGCTGTAGGCCAGGAGGCAAGAGTGTTATATGGCCTGCAGTGATATCATGTTCTCCTGGGGCTTGAGGAAGGTAGACAGGTGGGTATTTTGGTCCAGGCTGGAGGAATTTACAGAGACGGGGGCACCGTAAGTATTGTGCAAGACTACAGAAATAGGGATTATTGTACTGGGTACAGGATGAGATTATTGAGATTGGGCATGTTATCAACACTGGAGCAATGTACACACTGGGAGAGTCATCAGCATTGGAGTAGGTTTCAAATCTACAGCGGGAGTATGAGAGGGGTGGAGGTTATAGAAACAGGAAATTTTCTGGCAAGTGCAAGCATTCAAGACACTGGCGCAAATGAGTTGATCTGAAAGGTATGTCTCCTTGCTGTACGACTCTATCACACG
Source organism: Chiloscyllium plagiosum (assembly GCF_037043375.1). Taxonomy (NCBI): domain Eukaryota; kingdom Metazoa; phylum Chordata; class Chondrichthyes; order Orectolobiformes; family Hemiscylliidae; genus Chiloscyllium; species Chiloscyllium plagiosum. The sequence continues at coordinate 69,564,333 of NW_028270180.1, read as the reverse complement.
ACAGGAGACAGCGTGAGGGGGGAATATAGAACAGAAGGATCCCAGGTTTCAATGCCATCTCCTTGGGGGGAGGCCTGTTTTCCCCTTTATTGTACTGATCCTCACTAAGACAGTACAGGCCTGGATTGATAACTTTCAACTTCCGATATTGACATGGGAAGGCTCAGTACAGCAGTGATGAAAATAAACAAGATGGTGGAGATAGAGCCTGGAAACCATCATGCTCTGTGTTCGTGCTTCAACACTGTATCTATGTCATGTCTTCTGGACCAAAGTTTGATGCCTTAAGTATACTCTGCTCTGTTCATTGTGAGTGATCTTACCTATCTGTAGGATTTACTGAAGGCTCTAGATCTCACTCTCGCAGACCAACTGTCTTCAGTGTGGTGATGAATGAAACAGGAATTTGGACTTCTGCACAGTCAAAAACATCCTGATCACCTACAGGAGACAGAGAACTTGTCAGAATTGGAAATTAAACTGATGCAGTGAGGTTTACACATGGAGAATGGCACTGAGCCCCACAGAGATCTGGAAAATCCCTGTCTCCATCCCTGGCCTGAGCTGCCTCGTCTCCGTGGAGTGGAGAGTTCTGTTGGCTCAGGATCTGGAGCAGCTGCAAAGGCTGCACTCACCGGCAGCAATTAAACCCTCACGATGACAGATATCACATGGAGAGATACTGAGTAATATCACCAGAGTGCAAGAAGGCATCACAATCAAACCACGGTCAGGAAGAAGGTGCACTTGGATCAGTACTCAGAGATGTGGGAGCTATCAGTGTGCCAGGCAATGATCTCGCGTTACTCTCACTCGACTGTGCATCCAGAATTTAATGCCCGTAGCAGGGTTACCCATCTGACTACTGAATACCATTTAAGTCTGGAAATCTGTTATTGGTTGCCGATCAGGCCGACATATGAATCCAGACTCAGAGCAATTGGTTTGACTCTCAAACACCCTCTGAAATGGTCTGGCAAGCCACTCAGGTCTAAGACTGGTCAGGGTAAACCTAAGATGCTGGCCAGCCAGAGAAAGCAACATCCCAAGAGTGCATTAAAACCAACCCAGCTGGAAGCAGTGTCCTGGCCAATTATGTCGGTCGGTTTATGGATAGGGCTTTAAACTGACAGAGAGGATGCAGGGACAGGGTTCAGGTGAAACCAGATTTCCAAATCCCATGAGAAAATGTGAAGCCTCGGAACCGCATGGGGATGAGGCTGACGACAAGCACAAAGGAACAGGAAAGGACAGAGTTGAACTAAAACTGGACACCAGCGAATATGATTGTGACAGGACATTGTGGGAAAATGTTAATTATAATGCTGTTTATTTTTGGAATGGACAAAGTACCTGCATTATGGTGAGTTGTGACACAGAGAAAAATGAGATTTAGTCATCAGACAGACGTGAGTACATGGTGAACAAAAGGTGGAACATAAATATTCAACTGTGAACAACCTTACAGGATCTCAGGCAGAACGGAAAAGCAAGATGGGGACCCTGACACTAATGGATAACAAAGACATTACAGAGAAAGCATTTGGCCTCAGATTATGCAATTGAATCAGCCTGAATGCAAATGCTGGGTGCTACGTGTCAAAAACAAAAGCAAGAGGACATTTTTTTAAGCTGGCTAGCAGTATTTCATTGCACATCCCTGCATTAAACAGGAATTCATTGCACTTTGTAACAAAGGTGGTGTGATAAGTTTGGGGGACTTCAATCTTTGTATAATCTGGAACAGATACATTGGCAAGAATGATGTTATCCGGGATCCTCCTTGAATGTTTTAATCAGTGTTTCTTTGAATAACACATCGTCCCATATGCCAGCACTTGCCCCATATCCCACTAAACCCTTTTTATTCACATACCAATCCAGATGCCTTCTGAATTCTGCAATTTTACCAGCCTCCACCATTTCCTCTGGCAGTACACTCCAAACATACACCACATTCTGCGTGAAAATGTTGCCCCTTAGGTCCCTTTTAAATCTTTCATCTCTCACCCTAAACCTATGCCGTCTGGTTCTGGTCTCCACCACACCAGGGAAAAGACATTGTCTGTTTATCCTATCCATGTCCCTCATGATTTTACAAACCTCAAGAATGTCACCCCTCAGCCTTCAACGCTCCAGGGAAAACAGTCGTTTCAACCTCAAATCGTCTAACCCTGGCAACATCCTTGTAAAACTTTTCTGAACACTTTGAAGTTTCACAACATCTTTTCAGTAGTAAAAAGACCAGAATTGCACGCAATATTCCAAACGTGGCCTAACCAGTATCCTGCACAGCTGCAACATGACCTCCAAACTCCTGTACTCAGTGATCTGACCAATAAAGGAAAACATACCGAACACCTACTTCACTATCCGCGTACCTGCGACTCTACTTTCAAGGTGCTATGAACTCCAAGGTATCTTTGTTCAGCAACACTCCCTAGGACCTTACTATTAATTGGAAAAGCCCTGCTCAGATGTGCTTTCCCAAAATGCAGCACCTCCCATTTATCTGAATTAAACTCCATCTGTTATTCCTCAGCCCATTTGCCCATCTGATCAAGATCCCGTTGTAATCTGAGGCAACCTTCTTCACTGTCCACTATATCTCAAATTTTGGTGCAATCTGCAAACTTATTAACTGTACCTCCTATGTTCATGTCCAAATCTTTTCTATAATGACGAAATGTAGTGGACCCAGCACCGATCTTTGTGGCACACCATCGGCCTCCAGTGTGAAAAGCAACCGTCCGCCACCACCCTCTGTCTTCTACCTTCGAACCAGTTTTCTATCCAAACGAGTAGTTCTCCCTGTATTCCATGAGCTCTAATCTTGTGAACCGATCTTCCAGGAGGAACGTTTTCGAACGCCTCGCTGAAGTCTATATAGATCACATCCAAAGATTGGCCCCATCAATCCTTTTTGTTACTTCTTCAAAAAAAGCAATCAATTTCGTGAGACATGTTTTTCCAAACACAAAGCCATGCTGACTATCCCCAGTCACTAAATCATGTAAATCTTATATCGCAGGATACCCTCCAACACTTTACCCACTATTGATGTCAGGCTCACTGGCCAGACTTTCCTAGCTTTCCTTGACCATCTTTCTTAAATAGTGGCACCACGTTAGAGAACCTCAAAATTTCAAATACCTCACCTGTGATGGTCGATTATACAAATTTCTCAGCAAGGCGCATATCGATCATTTCCCGAGCTTCCCACAAAGTTCCAAGGTACACCTGATCAGTTCCTGGGGATTTATCCACTTTTATGTGTTTCAAGACATCCAGCACCTCCTCTTCTTTAAATATAGACGTTTTCAAGTTGCCACCGTCTATTTCCCCATATTCTTTCTCTTCCATTTGCTTCGCCACAGTAAACACTGATGCAAAACACTTGTTTAGTATCGCCCCCAACTCCTGCGACTGCACACAAAGGCTGCCTTGCTGATCTATGAGGGACCCTATTTTCTCCCTCCTTACCCTCTTGTCCTTTATGTATTTATAAAAACCCTATTTGTCAGAGCTATCTCATGTCCCCTTTTTACCCTACTGATTACCCTCTTAAATACAGTCCTCCTGCCTTTATAGTCTGAGGATTCACTTGATTTCTCATGTCTATACCTGACAAATGTTTCCTTCCTTTTCTTAACCAAAAGCTTAGTTCTCTTGTCATCCAGCATACCCTACACCCACCAGCATTTCCTTCCGTCCTAATAGGAATACTTTATAATGTCTCTGGAAAACAGTAATCTCATTTTCGAAGGCTTCCCATCTTTCAATGATAAAGATATCATATTCCCAAACCCTAACTCCTGCATCTCACGAAATTGCCATTTGAAAATAATGAAAAAATAAAGTACATTCTAAATGAAGGGTTTGGATAGGTGAGCTCTGGTAAGTCCTGTAGATTTGGATGCTACCAGATGCACGGAGAGTGCTTTCTATCAGAGCAGCTCCAGGTCAGTATCAGGCACACAGACAGAATGTGCAAATAGATTCACATCTGAACTCACATCTCCCAGCCTGGGGATCTGAAGCTGTGCCACAGAAATTCTGGTAAACATCTCCAAAATTAGGTCAACAAGATCGGCCCAACATGCTAAACAAAAATAAATCAGTCATTCAGACTAAAATATCCTTCAGGTTCTACAACCCATTCCCGGTCCCATCCCGCAGGTTCTATGAATCTCGCTCCGTCCAGCCTTCTGCAGGATCCCTATCCCCTCCTATATTCGGACTACCCTCCAGGTTCTGCAGCCCTTCCTAGTTCGTAACATGACCCGGACTCTAAAACGCTTCCTTCCTCTGCAACGTTCCCTGGAAGGGTACTGGAGGATGGTGGGGGTTACAGAGTTAGGGAGGGATATCATGATTGGAGGATTTTGCAGTTATTAGTAATATTGAAGTGGCTAAAATTGGCGTTGGTAATTTTAACCGTTCACACTAATAACGTAGATTACAGAGTTAAGGAGGATTTTAGGGACTGGAAGACGTTTCACAGTTTATGGGTTTTGTGGGGACTGGAGGAAGGTACCAAAATAGGGAGGGTTTAAGATTGAAGGTTTCTGCTGAGAACCTCTACTGGGTAAAAGGCAGGATTCTTGGTAGTGTTGAGTAACAGAAGAATCTTGGGGTCCACGTCCATAGACCCTTCACACATGCCAGCCGTGTTGAAAGGGTTTTAAGAAGGTGTGTGATGTCTTAGCATTCATTAGCAAGGGGATTGAGTTTAAGACCTGTGACGTGAGGCTGCAGCTCCATATAGACCTGGTTAGTCCACTCTTGGAATATTGTGTTATGTTCTGGTCGCCTCATTATAGGAAAGATGTGGAAACTTTGGACAGAGCGCAGAAGAGGTTTATCAGGATCTTTTCTGGATTGGAGAGTGGTCGAATGAAGAAATGTTGGGGAAACCAGGCCTTCTCCCATTGAAATGAAAAGGATGAGAGCTGACTTGATTGAGGTGTACAAGATGATGCGAGGCATACAGAGAGTGGGTGGCCCGAAAATTTCCCATTATGAAAATGGCTATTACGATGGGGCATAAGTTTAAGGTAATTGGAGGTAGGTTTATGGGAGATGTCAGAGGTAGGTACATTACGCAGAGAGTGGTGGGTGTGTGGAATGCACTGCCATCGTTGGTGGTAGAGATAGTTACATTAGGGACATTTACTTAACTTTTGGACATGCACATGGATTATAGTAAAATGAATTTCTCAAAATGGAGACCTGTGCCCAGTGCTGTTCCACAAGGATCCGGGCTGGGTCCACTGTTGTTTGTGATATACATAAATAATTTGGAGGAAGGTATAGTTTGCCTGATTAGCAAGTTTGCAGATGACATTAAGAATGGTGGAGGTGCAGATAGTGAAGGGGACTGTCAGAGTATACAGCAGGGGAGAGATGGGCAGAGAAATGGCAGATGGGGTGTCCAATCCAGGCAAATGCAAGAGGATGCATTTCATAAAATTCAATTCAAGACCAAACTTAATGAAAAAGTCCTGGGGAAATCTGACGTATAGAGTGATCTGGGTATTCAGGTCCATTGTTCCTTGAAGGTGACAACACAGGCCAGTAAAGTGGTTAAGGCGGCATGTGGCACGATTTCCTTCATTGGATGAGATATTGAGAAAAAGAGTTGGCAGGTCATATTACAGTTTTATTGGACTTTGTTTCTACCACATTTGGAATATTACATGCAGTTCTGATCACATCATTACCAAAAGGATGTGGTTGCTTTGGAGAGGGTTGAGAGGAGGTTCACCAGGATCTTGTCTGGTATGGAAGAGGCTAGCTATTTAGGAAGTGTGAATAGATTCGGATTATTTTCATTAGAAAGACAAAGGTTGACTGGGGACCTGATTGAGGTCTACAAAATCATGGGATGTATAGACAGGGTGGACAGCAAGAAGCTTCTTTTTTCCCCAGAGTGCGGTGAATGGAACAGATGACAGAAATAAAGCGGGCTGTATAGACTGGAGGACCAAACAGAGATAGGGAGGGTAGTCGTGACTGAAGATGTTCATAGATATAGGAAGGTTTACTTCTGCAGATCATTTAGACTTGGAGGGTGTGGAGTCTGACGGAATTTTCAGAAGGACAGTAATTCTGGTTGGAGACAGTTTCACAGATAAGGAAGCACAAGTAACCTCTTCCAGTGTGGTCACTTTGGGAAGGTTTGTAGGGGAGGGTGACATTTACACAGGTAGGGGTGTAAGAGCTGGAGAAAGTTATGAAGATGAGTAAATGCATGGAGATACAGGAGAAACTTACATTGATAGGGTGAGTGCTGGCGACAGGAGGATGACACACAGATAGTGGGTCTTGTCGGAACTGGATTGGGAGAGTCACAGGCTTTCATTGCGTACGCAGATTGGGAGTGCTGTAGGGTCCTGAAAGGATTGTCGAGTCTCCAGCGAGTGATCGTGTCTTTAGGACTGGAAGAGGTTACTTTGATACAGAAACATTGAAGACAATGTATGCTGTTTTCTTTTTTCTTCAACAGAGCCTCAATATCCCTCAAGAGCTAAGGATCCCTAAACCTGCCAGTTTTTCCCTTAACTCTAACAGGGACACACTGGCCCTGTATTCTTGACAACACACTTTTAAAAGCATCCCATTTGTCAGTCATTCGTTTTCCTTCAAACAGACTCACCCAGTTGATGGGAGCATGATGTGGAGGCGTCTGTGTTGGACGGGGGTGGGCAAAATTAAAAATCACACAAAACCAGCTTCCAGTCCAATAGGTTTATTTGGAGGTACTCGGTTTCAGAGCGCTGCTTCTTCATCAGGTGGGTGTGGAGCCCAATCATAAGACATATTGTTTATAGCAACAGAGTAGTAGTGTCATGGAATGTAATATCAAACAAATTTAGTGTTAATTTTATCTTTTGGGATGATCACCTGCGCTTTGAAAGCTAGTGTTTTGAAATAAACATGTTGGACTATAACTCGGTGTTGTGTGATTTTTAATTCACTCAATCGACCCCTGCTCGATCCTGCCTAATGGCCCCGAACCTGGCGCTGCTCCAGTTTAAGACATTAATCTGTGGAGCTGTCTGATCTTTTTTCCATAACTGTGTTAATACGAAGACAGTTGTGGTCACTGGACCCAAAGTGCTCTTCGACTGACACTTCAGTCACTTGGCTGACTTTGGTTTCTGAAGGGACGTCCAGTGTTGCTCCCGCCTGAGTAGAGTGGGGCCCTCGATATATTGATCTCGGAAACTTTGAACAAATTCCACCCGATAGGGGCCTTTTACACTCTGAGTGTCCCAGTCAATACAATGGAAGTTAAAATCTGCAAACAGTACTAGTCTATTATTTCTCTAGAATTTCTTCACACATCTGCTCCTCTCGCACTCGCTGGGTATTTGGGGGTCTAGAACACCATCTTGGTAGACTGACCATTCCCTTTTTGTTTCTAAGTTCTCACCATATGTCCTCATCTGATGACCCCTGAAGAGTATCCTCTCTAAGCACTGTTGTTCTGCCCTCCCTTAGCAAAAGGACAACTCCCCTTCCTCACTTACTTGTCCCTCTGTCACGCCTGTAGCTTCTGTATCCTGGGACATTGTGCTGCCAGTCCTGCCCTACTCTCAGCCATGTTTCTGTTATGGCTATAATATCCCAGTCCCCAGAGCTAATCCATGCTCTGAGCTCGTCTGCCTTAACAGTCAGGCCTCGTGTGTTGAAATGAATGCCCTTTAAACCAAGTGTGTTTCTCTCCCTTGACTGTGCTCCTGGATATCCTGAATAGGAAACTTGGTCTTGATGGCTAATGTATTTTCACCTGACTTTTCAATGGTCCCTTTCTTATTAAGAGTCTCAAACTCCTGCCTAACTAATTTATACATTCCAGAGCAACACTACCAAATCTTCCCGCAGTGATACTGGTGACCCTCTGGCTCAAGTCCAACCCATCCCCTTGTCCAGGTCACCCCTAACCCAGAAGGGACCCCAATGGTCTAAGAACTGAAAACCCTTGCCCCTACACCAGCTCCACAGCCACAAATCCATCCGACCTATCTTTCTATTTCTATATCCACTGGTGAGTGGCACTGGGAATAATCTAGAGATCACTTTCCTTGTGGTCAGCTTTTTAACTTCTTACCTAACGCGCGATACTCATTTCACAGGAGCCCATTCCCTTTGTCTACCTCTGTCATATGAACCGATGTGCACAATGACCTCTGGCTGTTCACTCTCCACCTTCAGAATGTTCTTTAACCGCTCAGAGACATCCTTGACACTGCTACCCGGGAGGCAGCACACCATCTGGTACTGCAGCCACACATTCTCCTGTCTGGCCCCTTCACAACGGAGTCTCCTGTCATTACTGCTATCATTAGACAGGATCTGACAAACAGAGACTGGGAGGAAATGCCTGCAGTTGGGGCCTTATTTTCAAAGTGGGAATATTTTAAAGTGATACGGTGAGGATTCATGGCCAGTGTGTTCCTTTAAGAGTGAATGGCAAAGGCAGCAAGTTCAGCAAATACTGATCAAGTGATATCGTGAGTTTGATAAAGAAAATACAGTGCAATAAACACAGGTGAAGCCCTTTCCAAGTATAGCGAGGGCAACGGGTCCTTAGAAAAGAGGGTCAAAAAATGGTCATGAAATATCCTTGGCAGACAGTGCTATGGAAAAGCCACAAGGTATTTTACCAGTACAGTTCGAGTCAGAGGATTACTGGTGAAAGAGTGAGGACTGTTAGACACCAAAGGGACAATCTGTGCATGGAGCCAGAGGTAGTAGGTGAGGTCTTCAATGAATACTTCCCATCTGTATTCCCACAGGGGAAAGGCATTGTAGCCGGGGATTTCAGTTGCGATGGTCAGGTTCTGGAACATGTTAAGATTGATTAGGAGGAGGAATTAAAAGTTTTAACAGGCATAAAGGCGGAGAAATCCCCAGTGCTCAATGAAATGCTGTGGGAGGTAAGGGAGGAGATTGCTGGGGTCCTGGTGGATATGTTCAATACTTTGATGGCCACAGGAGAAGTGCAGAATGACTGGAGGATAGCTAATATGGTTCAGCTTTTCAAGGAGGGCAGCAGGGATATGCCAGGTAATTACAGAACAGATAGTCTGACATTAGTGGGAGGGACATTATTGGGAACAATTCTGAGGGATAAGATGAATCAACACTTGGAAAGGCAGGGATCAACTTGGCTGCATCATCTCGGATTTGGTAGAGGAAGATGTTGCCTCAGGAATTCAGTTGAATATTTTGAAATGACCTCTCAAAATATTGAGGAGAGCAGTGCCGATTATGTGGGTTACATGGAGGTCAGTAAGGTCTTGGACAATGTCCCACATGGAAGGCTGGTCCAAAAGGGAAGAGACCATGGAGTCCAAGACAAGTTGGCAAATTGTATCCGCCTATTTATGTATTTGGAAGCCTTTCACCAGCCGGTGTACCATAGGGACCTGTGCAGGAGCCATTGCTGGTTATTATGTCCATTAATGATTTGGATGTGAAAGCAGAAGGTATCATTAGTAGGTTTGCAGATGACATAAAAGTTGAGGGTGTTGTTCACAGTCAGGAGGATGGTCTCAGGCTCCTGTCTAAAATCGATCAGATGATTAACTGAGCAGAGTAAACTCAGATGTAGTTCACTTCTGATTAGTGTGAGGTCAAATCCTGTCGAATGTATGATAAGCGAAGGATACACAGGATGAACAGAAGTCCTTGTGGAGTATTGAGGAACACAGGGTCTTGGTGTCCAAGTACATAGATCCCTGAAGGTGTCAGAACAGATAGACAGAGTGGGGAAGGCACCTGAACTGGGGGTGCCTGATGGGGTGAGTTGCTGGAGCTGCTCGAGAAGATTCAAACTAGTCTGGCAGGGCTGTGGGGCCCTCAACAGTTAAGACAGATGACCCCAGGGCACGGGTGGGGTCCTGGGAATGGGATATAATAGGTATTGTAGAATTGCGCAATAGATGGACTGGCAGCAGCTCATTGTTTCATGGAATAAATGCAATGGGAAGGATTGAACAGGAGGCAGAAGCGGAGCAGCGGTGATGGGTTTGATTGGGGGAAACATCACAGTAGTATTGAGAGAGAATATTCACGCGGAATCACACAGTTAAACAATATTAGTGGAACTGAGAAAAAAAAAGTTCATCAGTTTGCTATGATTGTACTGCAATTGTACTACAGCGGTAGTTAGTGGGAGATGGAGCAGCAAATCTGTCAGGAGATATGTGTTAGACTAAGAGAGTTGTAATCGTAGGGGATTTTAACCTTTCCAAACCTGGACTGGGATTGCCACCGTAAAAAAAAAATTAGGATGGAAAGAATTTGTTTAGTGCGTTCCAGAAACTCCCAGTCAATATGTAAACGGCCCAACTGGAGAATGGGGCTAAACCTGCCCGCCCCTTGGTAAACAAAGTAGGGAAAGGGACTGAGGTGTTAGTGGGGGAGCAATTTGGAAAGTCACCACAATTAGTTTCGAAATAGCTTTGGTAAATCACAGGCCTGGTCCACAAGTTCAAGTTAGAAAATGGAGCAAGACCAATCTTGATGGTGTTGGACATGATGATTTTTAAAAGTGGAAGCCATTTGCAGGTAAAGGGAAGTCTAGCAAGAGAGAATATTTAAATGCGAGATAAAATGCATGTTCCCGTTTGTGTGCTGCTCTGTGCTGACAGAATTAGAAAACACTGGCTGACTGTTCATGCTCTGGTGAAGAAGAAGAGGTCACATGTCAGGCATATGAAGGTGCTGCCACACTTGATTTCATTGCTTTGTCCTTTGGATATAGGAGTTGGGAAGTCACGTTTAGATTGTACAGACCATTGGTGAGGCCTCTTCTGGAATACTGTGTCCAGTTCTGGTCGCCCAGTTATAGGAAGGATATTATTAAACTGGAGTGTGTTCAGATGAGATGTACCAGGATATTGCTGGGTGTGGAAGGTTTCAGTAATAAAGAAAGGCTGGATTGATTGGAATTTTTCATTGAAGCCTGAATGTTGAGAGGCGACCTGATAGAAGTTAATACAATAATGAGGGAGATAGATATAGTTATCTTTTACCGTGGACAGGGGAGTTTCAAAACGGTCTACGTTTTGAAGTTTAGAGGAGAGACATTAAAAAGGAAGACATGAGGGGCAAATTGTTGCACAGGGGGAGGTTTGTATGTGGAATTAATTTTGCGAATAAGGGGTGAATGTCAGGACAATTACAATGTCGAGAAGGCATTTGGATTAGTACAGGAATAAGAAAGGTTTGAATGGATATGATCCAGGAACAGGCAGGTGGGACGGGATTAGTTTTAGATTTTATTCAGTTGAAGCTGAACAGTTTCCATGATGTATGACTCGAAATATCATGTTGTGTCGTTATTTGATACGGAATGCAAGGGAAAGCCAGGGAACAACAGACTGATGAGCCGGCCATCAGGGTGGGTAAGTTATTGTAGATCATTCAGAGAGGTAGGATACCCATGAATTTGGAAAGACAAGGACTGCGCACCAACAGTCAGCATGGCTTTGTCAATGGGAAAACATGCCTCATAAACTTAACTAAGTTTGTTGAAGATGTGGATGGCTATATTAATAGGAAGGGTTTGGAGCGATATTGGCTGGGTGCTAGCAGGTGGGACTAGATTGGGTTTGGATACCTGGTCGGCATGGACGGGTGGACCGAAGAGTCAGTTTCCATGCTGTACATCTCTATGACTCTATGTGAGCCAGGAAAGAGATGAAGGCAGAGCAACAGACGCCGTTTCTCGATTCAGCAAGGGAATGAAAATGATTGAGCATGATATAATGGTTATTAAGGTTGGATCCCAAGGGATCAGGGAGAGCGAACCATCTGCATACAAAATGGGGTCTTGAGAATATGGGTGAAACGGCTGACAAACCTTGGATGGAGTTCAATCTGAATAAATGTGAGGTAATGCAATTGGTACAACAAACAAGGGTAGATCCTATTCAATAAATGGCAGGACCTTCGGTAGTGTTGTAAAACAGAGACACCTCGGGGTTCAGGTACATAATTCTTGGGAGGCAGAGGGTAGTGGTAGAGGGTTGTTGTTCAGACTGGAAGCCTCTGATCAGCGGTGTGCCATAAAGACTGGTGCTGGGACCACTGTTTTGCATCATTTACTAAACGCTATGAGTGAAAATAGAGGAGTCCCTGTATGTTTGTGGATACCAGGATTAATGGGACAGTGGGCAGGGGGACAGTTATTGAAGGGGGTCTTAATCAATGGGGCCAGTAGGCCAAGGAGTGAAAGATGAAATTTAATTCAGGTGTCGGATTTTTGTTAAGACAAACCAGGGAGGACTAACACAGTTAATGGTCGACCCTGGCCAATGAGGTCGAATGGAGAGAGACCAAGGGGTGCAGTGACATTGTTCGTTAGAGGTGGCATCACAGGTGGACAGTGTGGTGAAAGCAGCATTTGGTACACTTCATCGGTCAGAGCATTGAGTACATGAATTGGAGATATTTGTAACATTGTCATCAATATTTCTCCTGGGCAGAGGAGGATACGGGGTGACCTTATACAGGTTTGTAAAACCGTGCGAGCCATAAGTAAGGTGAACAGACAAGGGTAGGTGACTTCAAAGGTATAAGTGTGAGGTGAGAGAGCAAAGATTTAAAGAACCAGCTGAGGAACAACATGTTCCACAGAGTATGGTGCATAGACGGAACGGACTGTCAGAGGAAATGGTAAAAACAAGTACAATGACAACATGGAAAATGCACTTGGGCAGGAATATGGAGAGGAGATGTTTGAAGGGCCATGGGCCAAATGAAGGGAAACGTGACTTGTCACATTTAGGAAAGTTGGGCAGCTTGGACAAGTTCACCCAAAGACTCATGCAGCACAGAAACAGACCCTACGTCTCGAGTAATTGGAGGAGAGACTATCAAGACATGCTGTCAAGACTGAAGCAAGTTAGAGAGATATGGATGGTAGCCTGGACTGTAGCAGAATTCAAATATGTGAAGGGATTGGTGTGAGTGGAGGAGATGACAGATACAGGATCTGTTTTTGGCGTTAGAATGATTAAAGTCACTGATCCACGAGACATGCATAGATACAGTGTTGGAGAGGGAACACAGAGCAGAAAGTTTCCAGGCAGCATTCCCACCCTCACGTGAGAGGCCTGCTTTCCCCTCTGTTGTACTGATGCTCACTAAGACAGCACAGGCCTGGATTGATAACTGTGACACTCCCGATGCTGTCCGAGTACAACAATACTTCAAGTATGGATGGTGATTGAGTCTGCTGTGTGTCTGTACTGTGCTCCCCCTCCAGCACTGTATCTGTGTCATGTCTTGTTAGCAAATGTTTGAAGCCCTCTCATTGCTGTCCGCTCTGTACACTGTGAATGATCTGACCTCGCTGCAGGATTTATTGAAGGCTCCGGATCTCCCTGCCCTTCGTATTTCTGGCTGACCAATCATCTTCAATGAGGTGATGGATGAGACACCCAGCAGTTGGGAAGTCTATTGAGTCCGGAACTTACTGAGTACGTACAGGAGACAGCGGAATGGACAGAATGGGAAATTAGACTGATGCAGTGAGGGCTACACATGTCGAACGGCACTGTGTCCCACAGAGACCTGGAAAATCCCAAGCTCCATCCCTGGCCTGTGCAGCCTCGTCTCTCTGGAGTGGAGAATTATGTTGGCTCAGGATCTGAAGTAGCTGCAAGAGCGAGAGGCCCTTACAGAGGCAGCAATTAGAACCGCACTGTGATGGATACCTCATGGAGAGATACTGAGTGACGTCACCAGCGTGCAAGAAGGTGTCAGTATCAAATAATTGAGCAGGAAGAAGGGGTTTTGATTCATATTGCACTGGGATGAGCAACCTGTGAGCAGGCAAAGTGATGGCCGTGTGGTATCATTGTGAGGCAACTTATGCAGAAACTCAACGAATGTTCTCTGGACACAGGTTCAAATCCCATCATTGCAAATGATTGAATGTGAATTAAATGCTTCAAAAAAGATGTAATGAAAAACCTCTAAGTGAGTACTAAACAAATGCTGATGTTAACAAAAATCCATAGGTGCATTCAAGTCTTTCGTGAAGTAATCTAAGATGGGACTTGGACATCACAGGTATTACAGAACAACAGCTAAGGGAGGGAGAGGACAGGCAGCTCAAAGTTCCAGGGAACAGATGCTGCAGGAAGGACAGAAGGGGAGCTGAGAGAGGAGGAGAGCTGCTGGTTCTGATTGGGTGAAACATCCCAGCAGTAAAGAGAGAGCATATTCCTGCGAGATTGCCCAGTGGAGTTATGTTCGTGGAATTAATCAATAAAAATGGGTCTTCCCTTTCCTTTGATTGTTCGACAGACCCCGATTGTCCCGCCCCCCGCAACTTGACCTTCTCAAGATGGCAGTCCTGAGGCCTGCGCGCCCTCTTCCCTCAAACAAATGGCCGCCGTGATCCTGGGCCACTCCCCTGATCAGAGACCGCAACCTCCTCACCCGGGCATAAAGGGTTTTCTTAACCTTTTTCTGGGATTTGTGAATTCTCTCCGCTCCTTTCTCCCAGCGAGGCTTTCACACACCGGCTCTGGGCGCCGCTCTCTGAAGCCGATTGCAGCCGCTGCCGGAGAAAGCAGCTCCATGTCTCTCTCTATCTCACACTCTCTCACTTTCCTGATCAATGTGACACTGCGCATGGTCTCCATAGAAACCAAACTACTCATACTTCTGAGATTATCGGTGAGTTTATAGAGAACATGCATATCCGCACAGAATCATGGGTGAAATCGTAGACATTAACAATTGCTCTCTCGAGTTACAGTCATAGAAATGTCTAGCATAAGACCATAAGACCATAAGACATAGGAGTAGAAGTAAGGCCATTCGGCCCATCGAGTCCACTCCGCCATTTGATCATGGCTGATGGGCATTTCAACTCCACTTACACGCATTTCCCCGTAGCCCTTAATTCCTTGTGAAATCAAGAATTTATCAATCTCTGCCTCGAAGACATTTAGCGTCCCGGCCTCCACTGCACTCCGCAGCAATGAATTCCACAGGCCCACCACTCTCTGGCTGAAGAAATGTCTTCGCATTTCTGTTCTGAATTGACCCCCTCTAATGCTAAGGCTGTGCCCACGGGTCCTAGTCTCCTCGCCTAACGGAAACAACTTCCTAGCGTCCACACTTTCCAAGCCATGTATTATCATGTAAGTTTCTATTAGATCTCCCCTTAACCTTCTAAGCTCCAATGAGTACAATCCCAGGAGCCTCAGCCGTTCCTCGTTTGTTCGACCTACCATTCCAGGGATCATCCATGTGAATCTCCGCTGGACACTGTCCAGTGCCTGTATGTCCTTCCTGAGGTGTGGAGCCCAAAACTGGACACAGTACTCCAAATGGGCCTAACCAGAGCTTTATAAATTCGCAGTAGCACATCGCTGCTATTATGTTCCAACCCTCTTGAGATAAATGACAACATTGCATTCGCTTTCTTAATCACGGACTCAACCTGCTTGTTTACCTTTAGAGAATCCTCGACTAGCACTCCCAGATCCCTTTGTACTTTGGCTTTATGAAATTTCTCACCATTTAGAAAGTAGTCCATGCTTGTATTCTGTTTTGCAAAGTGCAAACAGACTGTTCAGCCCAACTCAACCATAACGGCCAGGTATGTAAATTACCAATCGTTCTGAGAGTTTGAAAATAAATTTCTTACTCGAGTTGTGAAAATCGATTGGAATCATGTACGTTATCAGATTTACATCTCAACTATTTCTTAAAATCTCACATTGATTTATGCTCCACAATGTAGTGAGAATGATCAATCCTGCAAAACAGTTTACTTTCTGAATAACCCTGAAGCATTCACTCCCCGAGAATGCGTTGGCCCCGCTCCTCACTCACTCTGGTTGGAGGACTGGCCGCTTCTCGGTCCTTCAGTTCCGCTCCTTCCTCCTAATTGCAGAGTTGATTCAGGCGTGACGCACAGGCTAAGGGACAAGAAAAGTTAGAGTCGATGCCTTGTGATGCGGTGAAAATACCCCGAATCTTGGAGCGAGAGGCCTGGGTTCAATTCACAGCTTGTGCAGGTGTTTGTAATAACATCTTTGAACAGGCTCATTAGGAAAAACAAGGGAAGTTACGAACAGAGTTAAAACGATAGAAAATGCATGCAATGCGGTGGGGCTCTCAATGTCAGATGATTTTAGTCATCACCAAGTGTTTCAGGGCTCCTGAACAGACGGTTGCACTCCTAGCGCATAACCTGATACCACGATTGTGGGGCAAAGTGTTGTGGTGGGATATAAATGTGCTTTTGTGGAAGGCGCTCGATTTTCGAGGTGACAATATGTGAAAAGGTTGTGTATGGAGTTACCTGTTCCCCTCCTGTTGCAGCATCATGTTATTGCCCTGGCTCTACCTCGTACGTTTCATTAAAAATGTGCTGCTGGAAAAGCGCAGCAGGTCAGGCAGATCAAAGGTGCAGGAGAATCGACTGAGGATTCCTGAAGAAGGGCTTATGCCCGAAACGTCAATTCTCCTGCTCTTTTTATGCTGCCTGACCTGCTGCGCTTTTCTAGCAATACATTTTTTAGCTCTGATCTCCAGCATCTGCAGTCCTCACTTTCTCCTCGTACATGTTTGGTAGAGATCAGTGACATTTCGTAAGCCCACAATACAAAATCTGTCACTCTGGTTAAGACAGTAGAAATCTCTTGTAGCACTATAGTCACAGAACAATACAGCGCAGAACAGGCCCTTCGGTCCTTGATTTTGCGCCGACCTGCGAACTATTCTCAGCTCATCCCCCTACACTATCCCAAAGTCACCCATGTGCTTAACTAAAGGATTGTTTAAATCTACCTAATGTAGCTGAATTAACTACATTGGTGCATTCCACTCCCTAGCCACTCTCTCATGAAAGAACCTGCCTCTGACATCTGTCTTAAATCTATCACCCCTCAATTTGTAGTTATGACCCCTTGTACACACTGATGTCATCATCCTCGGAAAAAAAAGATCTTCACTGTCTACTCTATCTAAGCCTCAGATCATCTTGTATATTTCCATCAAATCCCTTCTTAGCCTTCTTGCTAATGAGAACAGGTTCAAGTTGCTCAACCTTTCCTCATACGACCTTCCCTCCAGACCAGGCAACATCCTCGTAAATCACCTCTGCACCTTTTCCAATGCTTCCACATCCTTCCCGAAATATGGGCACCAGAACTGCACACAATATTCCAAGTATGGCTGCACCAGCGTTTTGTGTAGTTGCAGCATGATATTGCGGCTCCGGAACTCAATCCCTCTACGAATGAAACTGTACACACCATATACCGTCTTAACAGTACTATCCATCTGGTTGCCAACTCTTATGGATCTATGTAAGTGGACTCCAACATCCCTCTGCACATCACACTACCAAGAATCTTTCCATTGACTTAGTACTCTGCCTTTCTGTTATTCTTCCCAAAGTGCATCACCTCACATTTAGCTGCATTGAACTCCATTTGCCACCTCTCAGCCCAATTCTGCAGTTTATCCAAGTCCCCCTGCAACCTGTAACATTCTTCCACACTGTCCACTATACCATCGACTTTAGAGTCGTCTGCAAATTTACTAATCCATCCAACTATGCCTGCGTCTAAGTCATTTACAAAAATGAAAAACTGCAGTTGTTGCAAAACAGATCCTTGTGGCACACGACTAGTAACCAGACTCCAGGTTGGATATTTTCCATCAACCATCACTCGCTGCCTTCCTTCAGAAAGCCAGTTTCTAATCCAACCTCCTAAATCACACTCAATTCGATGTCGATGCATTTTCTCCAACTGTCTTATCAAAGGCCTTACTGAAGTCTATGTATACCACGTCAACTGACCTACCCTCAAACACATGCTTGGTCGCATTCTCAAAAAATCAGTGAAGTTTTGTGAGACACTACCTGCCCTTGATGAAATCATGTCGACTGTGCGATAACAAATTGGTGCTTGCTAGATGATTATAAATCTTATCTCTGATAATCCTTTCCAAAACATTTCCTGCAACAGAAGTAAGGCCCACTGGACTATAATTAACCAGGTCATCTCTACTGTCCTTCTTGATCAAGGGCACAACATTTGCAATCATCCAGTCCTCTGGTAGCAAACCTGTAGATAGTTACGACTCAAATATCAAAGCCAAAGACTCTGCTATCTCCTCCCAAGCTTCCCAAATCCCATTCAGCCCAGGGGACTTGTCTACTTGCCTCAACCCCTACAGTCAATGTTCTGACCAATGAAGGCAAGCATGCCAAACGACTTCTTCACCACTATTTCTGCCTGAAACTCCACTTTCAAGGAACTATATACCTGCATCCCGAGATGTCTTTCTTTTTTCAGCAACACTCCCCAAGGCCCTACCATTAACTGTACAAGATAGTAACTGGATGGAGAACTTTAATACCAGATTTCATTGTGAAATTTAAAAATGAAGGTGCTTAAACTGCACGCAGGGAGAAATATTTTCACTTGTGAGGCTGACCTGAACAGGAAGTTAACATTAATGAATCAAATCAGAAATTCAAAACAAAGCATTCTCCGCTGACAAAGGTGACAACATGGAACCACATAACATCTAGTACCAGTAATGCTTAAGTTGAATATCATGAATATGTTAAAGGGGAAATTGGACAAGTATCTCAGGGAGAAACATACAGAAGGATACACTGATGGGATGAGACAAAGTGGGAGTATTCTACTATGGAGACTAAATATCTGCACTCGCCTGTTGGGCCAAAATGCACGTTTCCCGGCTGTAAAGTCTCTGTAAATGTTCTGGCCTCCTTAAGTAAAGAACCATTTAGTCAACCACTAATTTGATAAAACAAAAGGGTTCCACTAGGGTATAAAAGGGAAATACAAGAGGCATCCCTTCATAAGGTTGTACAATTAACATCCATTACTGAAGCTATCTCTGCAGAGAGAGAGCGGTTTAATCTTTGGCTTCTCAGTAGCAGTAGAGTACAGAGTTTTAATCTGTGCTTTGGGTTAACTTGAGCTGGCAACATCAAGATCTTTACTGAGTTCAGCGTGTGCCGCCTTAATAAACACACCATACGACTGAAAGCAACATGGTGTGAAGATGACATTAAACTTTGGGATGTAAAGAAGTACGCATGAAACTACTTTGCTAACTGCACAAGACAAACCACAAATACTTTTCTGAATGAACAAATCTAATTTTAGCAATCTGTAAAATCCGTTAACAACAAAATTAAGAAAGATTAACAGGGATAACAAAAAGCACAGTAGGTTGAATAATTTCAAAAGCAAGTTTATTTATTCCACATTTTCCTCTCAAACCCTTGCACACACCATTCAACATCACAGCAATTCATATATGCAGCATTTAACAAGAAAGAGGCCCCAAAGCTGTTTGATTAAAGAATAGTGAGACATTGGTCAGGAAGAAGGAAGTATAAGATCAGAATATTCAAGACCCCATTGGAAAAAGGAAGCTCTTGAAAGTAGGAGGAGAGGAGGCTAGGAAGAAGAATTTGAGGAATTCGGTTTGAATAAACGTGAGGCAGAATATATAAACTCTTATTCATGGCAGAGAGAAAAAAAACAGAAAAAGGAAATCTGCTAGATCACTTTTCCTTAAGTTGTCAAGAACAAACTTCATAGCCCCCAACAATTTTTAATTAAAGGAGATGGATACTTGGTTTTGGGAACGCAGTTTGGAAACATGTGAAATGTTCTGAACTGCAATCTCTTCAAGTTCGCATGTTCCATACATCCCGAGCTGAAATCTGCAGCATCGTGGTGGGTTCAATCTCACCTCTAGTTATGTGATGAGGCTGGCCTCCTGTGCTTTCAATCGCTCCTTTTGACGTTTCTTCTGTTCTTTCTTCAGCTTGTCCACAATAGTCGAGTGCTTTTTAAGTTCATCCCTCAGTGCACTCTGGACTGACGTAGTTTCTGTAGAAGATCCACCCAATGGATGTTAACAGGGCTCATTAAAAACAAACTGAATTTGGACACTACATTAGTGGATAAGAGATATATGTAAATCTGCATAACACTTGGTCACACTTCTCACACCCTGTTCAACAACTTTAATCAAACCTGCGATGCCACTGACAAAACCCTCGCGCAATGAACACACTGATCTCTTGGCAGCCACAGTGTCGCCATACACATCTACGAATCAGATCTGCAGTATCACCGTACACACCAGCCGATCACACAGCAGAACTATTTGGGCAGTCAGCATCGGTAATAATGGTGCAATTACGGTCAGAAACATATTGAGGAAAAAAGCCAAAATAAGAAGCTAGAGAGAAAAAGCTTGCAAAAGATGTGCATTTGAAGGACAGGAGAGGAATGGGATTTGGAAAGGAATTCTACAATGAGGCTACGATACATGGCCAGAATTTAGGTTAACTCTGGAAGGGGTGCACCAGTCAGGGAACTTAAAACCACAAGAGGTTGGAGGACAATGTTAGACTAAAGGTCATAAAGTAAGGCATGGATTCATCATGAAAGACTTTCAAAAATATGACAATTAGATTGGAGAAGTTAGATGTTTTGGAGGCAAAGTCATTAAGGCCAGACTGATAGTTGTCACAATAAAAGCCCTTTCCAGAATGCAGGCAGCAGACATTTGGAAGTGTTCACATTTATGGAGTATAAGGAGAAACATCTGACCAAAAGAGGATGGAATTATCAAGTCTGTTGGTGAGAGTTATGGATGATGTGGCATGATAATGTACCTTTACAGAGACAGATTTGTGTTCAGTAAATGCTGGGTTCACTCAAGGCTGGAATATGCTGCTGTGATATAAAGGATTTGGACTAGCTGAGGATAGCAAATGGGAGGCTGGAGTGGCAAAGGGATACAACTGGAGAGACAGAAATGGTATGAGTTGATTTTTCTTCGTTGAATACTTCCATTGCATTCATTGTTTTTCTGAAAAGCTGGCCCCATTCTTTCTCCAACTTAGACAGATGCAACATGACCGAAGTTACAGACCAATGAATCAAACTTGCATCAGCATTAAGCTCTTACTGTTTGAACTCAAGAGATTCCAAAGGAAACTGACATAACTAGATGTTAACAGACAATCTAGCATACGTATGCTGACTTACTTTGGGCTTTCGGCCTCTCTGACGGTGACAACACAGTATTCAGCAAAACTAGAGGGAAAACCTTCTGTGACAGAACTCATGTCATCATCCCAGCACGAATTCAATAAAATTAAAAATCTGGAATTAAGAGTCTAATGAAAACCATGAATTCATTCTCGATTGTGAGGAAAAGAAAACATCTGGTTCACTAATGTTCTTCAGGGAAGGAAACTGCCATCCTGACCTAGTCTGTTCTCCATGTGACTCCAGACCCACAGCAATATGGTTCACTGATACTTACCTGTTCTGTGGACAATTATGGAAGGGCAATAAATACTGGACACCCAGCAGTGTCCATATCCCACAAGTAAATTGTAACAAAACACCCTTACTGAATCCTACAGCAAGCCCAAATCAGGTGCTATTCTCACTTTCACACAAAACAAAAGGCTCGAGAATCACCATTCCTCATGTTGTGCTACACTCTCAGCCATGCTACATTATAAAAATAAATGCACGTTGTATTTGAATTTCGAAGCACACCAAATGACTTGAGGAAACGTCTGTGAATCTTGGTCATGTTTGAAATGTCCTTCCTGACTGTGTCGCAGAAACAGGCTGATCAAACCAGCTGCAGATGCTTGGTGGGATTTTAGACTAGGTCTGCCATGCGCACACACTCTGGAGCTGATTAACTGGCCATCTGGCTTTGATGTCCACTCAGGCACTTTTGAGGAAGGAGACTGAAAAACCAGAAAAGAAAGCAAACATTAATTCCAGTCTGACATTATTTTCTAAGTTTATGAAAAAGGAAGAAGGAAGGATAAGAAAGGAGATTGATTTTAAAGTTCCCCTTGGGTGTCATGGTGGCTCAGTGGTTAGCTCTGCTACCTCACAGCCATACGTACCTGGGTTCAGTTTCTCTCTTGAGCAATTGTATGTGGAGTTCGCACATTTCTCCTGTACCCATGTGTGTTTCCTCTGGGTGCTCCAGTTTCCTCCCACAGTCCAAAGATGTGTGGTTAGGTGGATTAGTGACACCTTTTCTAGGCCACCCAGAATTATAGGGGGGTGGGGGTTGGTTAAACAATCTCACCTCCTAAGTTCTTGAATTCGATTCGCTCCATAATCAAAAGCACAGCTTTTGAGGTAAAGCTTTTATTGCCCTATGAACTTGCTGTTACAAAGCAGCAGGACTGCTCCCACTCAAATTACAATTGCTGTTGGTACTTTTAATCTAAAATGTGAACAAATATACTGCCACACACATAAAGGGTTATTAAAGGATTGGACACTCTGGAGGAAGGAAACATGTTTCTGCTGATGGGTGAGTGCTGTACCACAGGGCACAGCTTAAAAAATGGGATAGACCATTTAGGACAGAGATGAGGAGAAACGTCTTCACTCGGAGAGTGGTTGCTGTGTGGAAAGCTCTGCCCCAGAGGGCATTGGAGACCGAGTCTCTGGATTCATTGAAGAAAAAAATGGATAAAGCTCTCAAGGAGAGTGGAATCAAGGGTTAGGGAGATAAGTCAGGGACAGGATACTGATTAAGGATGATCAGCCATGATCATATGGAATGGTGGTGCAGGCTCGAAGGGCAGAATGGCCGACTCCTGCACCTATTGTCTATTGTCACACACGCATCCGCCAAGACAATTCTACCTGTCATCTTTAAACAATTCCTGCTTCTTCACAAACATCCTTACAGCTTCGTTAACTATTCCAAAACACTAATCATACTTTTTATTTTACAATATTCTGATTTTCAACGCCACACTCTTGGCACATAATAAAATTATGAAATTAACACCGAAACGATAAGTGCCCTGAGAAGCAAGCCCTCCCAGACACCACTCCTTACGTGAACCACTCTGGAACTTCCACAAGTCCTTTTTCAAATTTCCACCCTTCCGTTTAAATCCAATTTTCTATCCCTGCCTTAATTCCGTGCCAATTAATCTCAGGGATGATACCTTTTCAAATAGTGTTTTTTTTAAAGAAGTGCATGTACACACCCATCATATCTGCACATCTTAAATTTGCGATTTTTCAAGCATAGTCATCACTTTTGAAATTTACTGTGACCATTTTATTTCGCAGTCACCTGTTCTATCTTTAAAAATATGCATTTCCAATAAATCTTTCATGTGATAAAACAAGCCATGTCGCTCCACAGAAATAGAATAAAACATATTCCTGAGCCTCATAGAGATCCAAGGCCAGATGTGAAATCTTTCATACAGTTTGAGTGTATTGAAGGAGGAAAGCGACATAGACAGAAGCAAAGTTCAGGGAAGGAATTAAAGAGGTCACTGTCTTCGTAACTGAAGGCTCTTCCATTAATGGAGCAATTGAAATTGTAATTCTCAAAAACTGTAATTAAAGGAATGCAAATCCCTTGCCTGCAATGTATAATCATGTACATTAACCGAAGTGGTGCAATGATTGGTTCTATCCTTCACAAACCGGCTTTCTGGAATAGAACATGTAGTATAATACAATCGTCAAGTCTCGACGTAAGAAAGGCATTGACGAGGTTTCTGCAGTGGAAGAACGGAGGTGGGGCAGAGATCGATAATCAGAGATTCGGGAAAGTGTCGAAGCAGGCCTTTTGGCCTTTTGAGTCCACATCAACCCTCCCAAGAGCAGCCAATGCAGACGCCCCTCCCCAGCTCTACACCTGCATTTCCCATTGCTCATCCACCGAGCCCGCACATATTTCCCATGCCTTCACAAAATTCCTATACTTTTCCACATTTTATTTCCAATTCCCCTTCAGAATTCCAATTCTCTGCCACTGTCATTTGCAATTACCTCTCGGAATTTCTATTTCATCCCACTCCCCTGTATCCCATTCCCACTCAGAATTCCCATTCCCCCTCACGCCTATATTTTCTATTCAGCCTCAGATCTCCCATGCTGCCAACAGTGTTTCCCATTCTCTCCGCCTCCTGTTTCCCATTTTCTCTCAGAACATCCATTCTCGGCCACTTCTATTTCAATTTCACTCTCAGAAATCTTATTATTCCTCACTGCCATGTTTCGTATTCCCTCCAAAGAATTCTTGTTCCCAAACAATGCCCAATTTTCCTTGCTTGCTATCGCTTGCTGTGGCGCAATAGTTCGACTGCTCACGGGAAAGGTAGTATTGTGAAACACTGTAGAAACGAAAATCTTCCTTACTTTTGCCCCGACTGACCATACTCTGTGAAATATTCCCAGATCCTCAGTTAAGGATTTTGCTGCTGGAAGTTACCTCAGAAACCCTGGTAACTCGTAATATATTGAGCGAATCGCGAAACAGAAAGCATTTAACACGGAATACAAACAAAACTGGCATACCTAATGCATTTTCAGACACAGAGAAGCATGAATGCTAAATGTGAGACAGTCCGAGTGCATGAGTTATAAACTAATCTCACAGCTAACAACAGGACAATCCCAAACTACTCTTTCAAACATACTGGAACCTTAGTGCATCACCACTTCCAAGAAAGTGCTGAAAAGAGGGAAAGAAAGAACATAATAAGAATGGGCCATAAAAAGTGAATGTCACCAATCACAGTCTCGATTATATTACCTTTCCCTGATGTCTCCAGGACGGAAATGAAGGAAATGAGAGAAAGTTAATATATAACATCGCAATTATTTTCCCATTCGCCAGAACACCAAATAACTACGAGTAGAGTCACTGCAGGACTTTGTTTCACAACAGCGATGAAGTAACAGTCTCCATTTGCAGCCAGTAAAAACTCAACCTGCCTGGAACATAAAGCAGCAGTAGAGCTGCTTGAGCCTATGATTTATCGTGTGGGAGGCGAACACGACATGACAGCACGGACACTGACCCCTTTGAGAGAGTCTGCCCTCTCGCTGCAGTTAACTCTCCAAGTTGAAGACTTGCTGTTCTGATTTTTGTTTGGCTTTGACCACGGCACTTTAACATGCTGCAGCTGTTGCAGAAATTGCAAAGGTGGGATTCGAACCTACACCGCCTGCCAAACCGGAACCTGAATCTTAGACTGCTTGGCGAACCTACAATAGTGAAGGGTGCTGTGTCTGATCCGCAGGACACCAGCAGGACTTTCAGACAGCGCCATCCTCCCTGTGACATGTACGTGCTGGCACAGATTCTGTTGTGGAGATGTGTCCCGGCTTTGCCAATATCACCCTGGTCTAACTCATTACGTTCTGTTGGTCGAACTGTGATTCCACTCAGAATCACAAATGTGTCACAAACCAACTTAGCTGTGCTGGCTCTCCACAGAGATAAATGTGCTTTTCCTTTGGTATAATTCTCTTGCGTTCTCCCTGAAACTCTGCACACTTCTCCTTTCAACATAAACATCGATTTTTTAAAAAAAATAACTCGATTGAAACTGCCTCTTTGTCAATATCAGGCAGTGGTTTCCAGACACTAACCACTCCCTATGTGAAAACGTTTCTCCTCATGTACATTTTTCTTCTTTTACTAATGACTTTAAATATCTGCCGTATCGCTCTCGATCCTTTCAGGCGTAGATGCATTTCCCCCTTCCTTATTTCCTCTGTCTAACCCACTCATGTCTTTGAAAGGTTTTAAAAGGCCAGCTTTCGGCCTTTTGCTCTCCAAAGAGACTTGTCCCAACTTTCCAAATTACATTTATTGTGGACATTATTCATATACCACACCATTCCCATCCACCTGTTCAGGGCTGTTTCCAATCATTTCATGTCCCCATTTCCAAAGGTTTCACACCCAGAACTGTGTGAACATCCAGATGATGGATTTATTCAGAGTGGGATTGTGTGGGTGAGAATCCTGAAACATTTATTTCGCTTTCACCACATGTGATACTGTGCCATAACCACTACAATGACACTTCTGTTCCCAAAGCTCAAAGGTATTTCAAGGGGTTAAACCTAATGGTTTCCAGCTTTTTATCAAATAGTTGTTTGGATTGCAGGGCAAAAATGAAATCAAACAACCAATGCTCGAAGGCGACTTTAAGTAAGACATTCTCACATGCCAGTATTAACACAAGCTGCTAAGCGAAGATCATGCCCGAGACACTCTTACATTGCCAACACCAAAGCAGCTGAGAGTCGCTCTGGTCCAACTACATCCCACTGTGCTCTCGGATTCGTAAGCACCAAAGTGTTTCAAGAATATCGCCTTCTCATTTCGTCTCCTTGTTTGCGGGACGGTGCTGTTTATTCCTTCTGCTTGGACTAAGTTGTCGCCATCGGCAGAGTATTCAGCTCTTTTCCCTCCACCTGCAAGGAGTGTGAGGAGAGGCAAGCGCGGATACACTCTAAAGCTCGCTCTCATCGGCACAGCCAGTTCCATCAAGTGCTGGAAATCAGTTAGTTTGATTGGGAACATCCTCCAAATGTCATGCATCTGAGACAGCGATAAAGATGTTGAGCTGGTGGGAAAGACAGAAATGTACTCTGGATTCTCTACCCTCAGGTAAATTTATGTGAGGGCATCTTTGTGCAGTTTGTTTGGTGTTCAGAATCCATCTTCACAGCAATCCTGCAGAAAGGCTTTTGTAACAGTGACATCAGATTCTTTGCTGCAATCGGGCAGCAGTTAACCGCTGAGCCCCAACTGTCACAGATGAAGACAATCCGAGTGAAATCCTCACTCACTGAGAGTCATCCCCACAGCCCTGAGCTGCGGGGCTGCAGACTGTCTAACGCAGACGATAGGTTAACAATGATACATTGTTTCTCCATCAGCCACTCCGTCCCAGAGACAGGAAGAGTGGCAGCAACAAAGTGTGGCTTCACTCACGTGCCGACAGAAGCTGTTCAGCCCATCGAGTCCATGGCTACTCTCTGTCGCTTGTATATCTCTGTGGTTATTCATAGTTGGTGATATATGTCCTAATAATGCGGAGCTGTGTCTGTATCGTAATGCTGTCTCCATCAACTTGATCTAATTGTCACTCACAGTTTTTCATTTCGAGGGAAGACACTGCTGTGTGAAGCAGCGTGGGGAATACCGGCAGGGTGTCGTGCGCATAGAGCAATCTACAACTGATATATCTCACCATCACCAGTTTATTCCCAGCTCTGGCAAATAATTTTCCGAATCAGGTCAGAGCAAACCAACAGAGAACAAGAAAAGAGCTTCTAGACATTCACAAGTGTGTTTCCTCACCTGTGTCAATTTGGCGGATGTATCAGTAGTGATATTCATTTCAGATACTTTGAATGAAAGGAAGTGTAAAGTAAAACAACATGCAATACGTAGAATAGACCTCTGTTATAGCGAACCACTGGCGGGAGCAGTACACACACTGAAATTTGGAATTTTCAACGAGCAGAGGATGTTTTCATTCCATTAATTTCCGGGTTATGAGCCCAATACGCTCGCGCTGGGCCGCTCTGTTAGCGCTGACCATAACAGAATCACACTGTCTTCAGCTTTTCGTCTGGCGTGTGGCATGTACCTCAGAGGATGATTGCAAAAGGTCTTCACTATTATTGTGTGATACTATGTGGCACAGATGTATTTTGGCTGTGTCAATATAACCTGTGAGTAACTTCTCACATTCTTTGTGATCTCACTCAGAATCACAAAATATGTCACAGTGCAAAGTGAGGCCATGCAGCCAACCTTCGCTGTGCTGGCACCAAACAATAAGAAAATGTCTATGTGGTTCGATTGACTGACTTTATTTGATTGATTGATTGTCACATGAGCCTGAGTACAGTGAAAACCGTTGTTTGCGATTGGTAAAGGCAGATCATAACAATCAAGGGCATGCAGATCACAGCCTGAGAAAAAGACAACATTTTGGACAGATCAAAGTTTCAGGTTACTCCGCACAGGACGTGCACTCGGCAAAATCTACATGAACAGGATCAGCATCATTTGAAGTGAGAGAATCCATTTCTGCATCTCGTAACGGCCTACAAGAAGCTTCTGCTGTGTGTCTTTAAGCTTCGGTACCTTGATCTGACCTCGATATCATCAAAATTATACCTTCTGAGTCCAAACTGGAACTGGATTCAAAACTCCAGGGCTCAAGTGTAACTTCTCACACTTACATCACCCACCCGAGGTGATATCACACCCAAGACCAACAAGCCATACCGCAGCAGAAGCATGATCCATAAATCAGGTGAGACTCTTTGTTTAAAAAAAAAGGTTGCTTCTGTTGTTTCGGAGGGAAGTTAGCACTGAGTTTTAATAACAGCTCCTTGCCATTCTGATTCCCATTTCCCAGGAGGCTGTGCTAGCCGCTTCCCCCGCGAGCGGGCTCCCACCATTGGCAGCTGGACGAACCCATCTTCTATTGGCAATCAGTGTAGTGGGAGAGAAACGTGAACGCGCTCTTCAATTCCCTATCAACTACGGAGTTGTGGAGCAGGGGAGGGTGTTAGAGGGAGTGGGAGTTATGGAAGTTCTGGAAAGCTGAACAAGACGGAGATCGTGCAGGCACAGGACCTCATCTTCTTTTGGGAACCTTGTGCAAATAACGCCATCTGAAACAGAAAAGTGCAGAACTGCGAGGAAAGAGAGAATCTCTCCCAGTCATGGGCAACAGTATCTGTGTCCTTCTCGAAATCACAGCGAAGACTGTGCTGTCTGAATCAGTATGGGATGTTACTGCAGCGAGTCCTGTCACTGAGGCACACTGCACCTGATGTGTATAAGTTTGTGTGTAAAATGATTGAAATCGATGTTGGGTACTGAAGATTGCACGGTCTCACATGAGAAAATAACTTGCCACTCTTCTAACTCACGCTGTGCTATGCGGGAGCTCTGCAGCAGACCAAACTGAAATGGAGGTATGGGAACACAGTGGGATGTTGCAGTGACAGTTACCTGGAAGCTCAGGGTCTTTGTTTACCGACAGAACGTCGGTATACACACGTTTGTCACCCGCTCTGTTTTTCACTCCCCAGACTAGACGAGATCACATTGTGAGCAGGAAATGCAGTTTGCTGAATTGAGTAATGGGCAGATTAATCACTGAAACCTTACACTGTGAGGAGAGACATTGTAAACGACCAGCATTACAACTTTTGGGATTTCGTGGAATGGTGGTATGGGCCAGTGGGGAAAGGGCAGTACAATGTATATATTCCTGAGCTTCCTGCTATAAGTAAACACCTCACTACGGAGCAAAACTACCAAATGATTTTCATTCCAAAACTGACGCAAGGTAGAGCTTACAGATCTCACGTGTTTGCACTGTCACTGTCAGTCTGTCTCCCCGGGAGCAGTAGTACTCCCCCACGCTGATTAAGACAGCACAGTTCTTCCTGTGACATGTCCCTTCGAGAATGGAAGGACAGGTATTACTAACCCGTACTTAGAACGGAGTATCTGTATTGCTCAATAACAATCGCTTAACTATCCTAACTCCTTTTCAAATCACTCGACCCATAGCCTTGTATGTCTTGGCATCACAAATTCACAACGGAATACTTCGGAAAGTTATGTGGATTTCTGCCTCTCAGAGTCTTGCATACACTATCTTCCAGATTTCAAACACCCACTGTTTGAAAACGTTTTTCCACGCATTCACTCTAATCTTTCCGCCTCTGACCGTAAATCGGTGGCCTCCCGTGATCGAAATCTCCGTCAAAGTGAAACATGTATTTCCGTCTATGCTATCCATACCCCTCAGTATTTTGTACATCTTAATCATGCCCTCACCCCCACCACCCGCACAATCTCCTCTGCTCTATGAAAAACAATTGTCCAATCTCTTTTCTTCAGCCCAGACAATATCCTGGCAAATCTCCCCTGAATCGTTTCCAGTGCTATCCCATCCCTGCTATAATGTGAATTGCATAACTACACACAATAGTCTCGCTTGAGCCGAATGAACAAGTGAAATAAATGATGCGGAAGTCCACAGAAACTGGTGTTTTTTGAATAAAGTTTTTTTTTTCTCAATGCTGCCCTGTGCCCTTTTCTTAAGTCTGATGTTTCAATAACGGCTGGTCCATGTCAGTAAAAGCTGTGCCATGTGGATTGAGCTCACAACCGCGATATCAAAATGGATCAACTAGTTTGAGGGTACCAATGGTGAGACTTGGGCATAGTCACTCAGCAACAGTGAGCACAGCAGCACAGGCCTAACGAGGTCAATGTGAAAGTGATTGTAAGGGAAATGGGAGGCGGAACTTGAAAGAGGTGATTGCGGGCGGGAGGGAATTCTCCGAGAATGGGTGAGTGTAAATCCTGATATATGACTCACAGAGATGTGAGAAAGAGGGGTTTGATGGGGAAAAATCATAATCTCTGATTTTGCTTTAGTGTAAATTCAACTAATTCCTTTCTGTGTTTCTTCAGCATGAGTTACAAGGAGTAAAATCCAGTGACTCGGATTCGAACGAGCTTACGGCGGCCACAATGCAGAATCTTTTAATATTCAAACCATCACTGAGTCATGCAGAGACACGCGTTTAAAACCAGCAATATTTACAGTGAAATAGGAGATGTTAGGAGGAGTAGCAGATGCACAACAGAAATATTAGGCAAGCGATAGCAGACATGTGGGAACTCAGAATTAGCTGAATCTTTAAATTCGATGTACCCAGACGCTGTGGTGGTTCCATCGAGGACTGCATGCTCAAGACTGAGTTTGATAGATTGCTAGAAACAAAAAAGTTCAGGGGATAGGGCGGGATATTGTTGCAATGTATGTTGCAATAACAATGTGCTATTAACAATGTGTTAATAACAGTTTATTCACCAACTTCCCCACACAAGGAAGTACCCACGGCAGCAGTCAGTCACATAACCCGAGTTCCGAAAACCGGAATCAGAGAAACTTCGTGGCGCAGCCGCGAATACCAAACCGGAAGTGGGGGTGGAAATGAGCAAGTGAAGCTATTCTGTGGCACCCGTGACACGATTGGTAAAGGCGCGGTCATAGAGTCATGGAGATATACAGCATGGAAGCAGACTCTTTGGTCCATGCCAACCAAATATCCCAACTCAATCTAACCCCACCTGCCAGCAATCGGCCCATATCCCTCCAAACCCTTCCTCTTCATATACCCATCCAAATGCCTTTGAATTGTTGCAATTGCACTACCCACCACCACTTCCTCTGGCAGCGTATTCCCTACACGCACCACCCTCTGTAAGAAAAAGTTACTTCTTTGGTCTCTTTTATATCTTTCCCTTCTCAATGTAAATCTATGCCCTCTCGTTCTGGACTCTCGACCCCAGGGAAAAGACTTTGTCTATTTATCCAAACACGAGAAATGCTGCGGCTGGGAGTGCTTCTGGTCAAAGGCGAGGTGGAAGGGCATATTGGTCTCAATTTATAATATTATTAAGATTCAGCAGCAGCATTAACCCGCACTGAGAATTGGCTCAGAGGAAGCAGGCTGGAGCTTTAAGTGAGAGGTCGATGTGTTGAAAGCATTCTAAGAGATTTTCCTTCACAAAGTGGTATTTTGTTACTTTGACAGTAAGAACTGCTTTTGCTCTCATCGTCTCCACATCAGTCTCTTGCTCCAGGAAACACTTCAATCCAGCGTACATTGTTTCCATTCCACACAGAAACGCGTAGTATTCTCTCTCCATCTGGGATAATCTGAATTGATAATGTCATTCTTTGAATGGAGAAATGCAGCAGGGAGTTGTTGGTACAGCGGTGATCTATTGGGCTAGTAATCTTTGGAGACTGGAACGTGGCAGCTGTTGCTCGTTAAATTCGATGAATAAAATCTGGGAAATAAACTCAATCTCAGGAACAGAGACAATAACTTTATATTGCTGAATACTCATTCATTCATGTCCCTTCGAAAGGGAAGTATGCTGACTGTAATGTGTCCTGTCAACATGTGACTCCAGATCCACAATAATGTGGTTCCACCATGAATGCCCTATGACTCAGTTCAAGGTGAATTAGAATGAACAACAAATGCTCTTCAGACCAATGATAGCCACATTCCGTGGGAGAATAAGGAAGAATAAAAATACTTGGACAACAGGCGAAACGGGAATCGTGTCTGTGTGGACTCGAATTCAATTGATTCTCAAACTAAATAGACACAAGGATACCCACAGCGCCAAGAGGTCAGGGCCATGGGGTGACTGCAGGAAGGGAGTCAATTACCCGCTGAGGTGTAAACTCACTTACTCAGTCACAGTGCGCACAGGTCATTCACCACTCCCATATGTGAGAAGTAAACTCTCAGAAGACCAACTGGCAGAGTCACCAGCAAGTTTACAAATGACAGCAGGAGTTCGATTCTGCTGTTATTGCAGTTGTTAATCCCAACCAGCAATGAACCCTGTTTGCATGAGTGTTTCCAGTGGAGTGCCACTGTTTGCTGATGTAGATCAGTGATTTAGATTTAGTTGTAGGAGCCATGATTCAGAGGTTTGCTGATGATACAACAATTGGTCGTGCAGTTGACTATGGTGAAGAATGCTAGGGACTGCAGGGATGTATCAATCAGGTGGAATGGCAAAATGCTGAATGGTATTGAATCCAGATCAATGAATGTTAATGAATTTGTGGAGAAGAAACAATAACAGTGAGCATTCTGTGTGGAGTACACGGACAAAGACATCATGGAGTGGACATTCACGATCGCTGAAGATCAATGGACAGGGGAATCATTTGGATGGAAGTACGTACTGCAGATTTTGGTAATCAGAATCGATATTAGAGTGGTGCTGAAGAAGCACAGCAGGTCAGGCAGCATCCGAGTTGCAGACAAAAATGACGTTTCGGGCAAAGGCCTTTCATCAGGAATAAAGCTGAGAGCCTCGAGAGCAGAGATAAACGGGAGGACTGGGTCTGGGAAGAATTTAGCTGAGAGTGCAATGGGGGATGGAAGTGGGGTTAAAAGTGATAGGTCGGAGGAGAGGGTGGAGCGGATAGGTGGGAAGGAAGATAGACAGGTGGGAGAGGTCAATAGGATGGTGCCAATCTAGAAGGTTGGAATTAGGGTAAGGTGGGTGTGGAGAGATGAGGAAGCTGGTGGAGACCACTTTGATGCCCTGGAGTTGAAGGGTCCCGAGGTGAAAGATGAGGCATCGGGAGTTGAGGAAATGGCGGTGGAGGAGGCCCAGGAACTGCATGTCCTTGGGAGAGTGGGGGTGGAGGGAGTTGACGTGTTTGGTCATGGGGAGTTGGGGTTGAATGTTGCGGGTGTACTGGAAATGTTCTCTTAAGCGGTCTGCGAGAAGGTGTCTGTTGGCCCCAATGTAGAGGAGAGCAACAGATGCAATAAATGAATGTGTGGCAGTGAAGATGCACATTTGATAGATGTGGAAGGATCTATTGGAGCCTTGGAAGGATGTGATGGGGAAGATGTGGGTGCAGGTTTTGCAATTGCTGTGGTGGCAAGGGAAGGTGCTGGGAGGGGAGCTTGGGTCATTGGAGGGCGTGTTCTTGACTAGGTAGTCGTGCAGGAAACAGTCTATGTATAAGGTGGATAGGGGTGGCGAGGGAAATATATCCCTCGAATTCAGTGTTACTGACACTTTTTACAAACCCACTGACTCCCATAGCTGTCTGGATTATACCTCCTCCCATCCCATCTCTTGCGCAAATGTGATCCTATATTCCCAATTCCTCCACATCTATCGCATCTGCTCCCAAAGGAGAAGCACAGCAGTTCAGGCAGCATCCGAGGAGCAGTAAAATCGACGTTTCCGTCAAAAGCCTTTCATCACGAATACAGCAGAGAGCCTGAAGGCTGGAGAGATAGATGAGAGGAGGTTTGTGGTGGGGAGAAAGTAGCATAGAGTACAAAAGGTGAGTGGGAGAGGAGATGAAGCTGATGGGTCAGGGAGGAGGGTGGAGTGGATAGGTGGAAAGCAAGATAGGGAGATAAAGACAAGTCATGCGGACATTGCTGAGCTGGAAGTTTGGAGCTGGGGTGAGGTGGGGGAAGGGTAAATGAGGAAACTGGTGAAGTCTACATTGATGCCCTGGGGTTGCAGTGATCTGAGGCGGAAGATGAGGCGTTCATCCTCCAGGCGTCAATTGTGAGGGAGCGGCGGTGTAGGTGGCTCAGGACTTCCATGTCCTCGGCACAGTGGGAGGGGGAGTTGAAATGTTGGGCCATAGGGCAGTGTGGTTGATTGGTGCGGGTGTCCCAGAGATGTTCCCTAAAGTGCTGTGCTAGGAGGTGTCCAGTCTCCCCAATGTAGAGGAGACCGCATTGGGAGCAACGGATACAATAAATTATATTGGTGGATGTGCAGGTAAAACTTTGATGGATGTGGAAGGCTCGTTTGGGACCTTGGATGGAGGTGAGGGAGGAGGTGTGGCAGGGGAAGGTGCCAGGACGGGAGGGTGGGTTGTAGAGATGTGTGGACCTGACCAGGTAGTCACGGAAGGAACGGTCTTTGTAGAAGGTGGAAAGGGGTGGGGAGGGAAATATATCCCTGGTGGTGGGGTCCGTTTGGAGGTGGTGGAAATGTCAGCGGATGATTTGGTTTATGCGAAGGTTGGTAGGGTGAAGGTAATCACCAGAGGGGCGCTGTCCTTGTTACGGTTGGAGGGGTGGGGTCTGAGAGCGGAGGTGCGGGATGTGGACGAGATGCATTGGAGGGCATCTTTAACCACGTGGGAAGGGAAATTGCTGTCTCTAAAGAAGGAGGCCATCTGGTGTGTTCTGTACTCTATGCTACTTTCTCCCCACACCCAACCTTTTCTCATTTATCTGTCCACCCTTCAGGCACGCTGCCTGTATTCCTGATGAAGGGGCTTTTGCCCGAAACGTCGATTTTTCTGCTCCTCGGATTCTGCCTGAACTGCTGTGCTTTTCCAGCACCACTCTAATCCAAACTCTGGTTTCTAGCATCTGCAGTCATTGTTTTTACTCTCTGATCCCAAAGGACCAGTTCAACCATAGAACACACCAGATGGCCTCTACCCACTACCAGGGATATGTTCTCCTCACCACGCCTATCCACTTTCCGCCAAGACCATTCGCTCTGTGACTAACCAGTCAGGTCCACTCCCTCCAATGTCCCACCCTTCTCTTCGGCACCTCCCTCTGCCACCGCGGGAATTGCAAAACTTGCGCCCACATCCACCCCCTCCTCCCTGTCCAAGGCTCCCATAGAGTCTTCCACATCCATCAAAGTTTAACCTGCACTTCCACACATGTCATTTCTTGTATCCGTTGCTCCCGATACGGCCTACTCTAAATTGGGGAGACCGGATGTCTTCTCTCAGAGTACTGCAGAGAATATCTCCAGGACACCCGCAAGAATCAACCCCAGTGCCCCCATGACCAAAAATATCAACTCCGCCTCCCACTCTCGCGAGGTCCTGGGCCTCCTCCATCACCACTGTTTCACCGCCCTATGCCTAGAGGAAGAAAGCCTCATCTTCCGCCTCAGGACACTTCCACCCCATGGCATCAATTTGGACTTCACCAGTTTCCTCATTTCTTTATCCCCTACCTTACACCAATTCCCAACTTCCAGCTCAACACCATCCTCCTGACCTGTCACACCTTGCATCTTCATTCTCACCCATCCACTACACCTTCTTCTCTGACATTTCATGTTCACCCCCCACCTCCATCCATTTACAGCACTCTCATGTTACCTTCTTCCCAGCCCCGCCCCACTCCCATTTATCTGTCGATCCAATATGCTCCCAGTCTCATTCCTGAAGAAGGGCTTTTGCCTGAAACGTTCATTTTTCGAGCTCCTCAGATGCTGCCGGACCTGCTGTGCTTCTCCAACACTACTCTATTCTTGAGAGGAATCAGTTGATTGAGAGGGTTTTCGGATATTTTCTATTGTTGACCACAGGCTGTGGATGATAATAGAACCTTAGCAACCACCAGTTTAGGGAACAGCTAAAGGACTGAGCACATGTCAGGTCACAGCATAAACAATAGTTTGTTTTAAATTGTAAGATAAAACATGGAAGGCTGAAGTATGCAACTTGGCCCATCAAGACCGTTTCACCAGTGACTTTATCACTGATTCCTTTCCAGGGAGGAAAGGGTCGCGTGAGGGTGCCGTGGTTTAATAAGGAATTGGAATCACTTGTTAAATGGAAGAGGGTGGCCTATGTAAAGATCAGGCGTGAAGGTTCAATTGGGGCGATTGAGAGTTATAAGGTAGCCAGGAACGATCTGAAGAGAGAGCTAAGAGCAGCAAGGAGGGGACATGAAAAGTCCTTAGTTGGTAGGATTAGCGAAAACCCTGAGGCTTTCTATAGGTATGTCAGCAATAAAAGAATGACTAGGGTAGGAATAGGTCCAGTCAAGGATAGTAGTGGGAAGTTGCGTGTGGAGGCTGAAGAGATTGGGGAGACACTGAATGAATACTTTTCGTCAGTATTCACTCAGGAACAGGACATTGTTGCCGATGTGAATATTGAGTCACAATTAATTAGAATGGACGGCTTTGAGATATGCAGGGAAGAGGTGTTGGAAATTCTGGAAAGGGTGAAAGGGTGGACATTTTTTTATTATAAACTCAACTCGCGTCTCAGTGAATCCTGCATCATTTGCAAGGCACAAATGAGACGTGGAACACAACTCTCTCCATTTGCCTCGATGGGTGTACCTTCAATAACACTTAAGGAACTGGACACGGTCCAGGACAATGCAGTCACTTGATTGTACCCTCTTCAATAACTGCAATATTCATTCTCTTCACCGCTAAGCCACAATTGCAGCAGAGTGCACCAACGACACTAATGGACATTTTTTTGTTGCCAAATTGTCTATATAGCCAGTTTCCATCCGTATATTTTTCTAAATACTAGCTCTGTGGACAATTACACGGGATAATTTGGTTTCAGTAAAGCCAATGAATGTCAGTGGGATATGATTAGATTCTGATTTGTCAGAGTTATCATTACTCTATTTCGTCATTATGTGGACAAATCTGATTCCAGTCGCTGTGTGATTTCAAGTTCCAATTCCCGTCTGCGCTTGAAATTTCAACCGTTTCTTCGCATAAATGTCTCCACCTGCCGTAATAATATGTAAGGACGCTGCAGGGGACAGCAGAGGTTTACGGACATGTTGTGAACACTGGAGAAAATGGAGCTTCGTAGAATGATTGGTTAGGCTGGGATTATTCTCCTTGAAACAAAGGAGGTGCAGGGGAGCTCTATAATCACATAATAACATTTATAAACGTCCAATATTCGTGGGATCTTGACAGGGTAGTTACTGGCAGGTGGTTCACCCTCTGGTATGAGGAGAACACCAGAGGACATGAACTCAGAATTAGATATTGCCTATTTACTTCAGAAATGATAAGTAATTTCTTTGCTCAGGGGCCAGTGAATCGGTGGAACTCCTTACCGAAACTGCTGTTGAGGCTGAGCTGTGGTGTATGTTCAAACTGTGCCAGACAGATATTTAATGAGAAAGACGATGGAGCTTTGTCGAGGCAATGCAGGAGAATGGAGTTGAGGATTATCAGATCAGCCATGAGTTCATTGAATGGTGGAACAGACTCGATGGGCTGAATGGCCCACTTCGAATCCTACATCATTTGGTCTAACATCTTACTTTATTGATAAATTTAGAATTCTGAGAGGATGGGATTAAGTGATAGAAAAGGTTTCCAAACTTATCAGACAGATCAGGGACTAGGCGCACAAGCTCATGAGCAAGAAATGTGATGTGGCCTGGAGACAACACATGGCACTGCGCACACCACAGATGGGTATGTGCAGAAGCTGTGATTGCTAAAGAAGACTAGTGGATCTAATGCTGTTGGCAACTTGGTGATCACGTTGGATGATGGATCGCGGTATGATTCACACAACAAAAGGTTGTGGAAGAATGAATGATTCATTTCATTGGAAAAGTTTTCTGCGGTTCCAATTCAATTGACTGATAAAATAATAATCAGAACTTTGTATGGAATATTACATTAAAATTCACAATCTCACTGGATAAATATTGCACCTGATCTCTCCTTATTTGTTTCGCTTTCATTCGATGTAAATTCATAGAACGTCAAGATGGAATGAAGGGAGGAAAGAAACGTTGCCCTCCTTTTTCATTATCCTAATTCAACTTGCAACAGAATCAAATTGGTTTATTTCGACATTGATGTGCTATCGATTTATCACAAATCTCCAGTTCAATGAAGGACAAGAGCAAGATTCTTCATCCAATGTATCCTAAAGATGCGAGGCACAAAGGGAAACCACCGCTGCGTTTGATAGAAGTAACAGCCAGGGTAGGATTCGAATCCACACATGCGCAATGGAAGAGCAACCCGTCGCCCTCTGGGCCACTTCAGCCCATGGCAAAGGCGCTCACATGTGACCACATCAAGATTACATATGGTGCACCTAGGGGATAAGAAATTCCCTGAGCGGAATCGAATCCACATCATTATGTTTCTGCTTTCAGTGGAATAATAATACCAGCAAATTCCAAGGAATTGACCTC
The DNA here is from genome assembly GCF_037043375.1 of Chiloscyllium plagiosum. NCBI lineage: Eukaryota > Metazoa > Chordata > Chondrichthyes > Orectolobiformes > Hemiscylliidae > Chiloscyllium > Chiloscyllium plagiosum. The sequence continues at coordinate 69,525,880 of NW_028270180.1, read as the reverse complement.
GTCCTTGGAAGGAATACCTTGACCTTGATTTATTTCGAGTCGGAACTGTTTCAGAATGAACTAGCGAAGATGAAATTCCCGTCACATTCACACGCACATTTAGTCTTGACGCATAATTTCTTCAGACAGTTTCTCTCTCACGTGAAGAAGTATATATGGAGAGAGAAGTGAAGGTGATGTTTTAGCTCGATGGTCTTTCTCACATGGCTGAACCTGAACTGGGTAAAATTCCCGGAAATGCAGTTTTGTTCGTTTCATTTTATTAATTTTGCTGCAACTTCACTCTGTTCATTCCAATGTCCGGAAGTGAATTGGATTTATATGATTTGAACGTTTCATGTTGTATTCAATTTTGCTCCGAATTTATTTCAGCTTAAAGAAAATACTGATGAGAAAAACGGAAGGTTAAACTACAAAACAAGATGCCAGTTTTGATGTTCAGTTACTTTGGCAGATTTCAGTGGGTATCAAATGAACCCAACATCATGGCGATTGTCCTCCCATCTTTAAGGCATGGGATTAAAGCAGGAAATCGATCTCCAAGAGAGCGGTCACTTCCTATTCATTATAGAATATCTTCGCTTGACAATATACAATATCTGCTCAGTTCCATTTATGATTCATGTGGAATATTAATAGAAATCTTTCAAAACTCTGAGTTTTTTTGCTGAATCTTATTCAGCTGCATACGTTTCCGATATTTCTTTACATCTAGAGTCGTCCAAATTAGACATTGTCTCCTCGCACCTTCCACCCACCACACCCCACTTTTACACTTTTACCTGGCCACAGGCTGTCTCTCTTCTAGTGAAACTCACTGCTTGTGTGTCTCTAAATGTGCCTTTCCAAATATTTTGGAAATGGATTCTCTGAGTGACAGAAATTCTGCTCCCATTATTTCTTTGTCCTACATCGATGGTTTTAAGTCTGACGTTCAAAATTTGCGAACTTGAAAGAATGAATTTACCACCTATTTACTCTCTCCAAACCTCAAATACTCTGGAAAACTTCCATTCGGTTTTGCTTGGTTTAGTTTTAAGTTTTCCAAAACACAAATAATTAAAATTCCATCCCCACTAAACGCCGTCAGCATCGTCTCTCATGTCTTAGCAGCCCAGTAAACGCTGGTAGTGTCCTCTCTGATAGAATCACAGATTCCCTACCAGTACAATTCAGCCAATAGATTCTGTAGAGAAACTCTGAACAGCATCTCAACCAGACCTAGCTCCCTTCTCAATCCCCGCAGTCCTGTCTTGTGATTTCAAATAAACCTGCTGGAATAAAACCTGGCATCGTGTGACTGCTGACCTTATGACTACGTTACCCATGGCTAATTCATTTAACTTAATGAATTCACTCCCTGGACATATCAGCGCAATTTAACATGGCCAATCCACCTAACCTACAGACTTAACAGCATTGCGAACCACTGAGCAAATGTACCATCACATTGAACACTATCTGTAGCATGTGTAATGGCTTTACACACTGGTAACTCAGCCTATGATAGCAAGCTGCACCCATCAACCTGAATTCAATGCATCCAAACGCGGTTCTACGCGGTACAACCTCATTCGTGCTGCTGGAAATGTTTCTGCACTCAGGTCTGAATGGGTTTACTCTGTTTTCTTCCTCAGATTCCTGCTTTAAATAAACATATCAGTCAGGAACAACTCTATATAATGGTTTTCATTGCAACACAGATACAATGTGCAGTTTGCAGAAGTTACGTGTTTGCACTTTCACTGACACTCTCTCTCCCCAGGAGTTGCAATCCTTCCCCAACTAATTCATATAGCACTGTCCTTGCTGTGATATGTCCCTTCGAGAATGGAAGGCCAAGCATTATTAACCTTCACTGGGGAACAGAGCGACAGGTTTAAAACATTTACGATGCCCCCAGCGGAGAATTGAGCCCTGTGACAGGAGGGGACACTAACCACGATACTGTGGAGGACAACAACCTCGAAGGAGGCCCTTCATCCAGTTGTGGCTGCACTTGTCCAACACAACTGCTTAACGACATGAATCAAGATTTCCATCGTTTAGCCCATAGTCTCATATGTCTTGGCATCACAAATTCACATCTGAATTATTTTCAGGTTAAAAGAGTTTCTCCCTCTCTGACCCTTTCCGCACATCTACTCAAACCTTTCTGCCTTTACCCGAAATCTCTTGGCCCCGGTGTTCGATCCCTCCATCAATAAGAAACGCTTCTTTCAGTCTAGCGTGTCCATATCCCTCAGTATTTTGTAATTCTCAGTCATGTCTTCTCCAATCTGCGCTGCTCGGCGACAAACAACCCCAGGGTGTCCAATCTTTACTCAATTCTGAAACTCTTCAGCCCAGACAATATCCCAGTGAATCTCTCCTGCAAGGTTCCCAGTGCGATCAGATCCATGCTATATTGTGAATTGCAGAACTGCACACAGTAATCTAGCTAGAGCCGAATGAGCTTTTTTTCTATTATTTTACAGTATGAGGGCGTTGCTGGCTCGGCAGTATTTATTGCTATCCCTAATTGCACACCGCCAGTTGAAACTCAACTGTATTGCAGTGAGTCTGAAGTTACATGGAGGCCCCGCCAGGTAAAAATGGCAGTTTCCTTCCTCAAAGGACGTCAGATTTTTTTTTCAACAATTGACCATGGATTTATAGGAGTTATTAAATTCGTAATTCCAGATATTTATTGAATCCCCATTCTACCACCAAACATGGTCGGAGTCAAACCCGAGTCCCTGGTGTCTGAATTAGCAGTTTAATGGTCAGTGGTAATAGCGCTCGGCCATTGTAGAAAACCGGTGAAACTGATCTTTTCCAGTGAAGTCGCTTTTCCCCGATACTGCCCTGCATCATTTTCCTGAGCTTGACCCCTCAATATTCTCTGGTCCATGTCAGTAAAAGCTGCTACATGAGTATTGATCTCACAATAGTGGTAACCAAATGGATCAACTGGTCTGCCGGTCCCGATGTTGCGGTTTGGGCACGTTCACCCAGCAACAGTGACCACAGCAGCACAGACTGAACGGTATTAAAGTGAGAGTCAGTGTTTGATTCTGCAGTGCCTGAGTGAAATAGGAAATGACTCGAAAACTACATGATGAAAGAGCAGTGCTCCGAAAGCTAGTGCTTCAATGAATCCTCTAAGACTATAACCTGGTGTTGTGAGATTTTTATGTTTGTATACCGGCATCTCCAAATTAATGAAATGGGGGTTTGGGATGGAAAGTTCAGTTAGTGATTGTAGGAGGGAAGAAATCCCTGAGAACGGGACGATTTGAATTCTGACATATGAAACACAGAGATGTGAGCAAGCAGAATTTGAAGGGCAAAAAACATCACCTTGGAGAAAACTACCATGTCAAAACAACTGATCCCTTTGCGTTTCATAACAACTGGGACAGATAGGGCAATTACTGCCGTGACTCAGATTTTAACCGAGGTTGTTGTGGCTACAACGCAGAATACTAACCACCAAACGATCACGGCATCCCAGAAACGAACATGTGAAAAGTGCCCAATAGGTACAGTAGCAGAGGAAATGTTAGGCAGAACACCAAATGAACAATATCAGTGCTTAACGAACAGTGGCAGAATTGTGGGAACTCAGAATGGGCTGACCGTTTAACATTGGTGCCCCCGGAGGCTGTGGTGATTCCATCATTAATATGCTGAAGGCTGAGATAAATATATTTCTCCAAAACATCAAAGACTCCGGGGACAGTGCAGTTTTTGTCGAAATGTATGCTTCAATAGTAATGCAGATTAACATCGGCTACTTCACCAGTTTCCCCACAAAGGCAGTATCCACTGCTGCCACAGAGTCCCAGTTCCCAGCCCCAGAATCAGAGGAATTGAGTGGCGCAGCCGTGAAGTTCCAACTAGAGATCAGGATGGGAATAAAGTCGCAGAGCATCTCGATGGCTCCAGTGATACAACTGGTGAATGCACAGTACTTCTATGACGGTTTAGAGGCGCAAACAATTCAGAGATTGGGAGTCCTCCTGGTCAAAGATGGGACAGGAGGGAAAATTTGTTCCCGTTTATAATAACATAGCAATCTACAAAACATCTTGCTGAGACAGCTGAGTGCCACAACTGGAGCGTGGGCGGCTCGTTTGAAGTTTGATGTTGCTTCACTCTCACCCACTTCCCTGGAATGAATTGTTTTCACCATTTTTCTTTCCAATTGTTTGATATCTCCCTGCAGTCTGCGGCCTTCTTCCTCATGGTTAATTTCATGACTAACTGCTTTATGATCTGCACACTGCTGAATCACGGCCACTCCAAGTAAATATGAATCTATATGAAAAACATTGGAAATCACAGCAGGCATCCTTCGTAGGTTTGCAGGCGATACCAGAATTGTAGACAGTGAGGAAGATTATCTAAGATTCAAAAGGATCTGAATCCAATAAGTCGTTGGACTGAAAAATGTAACATGGAGTCAATCTGGATAAACGGAAGGTATTGCATTTTGGTACAACAAAAGTGTAGGGCTTATACAGTTACTGATAGGGCTTTGCGTAGTGTTGGAGAACACGGAAGCTCGGGGTGTAGGTACATAATTCTTTGTAGTTTGCTGGCCTTCATAACAAGAGGGATTGAGTATAGAATCAAAGAGGTTCTTCTGCAGCTGTACAGGGCCCTGTACAGGGAGTGCAGCGTAGGTTCACGAGGTCAATTCCTGGAATGGCGGGACTATCTTATGTTGAAAGATTGGAGCGACTGGGCTTGTATACCCTTGAGTTTAGAAGACTGAGAGGGGATCTGATTGAGACGTATACGATTATTAAAGGATTGGACACTCTGTCAGCAGGAAACATGTTTCCGCTGATGGGTGAGTCCCGAAACAGAGGACACAGTTTAAAAATAAGGGGTAGGCCATTTAGGACAGAGATGAGGAGAAACTTCTTCACCCAGAGAGTGGTGGGTGTGTGGAATGCTCTGCCCCAGAGGGCAGTGGAGTCCCAGTCTCTGGATTCGTTTAAGAAAGAGTTGGATAAAGCTCTCAACGATAGTGGAATCAAGGGTTATAGTGATAAGGCAGGAACAGGATACTGATTGAGGATGATCAGCCATGATCATAATGAATGGTGGTGCCGGCTCAAAGGGCATAATGACCTACTCCTGCACCTATTGTCTATTGTCTATAATGCCGATAGGGGTGGGGAGGGAAATATATCTCTGGTGGTGGGGTCTGACGATATGTGGCAGAAATGGTGGAGAATGATTAGTTGTAGCTGGAGGTTGGTGGGATGGAAGTTGAGGACCATGGGGTCTATTCATGTTGTAGACGGTAGGGTGGGGTTCAAGTACAGAGGTGTGGGAAGTTGAGGAGATTCGGTGGAGCACCATTCTGCAAGCTCGCCACCTCTTCAATGCTATCCGACCCTCTTCATATCTTTGTACTGTCTGGGGATCAGGCTGTGGGTGGCACGGTAGCTTAGTACAGCTACTTCACAATACCAGGGACCCAGGTTCAATTCTCTCCTCGGGTAACCGCCCGTTTGGCGTTTGAATATTCGCCCCATGGGTGCTCTGGTTTTGTCCTGAAGTCCAAGCATATGCAGATTACGTGAAACTGGTATGCTAAATTGACCAAAACATTTTTATTAGTCAGCGGAGAATGGGTCTGGTTGGGTTACTCTTCGGTGGGTTGGTGTGGGCTTATTTTGCCAAAAGGTCTGTTTCCAAACTCTAGTGATTCTAATATTAGAAATTAGCCAAAGTGCCCTCAGTTCCTTCATCTAGATTATTAACTGCATAATGTGAAAGTTTGTGATCTCAACACTGAGTCTTGTGGAACAATGCTTGTCACTGACTTTCGTCTTGAGAAGGCACATATTAGCCTTGCTCTCTGCTGGCTTCTATCGATGCTAGCACGTTGCCTATGACACCATGGGTCCCCTTTCTCAATAACCTCTAGTGTAGCAATTTGTCAAAATAAGTCTTGAGGTTCAGGTAGATAATATCCATTGGTTCTCCTGATCTCCTCAGTACTTCCTCAAAACATTCTAGTGGGTTTGTCAGGCATGACCGCCCCTTGATGAAACCATGCTAACTCTGCTATATTTTACCAGCTACATCCAAGTATTCAGAAATCACATCCTTCACAATGGATTTCAGGACCTTACCCACAACTGAGGTTAGGTTAATCAGTCTGTAATTTTCCGTCTTCTGCCTTAATCCCTTGTTACACGGGGTGTCACGTTAGCGATTTGCCAGTCCACTTTGCCATTTCCTGATTCTAGTCATTCCTGAAACATCACAACTAACGCTTGCTCTACATCTTCAGCTGTCTCCCCTACAAGGCTGGGGTGTAGTCCATCTGGTCCAGATGATCTATCTGCATTCTGGCCATTCAGTTTTCTAACACGTTCTCTTTGGTGATGATCAGCATACTACGTTCTGCCCCTCACCCTATTGAATTTTTGGGAAATTAATCATGTCTTCCACTGTGAAGACTGACGCAAAGTTCCTCAGCCATTCCTTTGTACTCCACCACTACCTCTCTGGTATCATTTCCTTTCTTTTGAACTTTATATATTTGTAAGTGGCTAGCTTACCCCCTTATTTAATTTTCTCCTTGGTTATACATTTTTTTTTGCCCTCTCCTGGTCTTTGTACCTTCCCAATCCTCTGGTTTCACACTGTCCTTCGCTACGTTATATGCTTCTCTCTTTTGCTTTGATGCTATCCCTGACTTCTCTCGTCAGCCATGGTTGCGTCATCCTCCCCGTACATGCTTCTTTCTCCTTGCAATGAATATCTGCTGTGTCTCCAAAATTACTCTTAGAGTCTCTTGCCATTGCTGTACTACTGTCTTTTCTGCTAGGCTACCCTCCCAGTCAATTCTACCCAGCTTCTCCCTTATGCCTCTGCTGTTGCCTTTATTCAGCTGAAGTACTGTTGCCTCTCATTCTATCTTCTGCCTTTCAAATTGCAGAATGAATTCAACCATGTTGTGATTGCTGCTTCCGACACCTTACTTCAACTTAAGCTCCCTTATCTAGCCTGCCCCTTTGCACAACACTAAAACCAGTATTGCCTGTTCCCTCGTGAAGTGCACCACAAGCTACTAAAAAAAACACCCTGTAGACATTCCACGAATTGCTTTTCTTACAATCCACTACCAATCTGATTTTCCCAGTCCCCCTACATATTGAAATCCCCCATGATCACTGTAACCTTGTCTTTCCTAAACATCTTTTCTATCTCCTGATGTATCTGATGGCCCAGCTCCTCACTACTGTTTGGAGGCCTGTGTAAGACTCCAACTGTAGTTGCTTTAACATTATGTTTCCTCAATTGTACCCGTGCAGAATCTACACCATCTGACCCTATGTTATTTCTTGCTATTGATTTAATTTCATTTCTTACTAATAAGGCAACCCCACCTCGTCTGCCCAGCTGCGTATCTTTTGGATAGAGTGCACATCCTTGAATATTTATCTCCCAATTCTGATCCCCTTGCAGCCATGTCTCCGTGATGCCCATCAAGTTATACCTGCCAATTTCGATCTGGGTCAGGAATTCATTTACCCTATTCCTTATACTGCATGCGATCAGATATAACACTGACAGTTCTGTATTAACTAACCCTCTTCTCATGGTCATTCGTTTTCCAGTGTGCTTGAAGTTTCTTTGTTAATCATTTCTAGATACTCTATCCGATTAATGTCTGTGCTGGAGATTTTAATACTATATCCTGAATTCTGGACTCTTACCACCTCTTTTAATTCAGCTTTTCTAATTACCCCGTAACTGATTCACGTTCCCCCACCCCCGCCACCACCACCACTCCTATTCCATTTACATCCCTGTCTACCACCCTAGTTATGCAATTCATTCGGACTCTGGTCCCAGCATGGATACGATGAAGGCTGTCCCATCAGAACAGGTCCTTTCTTCCCCCGAAATGAAATGTGTTTATTCAACACAAACTAGACGGACTAAATGATTTACTGGACAAACCAAAATATGAAATGTACAAAGAGATAGGATTGTTAAAATACACTCATTATATCGAGCTATATGAAGTGAAGTGTGGATTACGAAACCATGGAAGTGGTGTGCAAACGTTTTCAGTCATTACTTGACCCACAGCTGAGAAGCTGATATCCCCTCTGTCAGTGATCCCTCTCAATGAGATTCTCTGGCCCAGTCTATCGCACAGTGTCGCAGGGGGTTATCAGTTTCTGCTATTGTTGGCACAGTCTATTTCAATTAATCCACCTTCTCTTTGGATCCAGTCAATTGGTCTATTGGATTCTATTTAGCTGTCAGCCACTCAACTCTGTGATATTATAGGAGATAAATGATCTGGGATCACAACCATTATCAGCATGGTGCTCACAGGGTATGGCTCCCAGACAAAGAGCTTGCGGTTCAGGGGAATTTCTAAATAAAACTCATATCAAGCTGGTTCAGTGAAGGACACAGAGCACAATCATCCATTATCTCTTGCTGTTCTCTGGAATACAGCGGCCTCGAAATATCTGTTCAAACAAAATAGTTTGAAATTCGAACAGTCGGGAGGACATTCACCTGATGATATTGCAATCAGGATTTAATAAACAGTTGCCACACACAAAATGTGGATTTGCACCTCCTCCCAATTAACACCTCTAGTTCCTGCGTGATACTGACATAACTTGCCTTACTCCAATTCCATAGCATCTCAAAAAGGTCCTGACTTATACATGTTCTTAGCTATCTTAAAACTGAAGGAGTTTTATAAATATTTCCAAACTACTGTCCCCCTGAAATGTCAGTCACCTGTCCAGGCTCAGTAGCCAATACGGGGTCCAGTATGGCCCTTTCTGTAATGGACTATCCACATACCGTTTCTCGTAACCCGCTTGAATGCACCAAACAAATTCTGCCCCGTCTCAGCCACTTGCTCTGAGGGAGTCACAATCAATATTGGGGATGTTGAAGTCACTCACTCTGACAACTCTGCTTTTATTACACCTTTCCATAACTGGCCCACACATTTGTTTTCAAAGTCTCAGTGGCTGTTAGGTTAGGTTAATCAGTCTGTAATTTTCCGTCTTCTGCCTTAATCCCTTGTTAAACGGGATGTCACGTTAGCGATTTTCCAGTACACTTTGCCCTTTCCTGATTCTAGTCATTCCTGAAAGATCACAACTAACGCTTGCACTACATCTTCAGCTGTCTCCCCTACAAGGCTGGAGTGTAGTCCATCTGCTCCAGATGATTTATCTGCATTCTGACCATTCAGTTTTCGGACACGTTCTCTTTGGTGATGATAACCATATTCCGTTGTCTATACTCAGTCCATTTTGCACTATCCTGATTCTAGTCATTCCTGAAAGATCACAACTAACGCTTGCACTATATCTTCAGCTATCTCCCTTACAAGGCTGGGGTGTAGTCCATCTGGTCCAGATGATTTATCTGCATTCTGGCCATTCAGTCTTCTAACACGTTCTCTTTAGTGATGACCACCATACTCCGTTCTGCCTCTGTGCTAAATACTCCCTGTGTGAAAAACTTCCTGTGTGAAAACCTTCCTCCTCATGTCACTTTTACTTCCTTTCCTAATGACTTGAAATCTGTGCTGAATCGTTCTCGATCCAATCAGGCGTAGGAGCATTTTCACTCCTTTATCTCCGCTGTCTAAACCCCTCATCACTTCGAAAGCTTCAACCAGGCGATTTATCAGCCTTCGGTTCTCCAAGGAGAACTGTCCCAACTTTCCAATACACCTTTGTTGCTGACATTCCTCATATACCGCATCATTCCCATCAATCTGTTCAGCGCTGCCTCCACTCATCCCATGTCCCTGCTTCCTAAACCTTCACACCCAGAACTGTGTGAACATCCAGATGGTGGATTTATTCAGCGTGGGATTGTGTGGGTGAAACAGTTATTTCACTTTCACCACGTGTGCTGCTGTATCATGTTCACTACAATGGCACTCTGGTCCCAAACTCAAACCTATTTCTACGAGACCAACCTCATGAAGGGCATTTTTTTTTAAAAAAAATCGAACAGCTGACAGGGCGACCTGGCAAAAGTGAAATCAAACGACCAAGGCTCGTTGGCAATTTGAAGCAAGGCTCTCTCACATGCCAGTTCAACACAAGCTCGGGGAATGTCATGCCCCGAGACAAACGAGCCAGTGACACTCTTACATTTCCAACACCAAACCAGCGGAGAGCCGCTTAGAGCCAACTACATCCCACCTTGCTTCAGGAATTCTAAGTAGCAAAGCGTTTCAATAACATCTCCTTCTCATTATGTCTCCCTGCACACGGGATAGTGCTGTTTATCCCTTCCCCTTGAAGTGAGCTGTATCCATTGGTGAAGTATTCAGCCATTTCCCTCCACTTGCAGGCGGTGCTGTACTGGAATCAGTTAGGAATTACAATCGGATTGGTCCACATAAACACCAAAAACAATAATGATAATTCTGACCAATGAGAATCTAATCATATCCCAGTGACATTCAATAGCTTATTGCAACTGGATTCCCTCGTATAATCGTCCAGGGAACAAGTATTTGTGAGAAACGGAACTTGACCAGCTATATAAATACTTTGGCAACAAACACAAATCCATGGGTAGGCATTTTATGTGGTTATTAACTCAGCTCTTAAATCCGTGAAGCCTGCATGGTGATGCAAGGCGCAAATCAGATATGTAACAGATCTTTCTCTCACCATTTGCCTGGATGGGTGAAGCTTAAATAACATTTAACGAACTAGACACCCTTCACGATAACTGCACCCTAAAAAGTAACTGCAATTATTACTCCCTTCAATGCTAAGGCGCAATTGCAGCAGAGTGCACACTTACACAACGCACTGGTGTCACTGAGCAAGGCTTTGTTGACAGAAGCTTCAAAGATCAACAACTGCACCGACGACAAAGACATGGTGGGAAGATGCATGGAAACGCCATCATTTGCAAGTTACCCTCCAAAACATATTCCACCATGACTTGGAGAGAGGTATCAGTGATAAACGCATTGATTTGTGAAGCGGACTTGATGGGCATAGTGGCCTACTTCAGCTCTCCATCTTTTATCTTACCAATTTTAAAAAATGTTGATTACTGTAGTGACCAGACTTGTGCTCAGCCCTTTAGATTTTCCCTCAACTGGCGGTTCTGGTATCCCCAGCCAATGGTCAGCAACAGAACATATCCAAAAGCCCTCTCAACTAACTGACCTTGCTGTCCAACAATCTTCTGTGATCTGTGAATGTCCACTCCAACATCGCTTTGTGCTTCTAAACCACTCATAATCCTCACTGTTATTGTTTCCTCTTCCCAAATTCATTACCACTCATACTCTTCATTCAATGCCATTCATCATTTTCGCTTTCCACCTGTCTGATACATCTGTCCAGTCCCTGACAATCATCGTCATTGTCAACAACTCGACCAATTGTTGCATCGCATTGCAACTTCTAAATTATGACTCCGGCAAATAATTGTAAATTTTGATAAACATCAGAAAATGGTGGAACTCAACTGGAAACAGACGTCCAAGCATTGTTCATTGCTTAACAGTTGTAGTCACATCAGAATCGAACCCCTCCTGTTATTTATAAGCTTGCAGGTGATTCTGCAGTTTGGTTTCCTGAGTGATTACTTCTCACATATGGGAGTGGTGGACGGCCTGTCCGCAGTGTGACTGAGCAAGTGAGTTTACACCTCAGCGGGTAATTGCATCCTTTCCTTCAGTCCCCCCATTGCCTTGACTTCCGGGCGGCGTGGGTATGTTTGCGTCTACAGGTTTATGCTGCTCATTTGAGTCAGTGGAGCATGTGCAGAGGCTGGCTGTTTAAAGGAACACTGACCTTCTCTGCTGTTGTCATTTAAAGGGATGGAGACATTGCGTGTGTGAGAGACTGATGTTAACCTGGAGAGCAGGGAAATCAGATCCTGAGCAGACACTAATAATATAGATAGTTAGACACTGTTCTCAGTTCCTCTTGCAATCTTACTGCAATAATGACAGAGATAAACTTGTTTTACAGCAAAAGGATTCACAGATGGGAAATTCAGACTTTAAATCGATCTGATAGTCACCCAATTCACCCAATATGGAAGGGGAAAACAGTAATCGCAGCCCAGAGAAACCATTCCCATGTTGTGCCAGTGGTCGAGGATTTCAGCAGTCATGTGATCTCGGAAGACACGAATATGACAGTACCAGGGTGAGGCTGTGTAAATGTGGGGACTGTGGGAAGGAATTTACTTGCCCCTCCCATCGGGACACTCACCGACAGTCACACTGGGGAGAGGTCTGTCACCTGCCCCACGTATGCGAAGGGATTTATTCGATCTTACAATCTGCTAATGCACCGGAGAGGGCACAGAGGATTGAGACCCTTCACCTGATCCATATGTGAGAAAGGAATCATTCAAATCTCCAAAAAGTGGAGATATCAGTGAATTCCCACTGGGGAGGGACCATTCACATGCTCCGTGTGTGGGAAAGGATTCACTCAGTCCTCTGACCTGCTGAAGCACCAGTGAGCCCACTCTGGGGAAAGGCCATTCACTTGTTCCCAGTGTAGGGTGAGATTCACTCAAATGCCCCACCCGCTGAGAGCCCAGTGACCCCACACAGGGAAGAGGCCATTCAGATGGTCAGTGTGTGAGAAGGGATTCAGTGATTCATCCCGCCTGGTGAGACCCCAGCGGGATCACACTGGGTAGGAGCTATTTATCTCTCCATGTGACAAGGGATTTACTGAGTTTTCACTACGACTGTAGGGAAGTGGTAATCCACATGCCCCGTGTGGGGTAAAGTTCAGACATCACTGCAGGACTCTGATTCTGCAGTTATTGTTATTCAGAGTCAGGACTGGACCTTGGACAAGAAGAAAATGTTGGAGTATTGATGTTTGGATTGTTAATGACATTAACTTGGCTGGTGTTGACTAAATTTATAATCACTATATTCTGAACCGCAGGATGTCTCTGTGAGCAATAAGTCTCCACAAACAGCATTGTGACAATGAGCAGGGATCATCTGTTTTGATTTAAATTGTGATTGTAGCACTGCCGCTTCACAGCACCAGGTACAAGGTTGGAGTCCAGTCTTGGTAGACTGCCTGCGTAAAGTTTGCACCTTCCCCTATGATAGTGTGGGCCCCCTCCAGATGCTCTGGTTTCCTCCCACAGTCCAATGATATGGTTAGGTGGATCGATCGTACTAAATTGTACAATGTTCAGGAATGTGCAGACGAGGTGGATCATCCATAAGAAATACAGTGTCACAGGATGGAGTGCTCTGGGTGGTATGTTCTTCGGATAGTAGGTGGGATTTGATGGGCCATTGCTTTCCTTCCAATCTGTTGGGATTCTATTCCATGATTGAGGAAAAGGGCTACACAGTGGGATGTCCCTAGAGAAGGAGCATGTGGTGTGTATCAATGCTCTCGATGCCTTTAGATAGAGGTGGGCACCGCAGGGGATACAGTGCTTTATCTCAACCGCTGCCCCCTCACCCCCAACTCTACTTTGATTTAGTCCTTTCCTACGCTGTCACTTGTATTGGTTTGCTTTGCCTATATAGGCTTTCTTTGCTTACACGGGTGTTTACTGCTGGTGATTATATATTAAGCAAAGGCAAAACGGCGGAATGATGATTTTGATGGTGGGACAGTTGCCCAGCTGTGTGTGATAACACTTCTGGGTAGGAGAAATGGGGAAAAAAATTAACGCTTCACAGCTCACAGAAGGAGAACTGAAAAGCAGTTAAATCAAACCAACGGTTCAGAGAGGGAAGGAATATTTCCCTGGAGTTTGAGTAACTGGAAAGTGATGGCGTCCGGGAGTAGACAGGATTTTGTTTTACAGGGCGTTTGAAATTTTAAAACTGTTATATTCAGATAGTTTCCTTTATTTTCTTTAATATTTTTATTGTGGAATAAACATCTACAATATTTTAAAACCAAATTCACAAACCTTCTGTGAAAGGCAAAAGTTAAATAAAATCCACTAAACCATCCCTCACTGAAAACTGATGTGGAAGTGTAATCTCCTGGAGAATCCCTGCCCTGCCCACTTCTTCCTATCTCGGCTCCATGGCTACATACATTCCTGGGAGAGAGCAGCAGGAGAAGACCATTCGGCCTTTCGATATTGCTCCACCCTTCAAAGGGAAACAGCTGATCATCCAGCTCAGTCTCCTGTTCGTGCTGTGCTCCAATCCCCTTTCATGACATTATCTCGAGAAACTACATCTAAGTCCTCCTTTGGCTTCACTGCGTTTTGTTCCAGTGATGTTGCTGTGTTACTGTGTGGGTGTAGGCAGGGGTAATGTGATGGTTCTGCCCCCTGGAGGATGCAGTCACAATCCCTCATCATCCTGCAATAACATCAACTGGGTTTCAGCAACTCGAGATAGAAACCATTTCCAGGATATAGGCATCACTGGCTCAGACCGTTTATTCCCCATCTCTAAATACGCTTTGGAAGATGGTAGTGAGCTGCTGTCTTGAACCATTCGCAGTCCATTTGGCGCAGATAGACCGACAATGCTGTGAGGGAGAGTATTGCAGGATTTTGGCCGAGTGATTCTTTAACTTTGGTTCTTCGAATGCTTATTAACATAATAACGATCTGTACATGATTTTGAGATTTCAGTCTGCAAATATTCACCCCGTATAAAGGTTTAAATACAGATTAGAAATTCAGAACAGACAATTCTCGTTTCTCTGTAATATATTTTTCCCATTTCTCCAAAGCTGTAACCCTACAGCCCACATACTCTCTTCCACCATTCTGCCTCTGCTGTCTCTAATGTATCCCCTCCCCATTCTCATGGAGTTACCGGTAAATAGATCCATGCCACCACTTCCTGTTCCTGGTTAGACTCTGCACCCTTTCTGGGTTCACTTCCCTTCCCTTCAGTTGCTGTAGTTCAATAATGTAACAGCAGAATGAAACAAAAGGAAACAGAAAGGGAGGTGGCAGATCCTGGACAGAAGAGGAACCTTCAGTCTGGGAGAATGGGTCAGATCCTTCTTTGTTTCCCATTGTTCGATTCCCAGTGTTATGACAAGTTGGGGATGGAACTTGGTCCCATGTGGGTGTAGTGACTCTTTGACCACCAACCGATTAATACTACAAGCAGATACGTTCCTCCTCCAGCCAATCGCACTGTGAAATGTTTTCCGCTGGTTACTCAAAGCACATACTCGAAAACCCGCCCACATTCTGTACATGTGCAGTGCCGGGTTTCCCCACACACGTGTGGTCTCTTCCTCAGGGAGTTGACGTCCCCATGAAGCACTGGAGCCCTGTCTCTGGAAGGTGAATGGAAAGTGTGGGCTGGAGGATGTTGTGTATAGGATAACCATTCAGACACACAGGACATGTGGGTTGTTACTGGGTTTTACTGAGATATCTGGTTAGACAACCCAATTTCTGATGGAAGGAGCATAGATTCATCCAATGTTCGTGTGGAGAGGTTAATAAGGGGTAGCAGATTTTAAGCAGAGGTGGCTCAGAGGTGGCTGGCACAGCTGCCTCACAGCGGCAGGGACGTGGGTTTGATTCCAGTCTGAGGCGACTGTGTAGAGTTTACACGTTCTCCCCATGTGTACGTGGGTTTGTTCTAGGTGATCCAGTTTCCTACCACAGTATAAAGATGTGCAGGTTAAGTGGATTGCCCATGCTAAATTGCCCACAGTGTCCATACATTTGCAGGTTAGGCCATTAGCCATGGGAAACCCAGGGTTACTGGAATGGGTGGGTCTGAATGGGATGCTCATCAACGGGTTGGTGTGGAATCGATGGATGAATACCCTGTTTCTGCACTATAGCGACCCTATTCTGTTTTCATGAGGAAGAATGTACCTATCTCGATATGATTTGAATTTATGGAATTCCCAATTTAAAATGCAGTGCATGCAGGACAATGAAAAAATTTAATGAAGAGATACAGATGCTTAATTTGCAATGCGTTGAAGGGTGAGAGAGAGCAGGCGGGAAAAATCCAGCTGAGACCGAGGTGAGCTCCATCATCACGGTATTAAATGGTGGAGCTGGTTCGAAGGGCTGCATTGCCTCTCCTGTGCCCAGTGCGTATCTTCTTACAGTAATAACTGGAAAGCTGAATCCAAAACTCACCACCTTCACCAAAAGAGATTTACAGAAAATGCAGGATAGTCAGGTGGATTAGCGTTCCAAACTTAGATGCTGAGAAAGCGTGCAGGAGACAATGATTTAGCAATTTTACACTCAGGGGAGGCAGTGATTTATGGACTGAGACTGTGCAGTACATTCACACCGTCCAGAATACTCTGTTGTGATTATCTATCCTATACTTTATTACAAAGCCAAGGTCTCTGATAATGAAAACCAAAACACTCAGGAAACATCGCCTCATCTCGTAATCTGATAAAAGATTTGTGATAAGTCTGTTTGAATTTAGAACAAGATGGCAAGCGGGAAGATTAAATCCAATCCCAAGACCCTGTGCTTAAACAAAGGAGACTACAATAGAATGAGGTAGGAATTGGCTAATGCAGACTGGAAGCAAAGACTTTACGGTGGGACAGTTGACAGACAGTGGAGAAATATCAAAGCATTTATTTCAAACAGCTCAGCAATAATATATGCAAGTGAAAAGGGAGGACTGTAGGAAAAGTAGTAATCTGCCATGGGTGGCTAAGGAAATAAGGGAGTCTAGCAACTCGAAATAGAAGGCATATAAATTGGCAAAGACCAGCGAGAAAATAGGAATTAAGAAAAAACTTTAAAGATCAACAGAACGCTTTATGGGATTGGGGATTGACAGTGATGAATAGCTATCCACAGGGTCAGACTAGCAGTTTACACTGCTAGAGGGGAACCTATTGTAGGGGGAATATATGACCTCTGTAATTGATGAAGAACTTAACTGAAGAAGTCTGTCACCGTAGAGATAATCCTGCTAAGTTAAAAATCACGCCGTGCTCTGAAAGCTAGTGCTTCCAAATAAACCTGTTGGACTGAAACCTTGTGTTGTGTGATTTATAACTTTGTCCACCCCACTCCACCACTGGCTCCTCCACATTTGAATCCTGACAGACAACCCCACTGAAACTGAAGCGCCTGTCAGGTACTTGAGTGAGCCAGAGGGGTGTTGGGGAGGGGTGTGTTGTTTAAACACAAAGTGCTGAATTGAACTAGACTTTTTAAACTGCCGTTACCATGTAGATAATCCTGATAAACAGCTTCCAATCAAAGCCACAAACCACGCTAACATGGACTTGGCTTTGTCTCAGTAATTTTTCCAGTCACACTGACATTTGAAATATTCGCCCACGGATAGAATACACACTTTTCCATCCAGATAAAAAGGCCAATGGTATTCAGATCTGCACGGATCAAGTAACTATCAGATCTGAACATGAAGTTCAATTTTAATTTCTCATCCGCAAATCCACCCTTTCAGTATCCTACAACGGAGAAAACAACTCACCACGTTAATACAGGATGGAACTTCATAAGACAATGATAGTATTAAATTGTAGTTTTCTTGCTCGCTCAAAGATTTAAATCTCAGTCTCACACTTTTTCTCTTCTGTTAACTGAAGACCAAACCAATCTCCTCACTTCTTTCCTCCACACAGAGTTCTCACCCTCTCTCTCCTCTCTTTGAATTCAGTTTCCTCGCTCCTGTTTGCAGACTAAGAAACAACTCAAATGAGTCCGACTTGCAGGCTCCCGGTGTTGTGAATCCTCCCCCCACCATCTCAGGGTTTCCTTCCTGGTCAGAACCACGTTGGGGAAAAATCAATCTGGAACCTCTTATTTGTGTTGCCCACCCCACCCTCTGATGAGAACCATCTTGAACACACTGGCCAAATCATATCTGGTTGAACTATAATGAACCGAATTAGAACTCCAAACGCAGCCCTATCCTTGACTTTTTCCATAATAATCATGAATCTTCACAAGAACTCTGATAACTTTCTGCAAATTGCTCCCCCATTGAGACTTCGACGACTTGTCTCGATACCAAGTGAGGGGTCATTCCCCGGGTCCTGTTCTCAGAGGGAGGAAGGGAGGGAGCTGCCAATGACAGATTAATCCCACACACCCACAGCCTCTCTTCCTGGCACTGACCGGACTGCACAAGCGCCAAGAATTGGCCAGCACTTTGCCCGTGCCCTGGTCTCCCCTCCGACAGCATATGCTCTAGTTCACACAGGAGGCTGGGTGGTTGACAGCAGCTGCTGCCTAATAGAGTGGAGGTGGCGGGGCTGGACGACGAGGACAATGGGATTGTAAACAATGAACGAATGTGGAGGACACTGGGGGATGGGCAGGTCAGTAAGGGACAGGATCAGTGCAGCAGCAGGAGGGGATCCTAGGCAAAATGAGCAATGGGAGAGTCTGACAGGAGAGAAACGATAGGAAGGTTCTGTTCGGAAGCAGGGACAGCTGGGAGACAGTATGGCCTGGAGGCTTGGGCATGTTTTCTAATCAGCCTCTTCAAAGATGCTGTTACTCAACTCTGAACCCGATCCTCCTGATCCAGAGGTAAGGACACATCCACCATTTCCTGGTGGGCTAGTGGAAAGAAGGGAAGATTTTCTCAATCTCACTCAACTGGAAACTCCATGAGCTCCTCACACTTATTGTCTAAAGTGGGGATGGAGGAGACAGAGCAGATGGGAGTGGGTGAGGGATATAAGAACTGCTTTTCAAATGGAACTAACCCGTGTTGGTGATATTAATAAGAGTCAATGCACAGTCACTGACACAAAGCTAGTGTATGTGAACTTTATCGAGAATATTTAACACCGATAACCTAGTAACACCTGCGCAGACACCAATGTACAGAGTTAAGTCCAGTAAAGTAATAACAGCTTTGCGCATAGAAGATCATGTCTCATGAACTGGACTGAGTTTACTGAAGCAGTAACAAAGAGGATTGCTAAGCGACGAGCAGTGGACATGATCGACATGGACTTAAGTAATGCATTCAACAAGGTTCCTCATGGAAGACTGGTTAGCAATGTTATATCTCATAGAATACAGGGAGAACTCACCATTTGAATGCAGAACTGGATCAAAGGTAGAAGACACAGGGTGGTGCCGGAGGAATGCTTTTCAGGCTGGAGGCCTGTGACCAGTGGAGTGCCACAGGGATCGGTGCTGGATCCACTACTTTTCGTCATTTATATCAATGATTTGAATGTGAACATAAGAGGTATTGTTAGTAAGTTTGCAGATGACACTAAAATTGGAAGTATGGTGGAAAGTGAAAAAGGTTACCTCAAAGTACAAGGGGATTTCAATCAGATAGAATATATAACATAGAAAAATACAGCGTAGAACAGGCCCTTCGACCCTCGATGTTGCGCCAACCTGTGGACTTTTCTCAGCTAGTCCCCCTACACTATCCCAAAATCATCCATGAGCTTACCTAAGGATTGTTTAAATCTCCCTAATGTGGCTAAGGTGACTACCTTAGCAGGTAGGATAGTGAAGACGACAGTTGATCTGCTTTCCTTTACTGGTCAGTGAATTGAGTTTCGGGTTGGGAGATCATATTGCGGCTGTACAGGACATTAATTCGGCAACATTTGGAACATGACATGCAATTCTGGTCTCCTTCCGGTCGGAAGGATGTTCTCAAACTTGAAAGGGATCAGAAAATAATTACAAGGGTATTGCCAGTGTTGGATAGGATATTTTCGTTGGGGCATCGGAGGCTGAGAGGTGACATTATAGAGATTAAAATAATCAGGCCAGACATGGGTAGGATAAATAGCCAAGTTCTTTTCCCTGTGATTGGGGAGTACAGAACTAGGGGATAGGGACGGGGGCTGGGCAGAGGGTGGGGGAGTGGACAGAGGGTGTGGGGTTAGAGAGGGGTGGCACAGAAACGGGTGGGGGGAGAGAAGAGGGGAACAGACTGGGGGACATGCAGGGGGAGACGAGGGGGGAAACAGAGCGGATAAACAGAGGGGGGAAACAGAGGGGGTAAACAGAGGGGGGAACAGAGGGGGGAAACAGAGGGGGGAAACGGGAGTGGGAGGGGTAACAAAGAGACGGGGGAAGAGAGAGGGAGAACGGAGAGGGGGAAGAGAGGGGGGAACAGAGTGGGGGAAAGGAGAGTGGGAAACAGAGAGGTGGAACACACAGAGAGAGGACACAAAGAGAGGGGGACACAGAGAGGGAGACAGAGAGAGGGGGGCACAGAGAGGGTGATACAGAGAGGGGGGACACTGTTATTTTATAGATCTACAACTCCATCCTGTTCCTGTTTTCTCCTCCTCACCTTCAATCCCTCTGAAGGGCTCAGAACAATTGCATAGTTACTGGAAAGTAGAGTTTCAGGGAGATCACGTGCTGATGGTGGCATTGGGACGCTGACCTTTATTGGTCTGTGCACTGATCAATAAAGAGACCCGGGTTCGATTCCACTCTGTGTGGTGATTGCATTTCTACCTCTGTGCGTCTCCGTGGTGTTCCTCTGGGTGCTGTGGTTTCCTCCCACAATCCAAAGTCGTGCGAGTTAGGGGGATTAGCTGTGGAAAAAATGCTTGGTTACATAGTTCAGGTGGGATGCTCTTCCGATGTTTGGTATGGCATCATGGGCCGAATGGCCTGCTTCCAAACTGTAGGGATTATGTCACTGAGTACCGGAGTTAGGAGATCATGCTGTGGCTGCATAGGGTATTGGTGAGGCCAGTTTCAGAATACTGCATTCAATTGTAGTCTCCCTCATTTCGGAAAGATGTTTCCAGGATAGGACACAACCTCATAATGGTAGGTTCCTGGGAAGTGCTGACTTAAAAATAGACCATGCAGTGTGGGTTGTTAGATCTTTGGAAGTGGGGTTAAATGTAGACAGGTCGAGTTTAGAGTGGTGTTGGAAAAGCACAGCAGGTTAGGTAGCATCCAAGGAGCAGGAAAATCGACGTTTTGGGCAAAAGCCTTTCATAAGGAATAGAGGTAGGGTGCCTGCAGAGTGGAGAGATAAATGAGAGGGGGTGGGGGTCTGGAGAAAGTAGCATAGTGTGCAATAGGTGAATGGGAGTGGGGATGTAGATTAATAGGCCAGAGAGGAGGGTGGGGGAAGTTAGCAAAGAGTACAATAGGAGAATGGGGGTGGGGGGGGGGGGATGGGGGTGGATGTAATAGGTTAGAGAGGAGGGTCAGGTAGAGAGGTGGAAAGGAAGATAGGCAGGTAGGACAGGTCATGAGGGCGGTGCTGAGTTGGAAGACTGTAACTGGGGTGAGGTGGCTGAAGGGGAAATGAGGAAACTGGTGAAATCCACATTGATTCCATGGGGTTGACGTGTTCCGAGGCAGAAGATGAGGCATTCTTCCTCTAGGCGTCAGGTGGTGAGGGAGCGGAGGTGGAGGAGGCGCAGGACCTGCGTGTCCTCGGCAGAGTGAGTGGAAGGTTTGAAATGTTGGGCAACAGGGCGGTGGGGTTGATCAGTGAGGGTGACCCGGAGATGTTCCCTAAAGTGCTCTAGTAGGAAGCATCCTGTCTCCCCAATGTAGAGGAGACTGCATCAGGAGCAACGGATACAATAAATGATATAGATAGATGTGCAGGTGAAACTTTGATGGATGTGGAAGGGTCCTTTGAGGCCTTGGATGGAGGTGAGGGAGGAGGTTTGGGCGCAGGTTATGCAATTCCTGCAGTGGTAGGGGAAGGTACCAGGATGGGAGGGTGGGTTGTAGGGGGGCATGGACCTGACCAGGTAGTCACGGAGGGAACGGTCTTTGCGGAAAGTGGAAATGAGTGGGTAGGGAAATATATCCCTGGTGGTAGGGGCAGTTTGGAGTTGGCGGAAATATTGTTGCATGTTGTGGTTTATGCGAAGGTTGGTAGGGTGGAATATGAGCACCGGGGGGTTCTGTCCTTGTTACGGTTGGAGGGTTGGGACTTGAGAGCAGAGGTGCAGATGTTGACGAGATGCATTGGAGGGCATCTTTAAACATGTGGGAAGGGAAATTGCGGTCGCTAAAGGAGGCGGCCATCTGGTGTGTTCTGTGGTGGAACTGGTCCTCATGGGAGCAGATATGGCGAAGGTGGAGGAATTGGGAATACGGGATGGTATTTTTGCAGGAGGTAGAGTGGGAAGAGGTATAATCCAGGTAGCTGTGGGAGTCGGTGGGTTTGTAAAATGTGTCAGTGTCAAGTCGGTCGTCATTAATGGAGATGGAGATGTCCAGGAAGGGGAAGGTGGTGTCAGAGATGGTCCAGGTGAATGTAAGATCGGATGGCAATGTGTTGGTGAAGTTGATTAACTGCCCAACATCCTCGCGGGAGCAGGAGGTGGTGCCAATGCAGTCATCAATGTAACGGAGGAAGAGGTGGGTAGTGGTGACGGTGTAATTACAGAAGATTGACTGTTCTACGTAGCCAACAAAGACAGGCATAGCTGGGGCCCATACGTGTGCAAATGTCTACCCTTTTGGTCTGGAGGAAGTGGGAGGAATCAAAGGAGAAATTGTTAAGGGTGAGGACCAGTTCAGCCAAATGAAAGAGTGTCGGTGGAAGGGTACTGTTGGGGACGTCGGGAGAGGAAGAAATGGAGGGCTTGGAGCCCTGGTCATGGCGGATGTAGGTGTAGATGTATTGGATTTCCATGGTGAAGATGAGGCATTGGGAGTCAGGGAAACAGAAGTCCTGGAGGTGCACTAGGGCGTGGGTGGTATCTCGAACATATATGGCAAGTTCCAGGATTGGGGGGGTGAGGACAGTGTCAAGGTAAGTGGAGATGAGTTCGGAGGGGCAATAGCATGCTGAAACAATGAGTCAGCCAGGGTGGTCAGGCTTGTGGATCTTGGCAAGGAGGTAGAACATGATGTGATGAGGTTCTGTATGGGCATGGATTTAATGGTTTGGTGATGGGGGGTGGGGTTCATGGTCGAGGGGTCGGTAGGAGGAGGTGTCTTCGAGTTGGCCCCTGGCTTCAGCGGTGTAGCGGTCAGTGCGCCAGACTACCACTGCACCCCTTTATCTGCTGGTTTGATAGTGAGGTTGGGATTGGAGCAGAGGGAGTCGGGGGTTGCGTGTTGTGAGGGTGAGAGGTTGGAGTGGGGGAGGGGGGTAGACAGGTTGAGGTGGTTAATGTCCTTCCTGCAGTTGGAAATGAAGAGGTCGAGGGCGGGTAATAGGCCAACATGGAGTGTCCAGGTAAATGGAGTGTGCTGGAGACAGGCGAAGGGGTCCACGGAAGGTGGGTGGGCGGGAGGCCTGATTGTAAAAGTAAGCTCAGAGACGGCGGAAGAAGTGTTCGACGTCTCGGCTTGTAATAAATTCATTGATGCGTGGACGGAGGGGGAAAAAGGTGAGGATGTATACAGGTCAGTGAGGTGGTGTTTGGTATGCTAGCTGTTGCTGGGCAGTGTATTGAGTATAAGAGTTGGGAGATCATGTTTCAGCTGTATAGTGTATTAGCTCGGCCACTTTTGGAATTCCCAGACTGCTTTCACTTCCAATCTCCCTGCTATAGGATGGATGTTGGGAAACTTGAAAGAGTTCAGAAAAGATTTACAACGGTGTTGCCAGGATTGGAACATTTGAACCATAGGGAGGGGCTGAGGATATTTTCCCTGGAGCAGTGGACGCTGTGCGATAGCATTACAGAACTTTATAAAATTGTGAGGAGCAATGACAGGGTGACTCGTCACAGTTTCTTTATTCCCAGGGTAGGGGAGTCCAAAAGCAGAGGGCATAGGTTTAACGTGAGAGGAGAAAGACTTCAAGGGGACCGTAGGGACAACTTGCTCCACACAGACAAAGGTTGGTGCATGTATAGAATGGGCTGGTTGGCATGGACGAGTAGGACTGAAGCGTCTGTTTCCATTCTATACATCCCTGAGTCTGTTTTTCTGAACTTGAAGGGTTTCAGAAAATATCTACAACGTTGTTGTTAGGATTATGGAGTTAAAGAGAGAGGTTGACTAGGCTGGGGCTTTTTTTTAAGATTAGATTACTTACAGTGTGGAAGTACGCCCTTCGGCCAAAGACGTCAATACCAACCCATTCCACTAACCGTACAGGCAATTTAGCATGGCCAATTCACTTAACCTGCACATTTCTGGACTGTGGGAGGAAACCGGAGCACACAGAGTAAACACACACAGACACGGGGAGAATGTGCAAACTCCACACAGTTTGTTGCCTGAGGCGGGAAATGAACCCGGGTTTCTAGCGCTGTGAGGCAGCAGACCTAACAACTGTGGCAAGCTGTGGCGCTTCAGAGACTGCAGGATTACCTTATAGAGGAGCTTCACCTTCTCCTTGTCTCACATCGCTCTGTTTACACCCAACTCCAAAACACACTCATTGAGTCAAGCAGCACTCACAGTGCTGCCCTGTCATTTCCATCGTCTGTTCACACCGACACTGCCCTCAGCCTCCTGTATAGAAGGTCAGGCATGATTGGAGGAGCTGGAAAGTTGACATTTTGGCTCAGGACCCTTTGTCAGTCCTGATGTAATAGTCTTGACCCGAAACGTTGACTTTCCAACCCAATCGTATTTATGCTGGTCATCTGGCATCTATTTATTCGAGTTCCACGTTCTGGCACTCAGCATGTAATCGATATTGTAGTGCCTGGTGTGATCATCTCAGCACTTCTTCAAGGGTGCAATGTTTCCTGCAAATGGCACCATTTTAGATGCTGTCAGACCTGCTGATGATCTCCAGCAAATTTCGTATTTATTGTAGATTTCCACCATTTTGCTGAAGCACTTAGAGAAAGAGAGCTGTCGAGCTCCATATTTTGTTGACTCTGATTCCTGGGATGTCAGGACTGATGGATGAAGAAGGACCTAATTTTTGTTTAATCCTCCCTCCCTTTGGCTTTCTGAGCTGGTGACTACATCACTGATATCCTACCTCCCATTCCCTGACTTGAATCTGACCCATCTAAGCCTACACTTTAGTTCACATCCCCCTGCCAGACTAGTTAAAACCTCACCAATGGGACTGGCACCAGGAGATTTCTCCCAGCCCTACCCAGGGGTAGCCGGTCAGGCTTGTACAGGTGCCACATAATCTAGAAACTGTCCCAATGCCTGAAGATTCTGAACCCTTCTCTGGTACACCATTTCTCTAGCCACACATCCAGTTGATCCACCCTCTTGACCCTGCTATCAACAGCACGTGACTATTAAATCCCCTGTCACGATAGCCCTGCCACTCTCATTCCTCCTCTTCTGTGCAGCAGAGTTCTGAGTGGTGTCATGACCCTGGCAGGTGCTGATTTCCCGAGTGGCCACCCTACCCATTACCGCCCTCTACAGAATCCCAAGCAGTGTACAGTATCTGTTTGAGAGGGGCATAACCATTGGGGAGTCCTGCACTCCCTTCCTGAGCCTTTTACTTGATCTGATGGTCATCCATTCCCTTTCTGCCTGTGTAACCCTCACCTGAAGTGTGACTAACTCACCAAATGTGCTGTCCATAACATTCTCAGTATCGCAGATGCTCCATAGTGAGGCCACTCACAGCTCCACCTCTGACAAGCAGTTTCCCAGTAGCTGCAGATGGACACACTCCCGGCGCACATTGCCGTCAGGGACACTGGAAGCATCCCTTATTTCCCACATGGTGCAAGTGGAGCACGCCACTGGTCTGGGGGCTACTGTCACAACATCTCCCTTGATTCAGCTAGTTACTCCCTTTAAGAGAATTCAAATGAGCTATCAATCTTCCTTAACTTCAAACATTTCCATTATAATCAAAAGCCCCGATCTTTACTTAAGCCGATATGTTACATTTTAAAAACTGTTCGAAAATGATCCGTGGCATCGCTTACAAACTGGCTGCTCCCATTGGGGCAATGTGAATTTCTCAATGGCCTGAACTAAAACTGAGTTTCAGCTTCACCTTCTCCTTGTCTCAAATCACTCTGTTTACACCCAAGTCCAAAACACTCTCATTGAGTCAACCAGCACTCACAGTGCAGCCCTGTCATTTCCATCGTCTGCTCACACCTACACTGCCCTCAGCCTCCTGTAGTGTTGCAATGCATCTCAATCGGAGCTCAGGAACAGCATCTCATCTTTCAATTCTGCCCTTTGTATCCCCAGAGTCAACATGGCGCAGTTTCTAAATGAATGGACAGTTGTCAGAATCTGGAATATTCCACCTGAAAAGGTGCTGGAATTTGAGTCCATAAGGAATTTTAATGGGTAGTTTTCAGGGATTTGAAAATAAGGGGTTTACAGGTTAACATCATGAAGTGAGGGGCTGGGTCTAAATCTGAATTTTCCTACAAAGAGACGAGGTGTAATTTGGATAACTCTGTTCTCCCTCTCAGGGCAATATCTGCTTCCTCAACTGCAGTGCCCAGAACAGAACAAATACCCCAAGGTGATCCAACCAGGAGCATGAACAACATTTTGCTATTTGCTTGACAAACAAATATGAGATACTTTCCCACAGACAGAACAGACAAACCTTTCTCTTTCCACAGCTAAATGACAATAATATTCAGATCCTGATGACTCCGCTGACTGTAGAAACTTGCTTTTGAGATCCCGGACCCAATAATTCTCAATTAATATCTTATAAATAGAATTCACAAAAGAAAACTCAGTCAGTGCAGGGTGAATGGTAAAGACAAATAATTCTCTGGTATGTGTAAATGCTCCTCTTCAAATCGCCCCCCCCCCCCCCCAGCCAGGAAGAGGACATGCGCATGTGCCTCGCTCTACCTTGTCCCCAGTAATGACGGTAACAATAACCCAGGACATATCACTGCCTGAGGGCCGCAGATATTTTCCAATTTGCTGTAAATGTGGGACCAAGAGTTTCTGATTCAGGAATAATGACCTGCACAGCGTGTACTTAAACACTCCCAGTCTAAACTGAATTATTTCATCCGGTTTCCGCTGCCACTCTCCCTTTTCCCGTTTTCGCCTCCTGCACACACCAAGGGTCATTCCGGATCCAGTGATCATTCCTCAGAACCGATGGCAACTGGGCAAGTTAGAATCCCGACAGTGTGGAAACAGGACCTTCGGTCCAACAAGCTCACACGCACCCTGTGAAGAGCATCCCACCCAAACCCATTCCCTGACCCTATTACTCTACATTTCCCCTGACTAATGCACCTATCTACACATCCCGGAACACGACGAGAAATTTAGATTGGCCAATTCACCTATCCTGCATATCTTTGGACTGCAGCAGATAGGAGTTAAAGAGTGGGGACAGAACCCAACGGAACATTTGGAAAGACAAAGGAGTGGATAACAATCTGGCTGGGAGGGTGCATAGCTGTTAATGGAGTGGACATTAATGTGTCAGTCAGCATCTCAGTGGAGGTGGTGGAAATGGTGGCTGTTGATCTCCGTTCTGCTGCAAAAATACCCTGAGCTTCCAGTTTCCTGCTACTTTAACACACGAGCCTGTTCCCTGGCCAACATCTCTGTCTCATGTTTACTGCAGTGTTCTAGTTAAGCTTGATGCAATCTGGCAGAACACCCGAGAACATACCAAATGGTCTCCTATTTCAAAGACTGTAATTCTCCCTTCCATGTGGTCAACAATACACTCCAGTGTATCTCCTCGACTTCCCACAACTCTGCCGTTGAAGTACACCCCTCCAACCCCAGCAAGGATAGTACCCTCAGTCCTCACCTTCCACCCAAATACAACTCATTATCCTCTGCCATTTCCACCACCTGCAATTAGCCCCCACCACCAGAGAAACATTTCCATCCCCATCCCTTTCAGCATTCTGCAGAGACCTTTCCCTCTGCGACTTCATCGTTAGATCCACGCTCCCGATCAACCCACCCTCTGCTCCTGGTACCTTCGCTTGCCACTGCAAGAGTTGTAAAACCTGTGCCCACACCTCCCCACTCACCTCCATCCAAGTCAGCAAAGGATTCTTCCACATCCAGCAGAGACATTCCTGCACATCCAAACACCTTCACCTATTGTGTCCTTTGCTCTCTCCCCTGCACTGGGGAGACAGGACGCAAACTTGCAGAATATTTCAAGGAACCTTTCTGAGACACATGCATCAACCAACCCGAGTGACGTGTTGTCAACCACTTCAACTCGCCCATCCATTCCACCAAGGACATGCAAGTCCTGGGCCACCTCCAAAGCCAAATCCGAGCCACCCGACGTCTGGAGGATAAGGCACCTCATCTTCCACCTTGGAACCCTTCAACCACACGGCATCAAAGTTTCCTCATCTCCCCTCCCCCACTTTATCTCAGATCCAACCCTCCAACTTCGCACTGACCTCCTGAACTGTCCTACCTGTCCATCTTCCTTCACAATTATCCAGTCCACCCTCTCACCATTAGCCCCACCTGCATCTACCTATTCCCTTGCCAGCTACCTGCGCCCCCAACTCACACATTCCTTCTACTTATCCCTCAGTCCTCTTCTCCATCCCCCACATTCCTGATGAAGGGCGTATGCCTAAAACATCAATTCTCCTGCTCCTTGGATGCTGCCTCACCTGCTGTGCTTTTCCAGCACCACACTTTAATGTAAGCTGGAAGAAGAACACCTCATCACCCACTTGGGGACCCTGCAACCCTCTGGTGTCAATATCAAATTCAATAATTTTAGGTCTTGAACTCTCTCACGTCCTCGCGACTTAGCCTTCACCCCACAGACCAGTCCTTGTTATTACATAGCCTGCCAATACCCACTACATATGGTTAGCCACTAACAGTCCCCATAAACAGCTATTCACCCTCCCCCAGCCAAATCGTTATCCATTCTTTGTTGAACTGCTCCCATCTACTTCATTGGACTCTATCCCCACCTATCATTTACTCCTTAACCCCTACCTTCTGCATATAAACGGACAATTGTTTCTCAGTTATATCAGTTCTCAGGAAGGGCCATAGGAACCAAAATGTTAAATGTGATTTCACTCACAGATGCTGCCAGACCTGCATTGCTTTACCAGTACCTTTTGGTTGCTGTATGATTTACAGCATCTGCAGTTCTTCTGATTCTAATTTTTCCAGAAATTCTAATTCAGGTCGAGCAGCCGACACTGTATGTTTATTAACCTCCCACTCTCTCCCACTCCCTTCACACTCACTGAGTCCCCCCTCACAGTGACACTGCGCCTGCATTGTTAGGCATGTATTGGCCTGCTGGACCCAGCTCCTCATTCACTCCCATTGGCTCGACGATCACGCCAACTCTCCTATTGGTCTGAAGCTGCCGTCAATCAGCCGGGCCCCATTGTGACATGGGGTTCGGCTCCGCCCAGGAGCATTGGAGAATGAGGGTGGCCTCATAGAGGTTTATAAAATCATGAGGAACATTAATGGGATAAATAGACAAGGTATTTTCCCTGACGTGGGGTGTGGGTGGGATTAGGGGATGAAGAGTCTAGAACGAGAGAGCATAGGTTTAAGATGTGAGCGTAAAGATTTAAAAGGGACCAGAGTGTCAACTTTTTTCACACTGAGATTGGTGCGTGTATGGAATCTTCGGTCAGGGGAAATAGTGGAGGCTGGTACAATTCTGCCATTTGGCATCAGGATTGGTATATTAATAGGAAGGGTGGAGAAGAATATGTGCCAAGTGTTGGAAAATGGGACTAGATTAGTGTAGGATAATTGGTCAGCATGGACGAGTTTAACGAAACGGTATGTTTTCGTGCTGTACATCTGTATTCATCTGCCCTGGGATGAGCTTTAATATTCAAAGTGAATGGGACAGTATCACAGAGCGCGGGGTCTGGGGACTATTCAGCCCATTGGGGTTGTACTCTCTCCCTCTGGAGATGGTGCCAGTCAGTCCCAACTCACCTCCCATTTGCCTGTGGCCCTCCAAAGTCTTCCTTAAAAACGTTAAATTCCAAATTAGTTTTGACAATAACTAGGAATCTGCATCCAGCCTCAGTTCAAACTGTTCCAAATGCTCAGAATTTAGTGAGTAAAATAATCTTT
Source organism: Chiloscyllium plagiosum (assembly GCF_037043375.1). Taxonomy (NCBI): domain Eukaryota; kingdom Metazoa; phylum Chordata; class Chondrichthyes; order Orectolobiformes; family Hemiscylliidae; genus Chiloscyllium; species Chiloscyllium plagiosum. Next base: position 69,495,976 of record NW_028270180.1, on the reverse strand, counting down.
ACATTTTTACACTGCATTATTTGCCAGTTACCTGAAAGTAGTTACTAAAAATTATGACGTTAATATTTTCTCAGTCTGTCTCTCTGCAAATTAAATATCCTGGAAACAAATCTGCTCCTGGTTGAAATCACTGCTTAAACTTCTCAGCTCCAAGGAGAATTGTTTGACCTTCTGCTGCCTCTTCATAAAAGAGAAACCAATCTTAATTTTAATTTATTAGTATCATAGAGATGTACAGCACAGAAACAGACCCTTCGGTCCAACTTGTCCATGCCGACCAGATATCCTAAATTAATCTCGTCCCATATGCCAGCACTTGGCCCATATCCTTCCAAACCTTTGCTAATCACATACAACATTTCAAAGTCATAATTGGGTAATTATACCAGCCTCTACATTTTCTCTGGCAGCTCATTCCCTTCACATATCACGTTCAGCTTGAAAACATTGCCTCTTAAATCTCTTGCATCTTTTCCCTCACACATTAAGCCTTTGCCACCTAGTTTTGGACTTACCTAACTAGGGAATAAGACCCTGACTGTTTACCCTATCCATGCCCCTCACGATTGTATCAACCACTGACGTCATCTCTCAGCATCGGATGCTCCAGAGACAACAGCCCCAGCCCATTCATCCTCTGTCATTATAGCTCAAAATCTCAACTCTGGCAACATCTTTGCACATCTTTTCTGAACCCTCTCAAGTTTCACAATATCCATCCTTCTTTGGGATTTAGAAGAATGGGAGGTTGCATCGGAAAATAATAAATTTAAGAAGGGAGTAGATAAGATTGAAGCAGGGAGTTCATTTCCACCGGGGCGGGTGAAACTAGACAACATAGCGTCAAAATAAGGGGGAGTAGACTTAGGACTGAGTTCAGGAGGAACTTCTTCAGCTAAATGGTTCTGAATCTATGGAATTCTCTGCTGAGTGAAGCAGTTGAGGTTTTCATCTTGAATGTCTTTTAGGCAAAAGCAGATTTGTGAAATGGAAAGGAATTCAGGGTTATGTTGAGGGAGTAGGAAAGTGGAGCTGAGGCCATGAAAGAATCAACCCTGATTTTATTGAATGGCAGAGCATGCTTGAGGGGCCAGATGGCCTCCTCCTGCTGCTATTCCGTATATTCGTATGTTCCCACTTTCCAGCCGTTCCTTTACCTGGGAATAGCAAAGAAATATTGAAAGTTCTCGCCTTGTGCCATCAAAATTCGCCTTTGTCCAATTTAAAACACCAACTTTTAGGTCTGGTCTATATTTTCTGTAACTATTTTATATCTAGTAGAATTATCAGAGAATCCTGACAGTGTGGAAATAGACCATTCGACCCATCACATCTACAATGACCGTGACAACCTCCCACCTTACCCCTGTAACACAGCATTTCCCATGGCTCATCGACCGAACCTGCACATCCCTGAACACTATTGGCAATTCAGTCTGGATAATCCACCCATCCGGCACAGTCCTGAACACGATGGACAATTCAGCCTGGATAATCCATCCAACCTGCACATCCCTGAACACTGTGGGCAATTCAGCCTGGATAATCCAGCCAATCTGCACACCCCTGAACGCTGTGGGTAATTCAGCCTGGATAATACAGACAACCTGCACATCCCTGAACACTGCGGGCAATTCAGCCTGGATAATCCAGCCAACCTGCACACCCCTGAACACTATGGGCAATTCAGTCTGGATGATCCACCCCACCTGCACATCCCTGAACTCCATGGGCAATTCAGCCTGGATAATCCACCCAACCTGCACACCCCTGAACACTATGGGCAATTCAGTCTGGATAATCCACCCAACCTGCACATTCCTGAACTCTATGGGCAATTCAGCCTGGATAATCCACCCAATCTGCACATCCCTGAACACTATGGCCAGTTCAGCCTGGACAATCCACCCAACCTGCACATTCCTGAACTCTGTGGGCAATTCAGCCTGGATAATCCACCCAACCTGCACATCCCTGAACACTATGGGCAATTCAGCCTGGATAATCCACTCAACCAGCACACCCTAGAACACTATGGGCCATTCAGTCTGGATAATCCACCCTAACCTGCATATTCCTGAACAGCATTGTCAATTCAGCATGGATAATCCACTCAACGTGCACATCTTTGGACTGTGGGAGGAAACCAGCGCACCCAGATGAAATCCACGCAGACAACTCCAAAAAAGTGATCATCCCTTTTTTATTTCCCAGTTCCACCCAAATAACTTCACCGGACGTACTCCAGGAATATCCTCCCTAAGCACAATCATAATCAAAGATACCACTCTGCCTCTTCTCGTCTCCCTTTTGGTCCTTCCATAGCATCTATACCCTGGAATATTAAGCTGCCAGTCCTATCTATCCTTGAGCCACGTTTCTGTAATACCCATGATATCCCAGTGCCATGTTCAAAACCATATCCTAAGCTCACCTGCTTTCCCTGTCAAGCTCTTGCATTGAAATAAATGAAGTGCATTGCTATCGAAAGGACAGACCAATGGGCAGATGGGGGATGGTGGCCCTGTTGGTGAGGGATAGTATTCAGTCCCTTGCGAAGGCGGGCGCGTGGGTGGGGGGGGAGTACATAGAATCAGGAGATATCGAGTCAGTATGGATAGAGCTGAGAAATTGGAAGGGTAGAAAGATCCTAATGGGAGTTATCTACTTGCCCCCAGACAGTAGTCTAGACGTAACGTGTAATTCGAAAAAGGAGTTGAAATTGGCGAGTTGCAAATGTATTACGACAGTTGTTATGGAGAATTTCAACATGCAGGTGGACTGCGAGAATCAAGATGTTACTGGACTCCAAGAAATGGAGTTTGTGGAGTGTCTCCGAGATAGATTCTTAGAACAGCTTGTACTGGAGCCTACCAGGGAGAAGGCAATACTGGATCTGGTGTTGTGTAACAACCGGATTTGAACTGGGACCTCGAAGTAAAGGAGCCATTAGGAGGTAGTAACCATAATATGATCAGTTTTAATCTGCAACTTGAGAGGGAGAAGGGCGAATCACAAGTGTCAGTATTGCAGTTGAACAAAGGGAACTATGGAGCTGGTCAAAGTTCCATGGATCAATCGCCTAGCAGGGATGGCAGGCGAACAAGAATGGCATGTATTTCTAGATATTATGCAGAAGGTGCATGATCAATTAACTCCAAAGAGGAAGAAAGATCCTCAGGGGAGGCAGGAAGATAAGTACAATATGAAGATAAAAGGTAAGAATAACATAGCAAAGATGAGCGGGAAGCCGGAGGACTGGGCAAACTTTAAAGACCAACCGAGGATAATGAGAAAGGCAATACGTGCTGAGAACATGACATACAAAGGCAAACTGGCCAAAAATATAAAGGAGGATACAAAAAGCTTTTTCAGGTATATAAAAAGAAAAAGAATTGTTAAGACTAAAATTTGTCCCTTGATGACAGAAACGGGTGAATTTATTACGGGGAAGAAGGAAATGGCAGAAGAGTCGAATTGGTACTTTGGATCTCTCTTCACTGGGGAAGACACAATCAATATCCCAGATGTAATAAGGGCTGAAGGACCTAGGGTAATGGATGAAGTGAAGGAAATGTATCTTAGGCAGGAAATGGTGTTGGATAGACTGTAAGGTCTGAAGGTAACTAGTCCCTGGAACCTGATGGTTTACATCCCACGGTCCTTAAGGAGGTGGTTCTGGAAATCATGGACGCATTGGTAATCATTTTCCAATGTTCTATAGATTCAGGATCAGTTCCTGCGGTTTGGAGGGTGGCTAACGTTATCCCACATTTCAAGACAGGAGGGAGAGAGAAAACCAGGAATTGTAAACTGGTTATCCTGACGTCAGTAGTGGCATAGATGCGGTAGACAATTATAAAAGATGAAATTACGACTCATTTGGAGAGCACTAATAGTATTCATCAGAGTCAGCATGGAATTACGAAGGGGAAAGCGTGCCTGACTAATCTTCTGGGGTTTTTTGAGGATGTAACTATGAAGATGGACAAGGGAGAGCCAGTGGAGGCAGTGTACCTGGACTATCAGAAAGCCTTTGATAAAGTCGTACATAGGAGATTAGTGAGCAGAATTAGGGCACATGGTACTGGAGGCAAAATACTGACTTTGATTGAAAATTGGCTGGCTGGCAGGAAGCCGAAAGTAGTGATAAACAGGTCCCTTTCAGAATGGCAGGCGGTGATGGGGTACCACAAGGTCCGGTGCTGGGACAGCAGCTGCTTACAATATACATTAATGGTATAGATGAAGGCATTAAAATAATATTAGCAAATTTGCTAATGACACAAAGTTGGGTGGCAGGGTGAAATGTGAGGAAGATGTTATGAGAATACAGGGTGACTTGGACAGGCTCGGTGAGTTGACGGATGCATGGCAGATGCAGTTTAATGTGGATAAATGTGTGGTTGTCCACTTTGGTGGCAAAAAAGAAAGGCAGATTACTATCTAAAAGGAGTCACATTTGGTAAAGGGGAAGTACAATGAGATCGAGGTATTCTTGTACATCAGCCAATTAAAGCAAGGGTGCAGGTACAGCAGGCAGTGAAGAAAGCTCATGGCATTCTGGTGTTCATAACAAGAGGAATTGTATCGAAGCAAAGACGTCGTTCTGCAGTTGTATAGGGCCCTGGAGAGAGCGCGCCTGGTGTAATGTGTGCAGTTTTGGTCTCCAAATTTGAGGAAGTACATTCTGGCTATTGAGGGAGTGCAGGGTCGGTTCACGAGATCAATTCCCGGAATGGTGAGGCTATCTTACGCTGAAAGATTGGAGCGACTGGGTTTGTATTCGCTTGAGTTTAGAAGGAAGTGAGGGGTCTGATTGAGGTGTATAAGACGATTAAAGGATTGGACACTTTGGAGGCGGGAAGCATGTTTCCGCTGACAAAGGAGTTCAGCACCAGAGGACATAGTTTAAAATAAGGGGTAGTTCATTCAGAACAGAGTTGAGGAGAAACTTCTTCACCCAGTGAGTAGTGGACACATGGAATGCTCTTCCCCAGAAGACAGTGGAGGCCAAGTCTCTGGATACTTTCAAGAAAGAGCTGAGTAGAGCTCTTAAATATCGTGGAATCATGGTTCATGGGTTAAGGCAGGAACAGGATACTGATTGTGCATGATCTGCCATGATCATAATGAATGGTGGTGCTGACTCAAAAGGTCGAATGGCCTACTCCTGCACCTATTGTCTATTGAAACTTGTCAGTCCTACGTTATTCTGTGCCTTGCCCTTGCCTGTCCTGGCTGTCTAACTTCTCAACTGTACCAGACTCAGACATACCTCATTTCTCACTATCTCCTTGGGTTTTGCCACCCTCTCTCACTGGTTAAATGCCTCACGAGTAGCGCTAGCAAATCTCCCTATCTGGACTTTAGACACCTTCCAATTCAGGTACAATCCATCCTTCTTATGCAAAACAATTCTACCCCAGAGATTCCAAGGGTCCAAAAATGTGAATCCTTCTCCCCTGCTCCAGATTCTTAGCCACACATTCTTCTGCTCTATCATGTTATTCCGACTCTCACTAGGATGTCGCACCAGGAGTAATCCAGATATTACTACCCACGAGGACCTACTTTTTATCCCCCAGGCTAACTTGCTATATTCTCTCATCAGGACGACATCCTTTTCTCTTCTGATGTCCTAGGTGCCAATGTACAATGATCTCCCACTGATCATTCTCCGCTTTCAGAATATTCTGCACTCCATCCTTGACCCTGTCACCAGGAAGGTACCAACCCATTCTGATATCTCACTGTCAGCTGCAAAAACGACAGTCTGTGTCCCTGACTGGAGAGTCCCCAATCATCATTGAAAATTTGGAACGTGATATATCTCTCATTACATTCGAGCCAGTCTCAGTACCAGTAACTTGGCTGTCAGTGCAACATTCACACAAGAGTCTGGGACAGCCTACATTTTACGAAACAGTATACTTGTTTGAGATGGAGAGAACCACAGGAGACTCCTGCACGACTTGCCCTTCGCTCCCACCTTTCGCAGAGGTGTAACCCATTTATCTGACTACATCTGCAGTTTTCCTACTTTTCTGAAACTGCCATCTATCACCACCCCTCCTGCTCTGACAAATTCTTCATTCTTTAATCAAAGTTCCATCTGATCCATGCATTCCTATAGGATTTGTGCCTTCACCGACTGCAGACAATTATCAGGACCATTGAAACTTTCCCTAATCTCCTACAGCCGACAGGAAGAGCACATCTCCGTATGAATGGCCATCTCTGCACCTTAACATTCCACAGACCCAGACAAAGGCACAGTGTTGCTGCTTCGCAAAACACTACTCTAGCATAAATTAGTACCAATATGTTATATTTAAAAACTTAATCAACGTATCATAAGATGTGAATATAAATAAATAAACCCTCACCTACTGAATGTCGTAGCTTTACAAAAATAAGACAGTCAAAGATCTATCTTTGAAGAGACTGAAACCCACTGAGCTGAGAGTCACAGATGAACAGCTCTAAATGGAACCTTCAGTCAAATTTGTCCATGCCAACCAGATATCCGAACGTAATCTAGTCTATTTTGCCAGCACCTGGGCCATATCCCTCTTAACCCTTCCTATTCATAAGTATGCAGTTCTCTTTAAAATGCAGTAATTGTACCAGCCTCCAACATTTCCTCTGGCAGCTTATACTATATACGCACCACCATCTGAGTGAAAACGTTGCTCCTTAGTTCCCTTTCTTATCTTTCCCCTCTCACCCTAAACCCATTACCCCTATTTCTGTTCGATAGTTCCCTGGCATGTCCTTACCCCCTTTCCTAAATAGCGGCAACACGTTAACCTAACTCTAGTCTTCCGACATCTCACCTATGACATTCAACAATGCATTGATGGGTGGCATGGTGGCACAGTGGTTAGCACTGTTGCCTCACAGTGCCAGCCACCTGGGTTCAATTCCCGCCTCAGGCGACTGACTGTCTGGAGTTTGCACATTCTTCCAGTACCTGCGCGGGTCCCCTCTGGGTGCTCTGGTTTCCTTCCACAGTCCAAAAACGTGCAGATTAGGTGAATTGGCCATGTAAAATTGCCCGGAGTGTTAGGTGAAGGGGTGAAATGTAAGGGAATGGGTCTGGGTTGGTTGTGCTTCGGCAGGTCAGTGTGGATATGTTGGGCTGAAGGGTCTGTTTCCACACTGTAAGTAATCTAATCTAAAATATCTCTGCAAGGGGCCCAGCAATCGCTTCTCACAGAATTCTAGAGTACACCTCATCAGTCCTGGGGATTTACCAAGCTTTACCCTTCCAAGACACACAGCACTACCTCCTCCGTAAGATGGATAGTTTCAAGATATCACCATCTATTTCCCCACATTCTACATCTTCCATGTCCTTCTCCACAGTAAACACTGATGCAAAATACTCGGTTAGTATTTCCTTTGGCTCCACACATAGGCTGTCTTGCTCATCTTTGAGGGGCCCTATTCTCTCTCTAATCAGCCTTTTGTTCTTAATGTATTTATAAAAACCCTTTGGATTATCCTTAACCATTTTTGTCAAAGCTATCTCATGTTCCCTGTTTGTCGTCCTGACTTCCCTTTTAGTGTGCTCCTACTGTCTGTAACGCTCAGGATTTTTTTGGATTTTTGGATTGGTATAAATGCAAAATATTACATCTTGATAAAACAAACGAGGGCAGGCACCGATTAAAAGTAGGGCCTCGAGTAGTGAAATGGGAACACAGAGATGGAGGGTTTCAGGTCTTTGAAGCCTGTGTCACATGTAGACAGGGTGGTTCAGAAGGTGTTTAGCATGCTTGCAATCATTGCTCAGACCTTAGAGTATAAGATTTGGGATATTATGTTGGAGGTTGTACAGGACGTTGTGGAGGCCTCTTCTGGAATACTGTGTCCAGTTCTGTTGTGTTGTTTTCGGGAGGACATTATTAAGTTGGAGCGGGTTTAGAAGAGATTTACCAGGATATTGGTGGGAATGAATGGTTTCAATTATAAGCAGTCGCCTGAGGCTGGATAGGCTGTGCCGTCTCTCATTGGAGTGTAGGAGGCTGAGGGGTGATCTTATCAGAGGTTTATAAAACCATAAGGGGTACAGGTAATAAAAAAAGGAGTACAGGTTTTTTTAAAAAAGCGAGGAGCGGACCCGGAAGCTCTTGTGGCGCAAGCTTACCTGGGTAGGTTTTTTTTTCCCTATAAAAGCGCGCAGGAGAGGAACCCGAGGCACTACAGAGGTAAGTAGGTAAGTGTTGCATTTTGCTTGTTTTATTCTTGGACCTAGTTTTATTTTTAAAGGTTGCTTTTAGAGGGATGACAGTGAAGGCAGTGCAATGTTCCTCTTGTAACATGTTTGAGGTGAGGGATGCCATGGTCGTCCCTGCTGATTACACTTGCAGAAAGTGCACCCATCTCCAGCTCCTCCAAGACCGTGTTAGGGAACTGGAGCTGGAACTGGAGTTGGATGAACTTAGGATCATTCGGGAGGCAGAGGGTGTCATAGATCGGAGCTTTAGGGAAGTAGTAACTCCAAAGATTGCAGACAAATGGGGGACAGTGAGGGGGACTGGGAGGAAGCAGCCAGTGCAGCGACCCCCTGCGGCTGTTTCCCTCAAGAACAAGTATACCGTTTTGGATACTTGTGGGGGGACGACTTACCAGGAGTAAGGAATGGGGTCCAGGCCTCTGGCATGGAACCTGTCCCCGTTGCTCAGAAGGAAAGGGTGGAGAAGAGCAGAACAATAGTTATTGGGGACTCGATAGTTCGGGGCACAGATAGGCGGTTTTGTGGGGGCGAGAGAGACTCACGTTTGGTATGTTGCCTCCCAGGTGCAAGGGTGCGTGATGTCTCTGATCGTGTTTTCCGGGTCCTTAAGGTGGAGGGGGAGCAGCCCGAAGTCGTGGTCCACATTGGCACCAATGACATAGGTAGGAGGAGGGCTGAGGATGTTAGGCAGGCTTTCAGGGAGCTAGGTTGGAAGCTGAGATAGAACAAACAGAGTTGTTGTCTCTGGTTTGTTACCCGTGCCACGTGATAGAGAGTCGAGGAATAGGGAGAGAACAGTTAAATGCGTGGCTACAGGGATGGTTCAAAGTTTGTGCGAAGATTTGTAGCTCGGGTGCTCATTATTGTGGTTCTGTTCGCCGAGCTGGAAGTTATTGTTGCAAACGTTTCGTCCCCTGGCTAGGCGACATCATCAGTGCTTGGGAGCCTCCTGCGAAGCGCTTCTTTGATGTTTCCTCCGGTGTTTATAGTGGTCTGTCCCTGCCGCTTCGGGCTGTCTGTTTCAGCTGTCCGCTGTAGTGGTTGGTAAATTGGGTCCAGGTCGATGTGTTGTTGATGGAGTTTGTGGATGAATGCCATGCCTCTAGGAATTCCCTGGCTGTTCTCTGTCTGGCTTGGCCTCTAGGAATTCCCTGGCTGTTCTCTGTCTGGCTTAGGCCAAGCCAGACAGAGAACAGCCAGGGAATTCCTAGAGGCATGGCATTCATCCACAAACTCCATCAACAACACATCGACCTGGACCCAATATACCAACCACTACAGCGGACAGCTGAAACTGACAACGGGAAGCGGCAGGGACAAACCACTATAAACACCGGAGGAAACATCAAAGAAGCGCTTCGCAGGAGGCTCCCAAGCACTGATGATGTCGCCTAGCCAGGGGACGAAACGTTTGCAACAATAACTTCCAGCTCGGCGAACAGAACCACAGCAACAGGGATGGTGCAGGAGGGAGGGATTCCGGTATCTGGATAACTGGGGTTCTTTCTGGGGAAGGTGGGACCTCTATAAACAGGATGGTCTATACCTGAACCTGAGTGGCACCAGTATCCTTGGGGGGAGGTTTGCTAGTGCTCTTCGTGGGGGGGGGGGGGGGTGGGGGGAGGGGGGTAAACTAACTCTGCAGGGGCATGGGAACCTAGACTGTAGCAGGACCTGAAGTGTAGGGAGGTTAGGAGCATGGCATCAATCTCAAAGGAAGGTGCGTGTAAACAGGAAAGTGGCTTGAAGTGTGTATACTTCAATGCAAGAAGTATACGAAACAAGGTAGGTCAACTTGCAGCGTGGGTTGGTACCTCGGATTTCGATGTTGTGGCTATTACAGAGACATGGGTAGAACAAGGACAGGATTGTCTGTTGCAGGTTCCAGTGTTTAAATGTTTTAGTAGGGTCAGAGGTGCGGCTAAAAGAGTGGCAGGTGTGGCAAAGCTTGTCAAAAAGAGTATTACAGCGGTGGAAAGGACGATGGATGACGACTCGCCATCTGAAGTAGTTTGGGCTGAAGATAGGAATAGGAAAGGTGAGGTCACCCTGTTAGGAGTTTTCTACAGGCCTCCTCATAATCCTGGAGACGTAGAAGAAAGGATTGCGAGGATGATTCAGGAGAAGAGTGAAAATAATAGGGTGGGGGACTTAACTTTCCAGATATTTACTGGGAAAGCGATAGCTCGAGTTCGTTAGATGGGTCTGTGTTTTTCCAATGTGTGCAGGAGGGTTTTCTGACACAATATGTAGACAGGCCAACAATAGGTGAGGCCATAGTGGATTTAGTTCTCGGTAACGAACCAGGCCAGGTGTTAGAATTGGAGGTAGGTGAGCACTTTGGGGACAGGGACCACAATTCGCTGACTTTTACTCTAGTGATGGAGAGGGATAAGTGTGCACTGCAGGGCAAACGTTATAGCTGGGGGCAGGGAAATTATTATGCGGTGAGGCACGACTTAGGATGCGTGGCCTGGAAAAGTAGGCTTCAATGGAAGGGCGCAATTTATATGTGGAGCTTGTTCAAGGAGCAGCTATTGAGTGTCCTTGATAAGTATGTACCTGGCAGGCAGGGAGGAAAGGGTCGTGTGAGGGAGCCGTGGTTTAATAAGGAATTGGAATCCCTTGTTAAAGGGAAGAGGGAGGCCTATATAAAGATGAGGCGTGAAGGTTCAATTGGGGTGATTGAGAGTTATAAGGTAGCCAGGAAGGATCTGAAGAGAGCTAAGAGAAGCAAGCAGGAGACATGAAAAGTCCTTAGTTGGTAGGATTAGGGAAAACACTAAGGCTATTTATAGGTATGTCAGGAATAAAAGAATAAAAGAATGACTAGTGTAGGATTAGGTCCAGTCAACGATAGTAGTGGGAAGTTGCGTGTGGAGGCTGAAGAGTTTGGGGAGACACTGAATGAACACTTTTCGTCAGTATTCACTCAGGAACAGGACATTGTTGCCGATGTGAATACTAAGTCAGAATTAATTAGAATGGATGGCTTTGAGGTATGTAGGGAAGAGGTGTTCGAAATTCTGGAAAGGGTGAAAATAGATAAGTCCCCTGGGCCTGATGGCATTTATCCTAGGATTCTCTGGGAAGCAAGGGAGGAGATTGCAGACCATTGGCCTTGATTTCTATGTCCTCGTTGTCTACAGGAGTAGTGCCAGAACACTGGAGGATAGCAAATGTGGTTCTCTTGTTCAAGAAGGGGAGAAGGGATAACCCTAGTAGCAATAGGCCGGTGAGTCTCACTTCTGTTGTGGGCAAAGTCTTAGAGAATTGTAAGGGATAGGATTTATGAACATCTGTATAGGAATAATGTGACCAAGGATAGTCAGCTTGGTTTTGTGAAGGGCAGGTCGAGCCTCACAAACCTTATTGAATTCTTTGAGAAGGTGACTAAGGAGGTGGACAAGAGTAACGCAGTAGATGTGGTGCATATGGATTTTAGTAAGGCGTTTGATAAGGTTCCCCATGGTCGGCTAGAGCAAAAAAATACGAAGGAATGGCATTGAGGGTGAGTTGGAGGTTTGGATTAGGAATTGGCTGGCTGGAAGAAGACAGAGGGTAATAGTTGATGGTAAAGGTTCATCTTGGAGTGCAGCTACTAGCGGTGTTCCGCAAGGATCTGTTTTGGGACCATTGCTGTTTGTCATTTTTATAAATGACCTGGAGGAGGAGCTAGAAGGTTGGGTGAGCAAGTTTGCAGATGATACGAAAGTCGGTGGAGTTGTTGACAGTGAGGAAGGATGTGACAGGTTACAGCGGGATATAGATAAGCGGCAGAACTGGGCAGAAAGGTGGCAAATGGAGTTCAATGCAGGTAAGTGTGAAGTGATTCACTTTGGTAAGAGTAACAAGAAGATGGGGTAATGGGCTAATGGTCTAATACTTGGTAGTGTGGATGAGCAGAGGGATCTTGGTGTCCTTGTACACAGATCTTTGAAAGTTGCCACCCAGGTAAATAGTGCTGTGAAGAAAGCATACGGAGTACTGGCTTTTATTGGTAGAGGAATTGAGTTCCGGAGCCCTGAGGTCATGTTGCAGTTGTATAAGGCTCTGGTCCGGGCGCATCTGGAGTATTGTGTGCAGTTTTGGTCGCCATACTACAGGAAGGATGTAGAGGCACTGGAATGGTTGCAGTGGAGGTTTACCAGGATGTTGCCTGATATGGTAGGAAGACCGTATGAGGAAAGGCTGAGGCACTTGGGGCTGCTTTCATTCGAGAAAAGGTTTAGGGGTGACTTGATAGAGGTGTACAAGATGATTAGGGGTTTAGATAGGGTTGACCATGAGAATCTTTTTCCATGTATGGAGTCAGCTATTACGAGGGGGCATAGCTTTAAATTAAGGGGTGGTAGGTATCGGACAGATGTTAGGTGTAGATTCTTTCCTCAGCGAGTTGTGAGTTCATGGAATGCCCTGCCAGTAGCAGTGATGGACTCTCCTTCTTTATGGGCATTTAAACGGGCATTGGATAGGCATATGAAGGATAGTGGGCTAGTGTAGGTTAGGTGGGCTTGGATCTGCGCAACATCGAGGGCCAAAGGGACTGTACTGCACTGTATTTTTCTATGTTCTATGTTCTATGTAATGTGAATAGCACCAATCCTTTCCAGGAGGGGGCGCAATTCAAGATGTTAAGGATTTTTAAAAAAAGGTTTTGCACAGACAATGGTTCATATGTGGAATGAACTTCCAGAGGAAGTGGTAGCTGTGGGTACAATTACAATTTCAGGGTGGCACTGCTACCCCACAGCCTGGGGCCGAATCCAGCCTGGGGCAACTGTCACTGTGGGGCTTGTATGTTCTCCCAGTGTCTGCATGGGTTTCTTCCAGGTGTCAGTTTCCTCCCATAGTCTAAGCATCTGCAGGTTACGTGAATTGGCTATAGTAAATTGCACCGAGTGGTCAGCGATGTGTACGTTGGGTGAATAAGTCAAGGGTGGATGTAGAGTAGGGGCATGAAATTCTATGAGAAAGACATTTTGGGCAGCTACATTATTGAATGGCTGTGGACTAAGTAGAGGCAGGTGAGATTAGTCCAGTTTGGAAAGTTAGTAGAAATGGATTGGTAGGATCTCAGTGTCTGTTTCTGTGTTGCTTATCTGTATGACTAACTCTCACTATCTGGTAATGCCTGTATTCTCACAACTCCATCACTGTCCCATCATCCAGCCTTACAACTCTTCCTTATATCTAATTCCTCTCCAGCCTCAAAACCCACACTATGTTTGCTATCACAAACATCTCTATCTCTAACATCCTTCAAACTCACAATCCTGCCAGACACTTCCAGCCTCATTATTCTCCTACCTCTAATCTCGAGTCTCTCCAAGCTCTGCTATGTGTGCCTTTCTTTAATTCCAGCCTTGAGGATACCTCACTTTTATTTCACCCGTGATGATGGCATTATCAGATTCTTGTGCCCAGAGTAGCAGAATTTACTCCTCAACCTCTCCGTCTCTTTCCTCCCCAAACGCGTCAATCATGTCTCATCTGATCTAACATCAACTTCTCAGACCTAATTTTAAATTCGGCACGTCGTATTCCTATATTAGGCATCGTAGTCATCTGCAGCACAGAAAACGTCTCTGTGGTCCATCAGGTCTATCTGTGACAAAAAGAAAATAACCTCTTCACTATCCTAATCTATTTTCTAATATTTGGTCCAAAATTTATCTGTAGTGGCGTCGCAAGTGTACACCCAAATACACCTTAAATGTTATTGGGATTTCTGTCTCCCACCCTTAGAGACAGTGAGGTTTAGTGCAACCGTTGCTGTATGATGACATCACCCACAGCAACACAGAGCAGCTAGGTCTGTGTAAGCCAGAGATTCCCCACACATTGGGAAGGATGGCAGGGTTCCTGAGAGGGAGTACAGGAGATTTACCAGGATGATTCAAGTAATGACGTTTTTCTTTGCATGATTAGGGTTTTTTTTTACATGAGTCAGTGACACTGCGCCTGCACGGCTCATGGTCACGTGTTGTCCACACCAACTCTCATCTTATTGGTCTTGAGCTACCATCAATCAGCCGGGCCCTGTTGTGAGGTGAGTGGTGGAATCCTCCCTCTCTCTGCCCTGGTATGAGATTCATCATTCACAGTAAATGGGGCAGTATCACAGAACACAAGGGCTGGGGGCAATTCAGATCATTAGGGCTGTACTCTCTCCCTCTGGAGATGCTGGAAATCTGCCCCAATCCCCCTCCTATTTGTCCATATCCCTCCAAATCTTTCCTCAACAAGTTAAATTCCAAACCTTTTTAAGAATAACTGCTGAATCTGCATGCAGCTGCCATTCAAACAGTTCCCGATGCTTAGAACTTACCAAGTAAAATAATCTTCACATTTTCACCTTGCATGTTTTGCCAAGTTTATTAGTTACTAAAAGTTGTGACAGTGTTAAATGATTTATATCTCAGTCTCTCTGTAAATTAAGTATCAATACAGAATATAGAATATAGAAGAATACAGCGCAGTACAGGCCCTTCGGCACTCGATGTTGCGCCGGTCCAGGCACACCTAACCTATACTAGCCCACTATCCTCCATATGCCTATCCAATGACCGCTTAAATGCCCATAATGAGGGAGAGTCCACCACTGCTACTGGCAGGGCATTCCATGAACTCACGACTCGCTGAGTAAAGAACCAACCCCTAATATCTGTCCTATACCTACCCCCTCTTAATTTAAAGCTATGCCCCCTTGTAATAGCTGACTCCATACGTGGAAAAAGATTCTCACTGTCGACCCTATCTAAACCCCTAATCATCTTATACACCTCTATCAAGTCACCCCTAAACCTTCTTTTCTCCAATGAAAACAACCCCAAGTGCCTCAGCCTTTCCTCATACGATCTTCCTACCATACCAGGCAACATCCTGGTAAACCTCCTCTGCACCCGTTCCAGTGCCACCACATCCTTCCTATAGTATGGCGACCAAAACTGCACACAATACTCCAGATGCGGCCGCACCAGAGTCTTATACAACTGCAACATGACCTCAGTACTCCGGAACTCAATTCCTCTACCAATAAAAGCCAGTACGCCATATGCCTTCTTCACTGCACTATTTACCTGAGTGGCAACTTTCAAAGATTTGTGTACATGGACACCAAGATCCCTCTGCTCATCCACACTACCAAGTATCCGACCGTTAGCCCAGTACCCCATCTTTTTATTACTCTTACCAAAGTGAATCACCTCACACTTAGCTACATTGAACTCCATTTGCCAACTTTCTGCCCAGTTCTGCAGCTTATCTATATCCCGCTGTAACCTGCCACATCCTTCCTCACTGTCTACAACTCCTCCGACCTTCGTATCATCTGCAAATCTTGCTCACCCAAACTTCTAACCCCTCCTCCAGGTCATTTATATAAATGACAAACAGCAATGGTCCCAAAACAGATCCTTGCGGAACACCGCTAGTGACGGCACTCCAAGATGAACCTTTGCCATCAACTACTACCCTCTGTCTTCTTCCAGCCAGCCAACTCCTAATCCAAACCTCCAACTCACCCTCAATACCATACCTCCGTATCTTTTGCAGTAGTCTACCATGGGGAACCTTATCAAACGCCTTACTAAAATCCATATACACCACATCTACTGCTTTCGCCTTGTCCACCTTCTTAGTCACCTTCTCAAAGAATTCAATAAGGTTTGTGAGGCACGACCTGCCCTTCACAAAACCAGGCTGACTATCCTTGATCACATTATTCCTATCCAGATGTTCATAAATCCTATCCCTTACAATTCTCTCTAAGATTTTGCCCACAACAGAAGTGAGACTCACCGGCCTATAGTTACTAGGGTTATCCCTACTCCCCTTCTTGAACAAGGGAACCACATTTGCTAGCCTCCAATCTTCTGGCACTATTCCTGTAGACAACGAGGACATAAAAATCAAGGCCAATGGCTCTGCAATCTCCTCCCTTGCTTCCGAGAGAATACTAGGATAAATGCCATCAGGCCCAGGGGACTTATCTATTTTCACCCTTTCCAGAATTTCCAACACCTCTTCTCTACATACCTCAAAGTCATCCATTCTACTTAATTGTGACTCAGTACTCACATTGACAACAATGTCCTGTTCCTGATTGAATACTGACGAAAAGTATTCATTCAGTGTCTCCCCAATCTCTTCAACCTCCACACGCAGCTTCCCACTACTATCCTTGACTGGACCTATTCCTACCCTAGTCATTCATTTATTCCTGACATACCTATAGAAAGCCTTAGGGTTTTCCCTAATCCTACCAACTAAGGACCTTTCATGTCCCCTCCTTGCTGCTCTTAGCTCTCTCTTCAGGTCCTTCCTGGCTACCTTATAACTCTCAATCGCCCCAATTGAACCTTCACGCCTCATCTTTACATAGGCCGCCCTCTTCCATTTAACAAGGGATTCCAATTCCTTATTAAACCACGGCTCCCTCACACGACCCTTTCCTCCCTGCCTGACGGGTACATACTTATCAAGGACACTCAATAGTTGCTCCTTGAACAAGCTCCACATATCAATTACACCCTTGCCTTGAAGCTTACTTTTCCAGGCCACACATCCTAAGTCATGCCTCACAGCATCATAATTTCCCTGCCCCCAGCTATAACTCTTGCCCTGTAGTACACACTTATCCCTCTCCATCACTAGAGTAAAAGTCACCGAATTGTGGTCACTGTCCCCAAAGTGCTCACCTACCTCTAATTCTAACACCTGGCCTGGTTCATTACCCAGAACCAAATCCAGTATGGCGTCACCTCTTGTTGGCCTATCTACATATTGTGTCAGGAAACCCTCCTGCACACATTGGACAAACACTGACCCATCTAATGAATTTGAGCTATAGCTTTCCCACTCAATATCAGGAAAGTTAAAGTCCCCCATAACAACCACCCTATTACTTTCACTCTTCTCTTGAATCATCCTCGCAATCCTTTCTTCTACGTTTGTATCCTGGAAACAAATCTGATCCTGTTCGAAATCACTGCTTAACCTTTTAAACTTGAAGGAGAATTATCAGACCTTCTGCTACCTCTTCATAAAATAAAAGGAAATCTGTTTTAATTTATTAGTTTCACAAAAAAAGACTAAAATGCAATGCTGAAATATTTAACACATTTACTGCATTAGAAAATAGATAGGCAGAAAGGCTCAGAAAAGTGGTGAACTTTAAGAATGCTAAAGATATTGACAGCTGGGGTCAGCAAATGATAACACGATGCTGTAAGGCAATTCAGAACATCTGGCTTAGTATCGATGTATCTGTGTGAACAGGACACCAAGTGATAACATTGACAGGCATTTCCTTGTGAAACTAATGACAGTGTTTGAATCTGACCCAGAAACGAAAATCGGTACTATCAAATGCGTTGTAATTAACGGTCAGACGCTGCCGATTATAATGGATTCTTATTAGCCCTTGCAAGCGGGGCTGTCACAGAAAGAAAAGAAATGTTTGCTTGAGAGTTCAAAAGGACACGAGAGAGGGAGAGAGACCATTTTAGTGCTGAGACTGTTGAATCCAGTCGTATATTAACTCTAAGTGCTCATCTGTTATAAATTGAATTTAATTGCACTTTGAGGCTTTTTGATGATTTTGAGTAGCAATTACTGATTATGAAATGCAAACTCTGCAAAAGGAAATATTGATAAAGCTTTAACTTACTTACTGTTTTTACAGACCTTACAGACTGCTGCACTGTCAATTCTAACTAATCAGATCTAAAAAAAACATTCAAAAAAAGCATGATTTGTTTCCCCAAACAGATTATTCTCGCTCGACTTTTGAAGTAGTCTTTGGAGATGTCTTAATTCATTTCCTCAAATTACAAGCATAGAAGGCGATCTTTCATTTTTAACATCATTATCAGGGGAGGCGATCACCGAAAAGGTATTGCCACCTGGAGGAGTAATCTGGACACCCAGGTAATGTTCTGGGGACCTGGACTTAAATTCCACCATGGCAAATAGTGGCAATTGAATTCAATAAAATCTGTAATGAAAAGTTTAATGATGGCCATAAAACCATTGTCGATTGTTCGGAAAAACCCATCTGGTTCACTAATGTCCTTTAGGGAAGGAAACTGCTATCCTTACCTGCTCTGGCCTACGTGAGACTCCAGACCCACAGCAATGCGGCTGACTCTCATTGCCCTCTGGGTAATGAAGCATGGGCAATGAATGCTGGCCTGGTCAGTGATACCCAAATACTCTGAATATACACAAGGAAGACTGAAATCGTGGGAGACAGCTTTGTTTTTGAAATGCTGTGCTCACAGAGGCTTTCAAATAAACAAAAAAATCACCTTGTTCGATGGCACTATAGACCCTGCAATAATCAGAGGGAACTTGAGGAACAATGTACAGAGAGAACTCAGGTATATGGCAGAATAATGAGTTTGTAATAGTAGTGAATTCAATTTTCCAAATATTGACTGGGACTACTATAGTGTGAAAGATTTAATTGGTGACGAATTTATGTTCTTAAATGAGTTCAAGAACATTTTCTTTATCAATATGTAAATGTTCCTGTCAGAGAAGGAGCAAAACCTGACTTTTTCTAGGTTAATAAGCAGGGTAAGTAATTGAAGTGAGAGCAGGGGAACACTTTGGGTGGACGAAATTATCGGCTCCTTGTGGAAAGATTTGTACAATCAAAAACGGCGTGTGAGTTGTCTGATGACTGCAGAGTGGCCAATGTTGTACCGTTGTCTGTGAAGGAAAATAAGGAGAAGCCTGGGAATGACAGGCCTGTGAGTCTGACTTCAGTGATGGGTAAGTTGCTGCGAGTGATTCTGAAGGATAGGATTTACATTTATTTGGAGAGACATGGAATGATTGGTGATAGTCAGAATTGAAATAGTAGGCGAGAGAGTAATAGTGGAGGGTTGTTTTTCAGACTAAAGGCTTGTGACCAGCGGTGTTCCTCAGGGATCAGTGCTGGGTCCACTTTTATTTGCCATTTATATGAATGATTTCAATGAGAATATGGAAAGGTTGGGTTGTAAGTTTGTGGGTGACACGAAAAATGGTGTTAAAGTGGAAAACAACAAAGGTTTTGTACGATTCCAAAGAGATCTTGATCAACTGGGTGAATGGCTGAAGAGTGGCCGATGGAGTTTAATTTGAATAAATGCAAGATATTACATTTTCATAAAACAAATAAGGGCAGGAATTACACATTAAAAGTCAGGCCTTGAGAAGTGATAGAGAACAAAGAGTCTTAAGGGTTCAGGTTTTTGAAATTTGTGTCATATGTAGACAGTGTGGTTAAGAAGGTGTTTAATACATTTGCCTTCATTTCTCAGATCTTTGAGTATAAGATTGGGACGTTATGTTGAGACTGTACAGGATGTTGGGGAGGTTTCCTCTGGATTACTGTGCCCATTTCTGGTTGTGCTGTTTTAGGAGGGATATCATTAAATTGGATTGGATTCAGAAGACATTTACCAGGATGGTGATGGTGATGGTAATGGATGGTTCCAGTTATAAGGAGACACAGGGGCTTCTTTTCATTGGAGTGTTGGAGGTTGAGGGGTGACCTCATTAGAGGTTTATAAAATCATGAAGCGTCTAGGTAATGTGAATAGCAGGTGCCCTTTCCAGGAGGGGATGCAATTCAAGAGAGGGCTGCATAACATTACCGATGAGGGGAGAAAAGGCTTTAAAAAGACATTGGAGATTTTTTTCTTTACACTGAATTGGTTAATGTGTTGAATGAACTTCCAGAGGAGTGGTAGATGAGAATACAATTACAACTACTGGGGAGCACGGTGGCTCATAGCACAGGGATTCGGGTTCAATTCCAGCCTCCAGCGACTCTCTGCGTGAACTTTGCACATTCTCCCCGTGTCTGTGTGAGTTTCCTCCCACTAGTAAATTGGCCGTGCTAAATCGCCCACACTGTTCAGACATGTGTATGTTGGATGCATTAGTGTGGGGTAAACGAAGGGGAATGGGTATGGGTAGATATGTTGGGCAAATGGCCAGTTTCCACCCTGTAGGGATTCTCCGAAAAAGTCATTTGGACAGGTACCTAATAGGAAATTCTGGATCTGTGGTGCTGGAAGAGCACAGCAATTCAGGCAGCATCCGACGAGCAGCAAAATCGACGTTTCGGGCAAAAGCCCTTCATCAGGAATAAAGGCAGAGAGCCTGAAGCGTGGAGAGATAAGCTAGAGGAGGGTGGGGGTGGGGAGAAAGTAGCATAGAGTACAATAGGTGAGCGGGGGAGGAGATGAAGGTGTTAGGTCAGGGAGGAGAGGGTGGAGTGGATAGGTGGAAAAGGAGCTATGCAGGTCGGACAAGTCCGGAAAGTCAACGGGACAGTGCGGAGCTGGAAGTTTGAAACTAGGATGAGGTAGGGGAAGGGGAAATGAGGAAGCTGTTGAAGTCCACATTGATGCCCTGGGGTTGAAGTGTTCCGAGGCGGAAGATGAGGCGTTCTTCCTCCAGGCGTCTGGTGGTGAGGGAGCGGCGGTGAAGGAGGCCCAGGACCCCCATGACCTCGGCAGCGTGGGAGGGGGAGTTGAAATGTTGGGCCACGGGGCGGTTTGGTTGATTGGTGCGGGTGTCTCGGAGATGTTCGCAAAAGCGCTCTGCTAGGAGGCGCCCATTCTCCCAAATGTAGAGGAGACCGCATCGGGAGCAACGGATACAATAAATGATATTAATGGATGTGCAGGTAAAACTTTGATGGATGTAAAACTTTTAGGGCCTTAGATAGAGGTGAGGGAGGAGGTGTGTGCACAGGGCAGGAACCCACCCTAATTCTAATCCCCTTCAGTCTCTCAAAGCTCTGCTACATGTGCCTTTCTTTTACTGCAGCCTTCAGGAGAGTCCATTTTTATTTCTCACTTGGTGACGGCCCTTTCAGATTGCTGCGCCGAGCTCCAGAATTTCCTCATAAACCTTTCTCTCACTTTCCTCCCAAACACATAGACCAATCATGTGTATTCTGTTCTAATATCACCTTTTCTGACCTGGTTTCAAATGTGGCCTGTCATATTCCTACATGAAGTATTTGGAGGTTTACAGCACAGACAAAAGGCTCTGTGGTCCATTGAGTCTGTGCCAGTAAAGAAATCTAACACCTAACTATCCTAATCCATTTTCCAATACTTGGTCCATCGCGTTATCTGTCTTGTCATCGCAAGCATGCACCTAAATATGTCTTAAATGCTATTAGCAATTCTGTGTCTCCCTCCCTTCCAGAAGGTGAGTTTAGTGCAACTGTTGCTCAATGATGACATCACCCACAAGAACAAAGAGCAGCTGGGTCAGTGCAAACCAGAGATCGCCCACACATTGGGAAGGATGGCAGGGTCCCTGAGAGGGCACACAGGAGATTGACAAGGATGGTTCAAGGAATGGGGATTTTAGTGGAGTGTTTTGGATATTCTTTTTCATTATTCATTGGTATGATATAGTTGTTGCCGATACATAGATAATATTGATCTACAATAGATGGACTCTCCTTCTCAACCTTTCTCTTTGCCTGGACTGTGGTAACCTTCAGGTCATACCACCACCAGACATCTCTCCCTAATGAGAGAGCGGTCGTACGACCTGCAAGGACAATGCTGACTTTACCTTTTCCACAGTGTCACTGTACCTCTGAGGTGGAGAGAGAGGAGGCTGAAGTTGGCGGATGGGACACCGCTCAAGCACAGTGCTTTGTCCTGGAGGATGTTCACTTTCTTTAACATTGTTGGGGGTTGCACTGATGCAGGCAAGTGGAGACTGTTCCAACACTATCCTGATGTGAACCTTATAGAGACAAAGAGACATTGGGCAATCAGGGGTTTGGGGAAACAGATTGTTTTCCTTGTAGAAAAGGAACTTGATGGGAGCTGTGAGGGAGGGGTTCACAAAAGTTACACGTTATAATAATAAACCTTACACCCATGAGTTCATTATTCAAGGGTTAGAGGACACATTGATGGTTTGGAGAGATCTATTAAGAGAATGGGCTAATTCAGAGGAGAACTTTTATGCAGAAAACGGGTTTGAGCTGGAACACAATCCTCACACACAATGCAAATATCCAAGCCCTGATGAATTCTGTAATTCTGTCAGGGTTTGGCATTACAATTACTGAGATTACCATCTGAATGCCTACCTGCAGTATCCTGTAATACAAGTTTATAAAGTCTGTCATTGTCAGTTCATATTAGAAACTCACACCATCCCCTCCTCCTGGTCCAGGATGACTGTACACATTACCGTCGTGGAGACCAGCAGTCAATTCGGGGGAAGTCTATGTGGGTTTCTAGTAGTTTCCACCTTGGGACTTAAGGTGATTGAACAGGACAGATATTTGACACATGGGACAGAATGTTGCCAGTGTTAGTGAGATGTGGAGAGCAGAATTTGCTTTCTTTTCTTTCCTTCCGTATTGCCGCTGTGCCTCATCAATAAGACATGGGGTGTGAAAGGCTCATGCAGCTTGATGGGCAAGTTGTCTCCATTCTGACCAATGGGCAGCAAGCTCCTCCCAGTCATCCCACAGAGTATCCCTAAAAACATCGCAACTTTGCACACTTCCCAGTGCTCCCAGTAAATGTTTAGAAGAATGGGGGTGCGGGGAGGGGAATCTCCCAGGAAAGGCATAGCTGTGAAGTTCTCAGAGGATTGTGAAGAGAGAGAGATGCACAGGAGATGTGGACAACAAGTTGTCAGATGGAGTATAATTTGGCAAAAAGGGAAATTGGTCATTTTGGAGGACACAATAAAAGAAGAGTGTTACTTAAACGGTGGATTCTGTAGAAAGCTGCACCACAAAGGGAGCTGGGTGTAATTGTGCAGGAAACACAGAAAGCTAGCACACAGTTACAACAGGTCATCAGGAAGTGGTATGGAATGTTTTGTTTCAAGGGTTTTCAGTATGAGAGTTTGGAGTAACCTGAGAGTAACTTTATGCAGTGCTGGTGAGACCACCTTATCTGGAGAAATGAGAGCAGTTTTGGTCTCTTTAGATAAGGAAATGTGTCACTTTATTGGAGGCATTTCAGGCAAGGTTCACTGAGATGATCCCTGGTTTGGAGGAATTATTTTTTAAGCAAAGGCTGAACAAGTTGGGAATCTACTCACTTGATTCTGGAGAATGAGAGGTGATCTTGTTGAAACATATGGAATTCCTAAGGTGTTTGACAGGATAGAAACTGCGAGGATATGTCTGAGAGTCTGGAACCAGATTCTGTGTCAGTCACTGAATCAAGGGTTCTGTTTCAGATTCGTCAAGTTTAAGGCAACACATACTCGGATAACGGTTTTCAGTAGCAATGGAGCTGGGGTGAGGTGGAGACAAGCAACTTTTTAGAGTCTGGAATTCCTGGTGTTTGGGGTTTTGTAGATGTCTGATCAGAAGTTCACCTTGGGGTCAGATATGACAGCAGGATTGTGAAGAGTGTGGTTCTGCCTCAGATAGTTCCCAGGGAGAGGGACAGGCACAGCAGTAAGGGAAAGTAATTTGAAATAGCAACTGAAGGCAATGGGTTTAACCATTGCAACATTTCATTTGAGGAAATTGTAGCGAATCGAGTAGTGGGAACGTGATAAGCAGTTTGATAACAGAGTATCAGTGGAGCAATGGTGAGGGATGATGGGGAGGGAGAGCTGGGCATTGTCAATATACATGTGAAGGCCAACACTGTGCTTTTGTATGATGTCACCTCCTGGCAGTATGTAGGAAAGATACAGGAGGAGTCAAGGATAGAGGTGCATCAAATACAATGAATTTTGAAAGGGAGAGTGGAGATGGAACAGAATTTTCAAACGACGGTGAGGTCAAATATTAGTTTTTAGCAGAATGAAAGAGAAGGACATAACCAGAAAAGACAAACACAAAAAGGAATAATATCTGTCAATTGGCGAGGCGGAGTGATGAGGAGGAGGAAGAAACAGAGATGTAATGTTTGGAATTTAGAGAGACTGGGGTAAAAGGTCAAGATGAGCCCTGATAAAGCTTGACAAGAAACTGGAGAAAGATATATCTCTGGGACAAAAACCAGGAGCACCACGTGAGACAGTTTGGCTCAGTGGGCGAGTGGGAGGGAGAGAAGCAGCAGAGGCAGCTGATCGGATTGTCTCAATCTCAGTGACAGAAAAACTCAATGTGCTCCTTGCTCTTGTTGTTGGAGGGAAGGATGAAGGAGACAGGATGATGGACAGGGTTTTACAAAGAAACAAAACCAGGATTAGTGATATTTAAAATGTGTGAACAAACCTGATGTATTTAACTTTTATTCAGAATATTAAAATGTACAACTGAAGTCCTGGTTCGAATCCCAGCTCGGCAGATGGTGGAATCTGAATTCAAGTAAAATATAACTGGAATTAGGAATCTCCTGATCTCCGCGGAACCATCGTCAATGGCGGAAAAAAATCCTGCCAACATGACAGTCGCCCAACAAGCTACTCACTGTATGAATCACTGCAAAATCTCAACAAAAGAATTAAACTGGATGGACCACTCGGCATCTAACAAGGCATTAGGAAATATAACCACAGAATCAGCCCTCTTGACCGTGCAACACCCTCCAGACTACCATCTGTTTTTTTTGTGCCAAAATGTGGAGAGCTGTCTCACAGACTAGTCAAGGAACAGCCTGACATAGTCATACTCATGGAATCATCCGTTACAGACAATGACCAGACACGGTCATCACCATCCCTAGATATCGAGATTGTGGTGATGGAAAAGCACAACAGGTCAGGCAGCATCCGAGGAGCAGGAGAATCGATGTTTCGAGCCTAAGCCCTTCATCAGCCTGACTTGCTGTGCTTTTCCAGCACCACACTCTCGACTCTCATTTCCAGCATCTGCAATCTTCACTTTCTCCTGAAATCTCTGAATATGTCCTGTCCCACCAGCAGGAGAGACCAGGCAGAGGTGATGGCACAGTGGTGTACACAGAGGAACCATTTGCCCTGAGAGTACTCAGCATTGACTTTGGACACCAGAAGGTCTCATGGCTACTGCTGATTACCACGTACCATGCTCCACGGCTGATGAATCAGTGCTCCTCCATGTTGAACAATACTTGGAGGAAGCACTGAGGCAGTAAACTGGTGTCAAACGTACTCTAGGTACAGGATTTCAATGTCCTCCACCAAGAGTAGCTCAGTAGCAGGATTACTGACTGAGTTGGTCGGGTCCTCAAGGACATAGCTGCTCAACTGGGTTTGCAGCAGGCGGTGAGGGAACCAGCAAGAAGGAAAAAGATAATAGATCTTACCATTACGAATGTACCAGCTGCAGATGCATCTGTCCATGACGTATGGGTAAGAGCGACCATCACAAAGTCCTTTTGGAGATAAAGCATCGCCTTAAAATTGAGAGTACTCTCCATTATGTTGAGTGGTACTATCACCGTGATAATTGGGACAGACTTCAAATAGATGTAGGAACTCAAACTGGATACCTCTGAGGCACTGTGGGACATCAACAGCAGCAGAACCGTACTCCATAACAATCTGTAATCTCATGTGTTTGTAAATCCCGCACCCACACATCACAATTGACAAAAAGGAGGGCATGCCATGAGCAGCACCAGGCAGACCTAAAAATGAAGTGCCAACCTGGTGAAGCTACCAAACAGGACCATCTGCATATCAAACAGCATCAGCAGCAAGTCATAGAGCAAAGGGATCCCACAATCAATGGACCAGATCAGAGCTCTGCAGTTGTGTCACACCCAGTTGTGAATGGTAATGGACAATGAAACAACTCGTTGCAGAAGCACTACAGATATCCCCACCCTTACTGATGGAGAGGTCTCACACATCCATGCAAAAGATAAGATGACAGCATTTTCAGTACTTTTCAGCCAGATGCAAAATGAGATGGTCCATCTCAAACTTCTCCAGTGGTTCCTAACGTCACAGATGTGAGCTTTAAGCCAGTTCAATTTAGTTTGAGTAATATCAAGTAGTAGACAAATAGTGTAATGGCTATGGGTCCTGCTAACATTCTGGCAATAATACTGATAGCTTGTGCTCCAGAACTTGCCACCCACCAAGCCAAGTACCGCTCCAGCACTGGCATCGACCGTCGATGTGGAACATTGCTCAGGGATGTTCAACACAAAATCACAGGTGAAATCCAACCCAGAAAATTTCCCTCTGTCCGTCCACACTCGATTAGCAGTAAAGTGATAGAAAATGTCATTAACAGGGCTATCAATCAGCAGGTGCTCAGCAACAGTCAGCTGAGCTACACTCATTTTAGAATCCACCGGGACCACTCAGCTCCTGATTGTGTTACAGCCCTGATTCTTAACCTGACAACCAGCTGAATCCCAGAGATGGAGTGAGGTTGACAGCCCACTCCCACTCCAAGACCAGTATTTCCAGCTTGATTCCACCCTCATCTCAGCTCATATACTGAAACTCTCATCCATTGTGTGTTATCTCCAGACTTAACGATCCAAACACACTCCTGGCCAGCCTCCCAAATTTAACCTCCCTATAATCTCAAGAAAATCTAAAACTGTCGCCCACGTGCTCACTTCTCCCCAACCGTGTTCATCCATCCTATTCATATGCAACATCATATTAATAAGCAACAACAATTTAAAATTATCACTCTTGACATTTTTCCTGGCTGTGATCATCTCTCACTCCCCGTACCACACACCCTTTGAGACCTCGACAACCCATTTTCTTCGAGACTCCCAATGATTTGTTACTTCATTGCTTCACCTGTGTGGCTGTTTCCACATTAGCTAAAGCAAAGTGGTCTGGAATTCTCAACTAAAACCTCATAGGTCTGTTTTCTACCTTTAAGACATTAATCAAAATCTGCTTTTTGGCAATGCTTTTGGTGAGAAATGGAAGGAAAATGCACTTGCTTATTTGGAAAAAAGAATTCTTGACTGTCAAAGATATTCTAGAAAAAAAATCTGGTAATAAAACAGCACATGGTCAGTGTCTGGGCTGCAGTGGAAAACTCATTTACAAAGGGTCTATAAAGTAATATTACAGTACTAAACAGACCAAAAATACATCCATGGTTCGAGACCGAGGAAGCTACGATGAAGTGGTCATGAGGGAGCCCAGAACTGAATCAGAGCAGTGTGAGCTGCTATGATCACAGTGACTCTGCCCCAGGGAAAGGCTGCACATGCGCATGGCTGCACCTTGCCCCCAATAAAGATAGCGGCTGCGCACGTCTTCAGTGAATCGTTGCCCCAAATAAAGATGTCAGCGCCCTGAGGCAATTCCCCGTTTACTGCAAACACGGGACTGGGACGTACAAATTGGCGTTTTTCGACGCTCACAACATGTTTGCAAAACCGCTCTGTTCATAGCAACACAGTTTTCTTCCCGTTTCCCTCAGTTTATTTCTTTCCTTAACGTATCCTTTCGCTCCACAACTTCCCAAGCATTCATTGCAGCGACTCTGCGCCGCGCGCGAGGGTGATCACGTGGTGTAGTGTAGTTCCGCCCCTCGTTCACTTTGATTGGTTGGACGCCAAACAGTCCCGCCAGGTCCTCCAGCTCCGCCACGTCCTTTCATTGGTCCGGTGTTTACATCAAACACCCGGCGTCCCTTTGTTAGCTAGAGCATGCGCAATGCGTCCTGTTTTTGCTGAGACGTTGGGTAATGTGATGGGAGAGTTTACTGAGTGTAAGAATTCCCTTTGTGTGAGCTCTGCAGTAGATTTCCTTTATTCATGGAGGGATTACCTTCCTACTCATGACTGCATAGCTGTGATTGATGAATCAGTGCCATCTGAATCAGTACATAAACACACCATTTTCACTCCTTTTCACAACATCTGAGATCTTTAGCACATTGTATCACGGTCTTCTTTGGAGCCAAAAAAGCATGAAATGGAGCCTCAAGGAATTGAAGCAAGAGTAGGGCATTCATCCCCATCAGCTTGTTCCCCCATTCTATCAGATCATGGCTGGGCCAACCCAGGCTTCAAAACCTCTTTTTTGCTTGATCCGCATTGCCCCCAACTGCTCAATATTTGAAAAATCTATCTGCACTCTTTTAAAATAATATGAGATAGAATCATAGATTCTCTACTGTGTGGAAGCAGATTATTCAGCCCAACAAGCTACACTGACCCTCCGAAGAGTAACCCAAGAGGACCCATTCCCCGACCACATTTAACTTCCACAATTCTTTGGGCTAGAAAATTCTAGCCATTCACCGAGAGTAAAAATTCTTTACTTTTTTTAAAAAAATGAATGTTCCCGTCTGTAATGTTCCCTGGTTTGAGATTCACTGGTTCTAGAAGATCTAGTCAACATCTACCCTGTCAAGCTCCTCAGAATCTTGTTTCCATAAGATCACCCCTTATTTGTCGAGACTCTTTTGAATAATGACCTAAACTGTTTAGCTATTCTTGATAGGTCAACCCTTTCATCCTCGAAGCAGCTAAGGGAATCTTTTTTGAATGGTCTCCAATGCTGGTTTACCCTTTATTAAATATAGGAGCATTATTATATATAGTACTCCAAATGAGGTCTCAGCAACAGCCAGTGTGGTTAACCAATCCTCAGTCGATGCAAATTACATTACCCCGATACAGTGAGCTCCTATATTGTGCAATTAACGTTTGTGTAGCACCTTATCATTTGCATTTTTAAAATCCAAATACAGAACATTATTGGATTGCCCTTTATCAGCCCTGCTTGTTATCTCCTCAATGAACTGTCGCAAATTTGTCAAATATAGTTTCTCTTTCACAAAACCCAGCCTTCCATGTTTAATGATAAGCTTTTCTAAATGTCCTGCTCTTTCATACTTTAATATTCGACTCTGCTATATTACAAAAACAGATATTAAACTTACTAGTCTATAGTTTTCTGATTTCTATCTCCCTTCCCTTCTTGGACTGTTGATCAATCTACTGGATGCTCCCTGTTTCCCCTGATTCTGGAATATTCCAATCGATGCCTTGAATGTCTCTGCAGCAAGTTGCCTTAAAGATGTTTGATCCAGGCCATTAGGTCCTGTCTGCCTTTAGTCCAATTAATTGGCCAATATTTTGTCACTTGTGACAAAGACTGTCATAACGCTTTTCTCCCCATGGTTAACTTGCTTATTTGCTACCTTTGGGATGATAACGGTATCCTTCTTCATGAAGACCAATGTGAAATATCAATTAAAATTATCTGCTGTTTCCCTGTACCCATTATTAATTACAGAGTCAGAACCTCCAAGGGTTCGATGCTGACTTTAGACACTCGATTTTTATATTCCTGTACAACTCTTGCCTTTCATTTTTGTTTCTTGTCAATTTAATTACATGTTCATTTTTCTGTCTTTTTAGTTATCCGCTGCTGTGTTTTTCTTTTCCTTGTGGGTACTGCCCTTGACTGCCTTTGTTACTCATGGGTGGTTCACCTTTCTCTTCGAGTTCTCCTTGTAGGATGAATTCAGATTTCTCCATCTTTCTAATTTCCCCCCTCCTTCCACCTCATTTCAGTCCCAATCCTCGGATTCAGCACCGCCTTCTTGAC
This sequence comes from Chiloscyllium plagiosum, assembly GCF_037043375.1. Lineage (NCBI taxonomy): Eukaryota > Metazoa > Chordata > Chondrichthyes > Orectolobiformes > Hemiscylliidae > Chiloscyllium > Chiloscyllium plagiosum. The sequence continues at coordinate 69,466,242 of NW_028270180.1, read as the reverse complement.
CTGCAAGCTTCTTCCCGACCTCTCCGCCCCCACCCCCTCTCCGGCCTATCACCCTCACCTTAACCTCCTTTCACCTATCACATTCCCAACGCCACTCCCCCTAGTCCCTCCTCCCTACTTCTTACATTAGCCTGCTTGGCACACCGTCCTCATTCCTGAAGAAGGGCTTATGCCCGATACGTCGATTCTCCTGCCTCTTTGATGCTGCCTGACCTGCTGCGCTTTTCCAGCAACACATTTTTCAGCATTCTGGAGAACCAGGTTTGAATCGTGCCACAGGAAATCGTGGAATTTGAATTTAGTGAATATCTGGAATTCAGAATCTCATCACAAGAGACAATAGACAATTGGTGAAGGAGTAGGCCATTCTGCCCTTCGAGCCTGCACCACATTCAATGTGATCATGGTTGATCATCCTTAATTAGTATCCTGTTCCTGCCTTATCTCCATAATCGTTGATTCCACTATCCTTGAGAGCTCTATCCAACTCTTTCTTGAATGAATCCAGAGACTGGGCCTCCACTGCCCTCTGGGGCAGAGCATTCCACACAGACACCACTCCCTGGGTGAAGAAGTTTCTCCTCATCTCTGTCCTAAAAGGTCTACCCCGTATTTTTAAGCTGTGTCCTCTGTTTTGGCACTCACCCATCAGCAGAAATACGTTTCCTGTCTTCAGAGTGTCCAATCCTTGAAGAATCTTATCTGTCTCAATATGATCCCCTCTCAGTCTTCTAAACTCAAGAGTATACAAGCCCAGTCGCTCCAGTCTTTCAGTGTAAGGTAGTCCCGCCATTCCAGGAATTGACCTCGTGAACCTACGCTGCACTCCCACAATAGCCATGACTCCTTTGTCCAGTTTCGGAAAACCCATCTGCTTCACTAACATGCTTGAGGTTAGAAGCTACCATCCTTACCTAGTTTTTTTCCGAAATATGACTCCAGACACACAGCAATGAGCTTTACTCTTAGCTGTCCATTGGGCAATTAGGAATGGACAATGAATGCTGCCGAGCCAATGGCATTCTCATCCATGAACTTCTTTTAAAAACTCGACGGAGAGAGCAAGCTAACATTTTGAGTCCAGATGATGCTTTATCTGAGTTCTGATTGAGTCATTGAGACTCACCGTTAGCTTGCTTGGTCTCTATGGATGCAGCCTGACCTGATGTCAGCTCCAGAATTTGTTGTTTTCAGTACAGATTCCAACATCTACAGTAATTTCCTTGCATACTTCTTCATTATTTTATTTATTAAATGCCCACTAAATTGCAGCTACTACTCAACACCTTACCGACAGAGTACTGTGGCCTTGGTACCAAAAGCCTCCATTGAGTTGTTCAATTACACCATAGTTTAGGACAATTGCAAATTGCCACCGTGGCTGAAAACAATAGAATCATAGTCATACAACATGGAAACGAACCCTGCGGTCCAACACATCCATGCCAACCAAATTTCAAAAAATACGCTCGTGCAGTTTGCCTGCATTTGACCCATATTCCTCAAACTTTCCTATTCATGTACCTCTCCAAATGTCTTTTAAATGTTGTAACTTTAATTACATCTACCACTTCCTCTGGCCGTTCATCCCGTGTCCCAACCAATCTATTTGTGAAGAAGTTGGCAACTGATAGTTTCACTGTTGACTACTTTGTGTGAATCGCTGGGAATTATTTTTCATTCAGGACCACCTGTTTCTGAGCAGGGCTCAGGGCCTCAAGACATTCCTGAATTTGGCTTGGGCCTCCTTGTAGGTTACCACATGCTTTGCAAGGCTTGTGTTTGCACAGCGCAACTGCTCTTGCGTGGGAGTGTTGTGGAAGGAAGGAGGAGGCGTTAAGGAATTAATTAATTTGTGGAATGTGGGTGCCTCTTTCAAGTTCCCTTGAGAAGATAGTTCTAAGCTCCCTTTATGAATTACTGCAGTCTGTGTGGGTTGTAGGCCTATTGGTAGTGCTCTTGGGAGGGAGTTCCAGAATTTTGGCTCAATCACACTTCAGGAAGGCTGTTTGATATTCAACTCCAAATGGTAGTGGCTTGGAAGGGAACCTGTAGGACGTGGTGTTCTCATGAATCTGCTTCCCTTTTCATTTTAGGTGGTATTGGTCATAGGTTTGAAAGTTGCTATTGAAGTATTATGAATTGATATAATGTATCTAATAGATACATAATGCTGCTCTGCGCATCAGTGGAGGAGGGAGTGAATGTGGCGCAAATCAAGCAGTCTGCTTCTTCCTGATGCTGTCAAGCTTCTTGAGTGTACTTGGAGCTGTACCCTTACCTAACCAAGTAGCGAATATTCTATTGCACTCCTGAGTTGTGTCTTGTAGATGGTGGATAGGCTTCAGAGATTCGGGGAGTGGTTTATTTACAGTAGTTATATAGCTGGTCCACTTCAATTTCTCGTCAATAGTAAATCCCCAGAATATTGATGGTGGGGGATTCAGCAATGGTGGGTTTGGAGAAAGAGGCTGCAAGGCTTTTGGTGAAGGAGCTTTAGGCTGGAAGCTAGGGAGGAGGGAACAAGTTCGAGACTAGAAATGGATAGGTGGGGAAAGATGCTGCAAAGGAGACATCACGGTCTTTTCTCTGTGCTGGGCCCAGCTGGTCTGCTGACACTACTGTAGAGATATTGTGCCTCACCTCACCAAATCAAACAGCCTTTCACCATAGTCTTTACAATACCATGCCTATTAAACACCTTGTATTAGTCCATTCCTCTTACTTCCTCCTTTTGAAATAAGAACATAAGAGCATCATAATTAGGAGTAGGATTATTAATCCAGCCCCTTGTACCTGCTCTGCCATTTGATACAGTCATGGCTAATCTCATCTTGGCCTGAACACCACTTTCCTGCCAGCTCTCCTTAACTCTTCAACTCATTACTAATTAAAAACCTGTGTGTCTCCTATTTAAATTTACTTAATGCCCCAGAATCATATTGTTCTGAGGTAGTGAATTCCACAGATTCACCATCCTCTAAGAGAAGTAATTCCTCCAACTTCCCCTTTATTGTAGACGTACGACTCCTCATTTTATATTGAACCATCTTCTCTGCATCTACTTGATCAATCCCTTGACCATTTTATAGACCCTCAATGATACCACCTCTCATTCTTGGGATTCAATGAATATGAATGTAAAATAGTGGTTGTAGTTCAGCTTGTGACATTTTAATAACTGTGGCAGTGGATGTTTGTTCAAAACTGTGCTGGGCAGTTAGTACTTTTCAAATAAGAAATAGTTCAAAGAGATTAAGTATATTAATATATTGCAGTTTTGTTTTTAGGAAGACTTACTGTTGGGAGGATTTGGTAAAGGGAATATTGCAGTCAAAGCTGTGGAAGATTAACCCCCACCCATGTGTGAGGTAGTACACTGTGATCAAATGAATAAAGGGACCACTTCCTCTTTGGAAATATGTCCTTAAATATAGCAGAGGGATCTGGAGATAGGAATGGGTCACTGACAGTAAATGGCACCGGTTTGCGAGGTTACATAGAAAAGTAGATCATGGCTTTATTTCTGGGTTGACAGAATGGAAATGTGTGATATATGTGTAGAACCATGGCCAGATCAGCCCTGGAGCACTGCAAATAGTTCTGATCTTCATATTGTAATATGGATGTTCAGGCAGGAGGGAAGATAAAGAATAGTTACTGGAATTATATCAAATCTGAATTTGAATTCATCAAGTAAGATTGGACAGTCTCCATTCATTGAAAAAGAGTGACATGGTCCAGTTACATAGGGGTTTGATAGACTTAGAAAATATATTTCTGCTCTGAATGACACTATTCCCGGGAGCTGTGGATATAATTGTAGTCGCTATTAACTCCAACGGGGAATTTGCAGAGGTCGACAAAGTCTTTACCCAGAAAGGGGTATGACTGCAGAACTTACCTCATCAGAAATAATTCAAGCAAATAACATTTGAATTCAAGGAGGAGCTTGGAATACACGAAATCAAAGAAAACTATGTTGATGGATTTAGATGAGAAGAAGGCCCGTGTAAATCACAAATACTGAGAACCTGTTTTTGTGTCCTGAAACTATGCATCTGTGTTGATATGTGACATTTCTATAGTAGCAGCAGCGGCAATCGTAAATAAGGGTGGCATGGTGGCTCAGTGCTTAGCACTGTTGCCTCACAACACCAGTATTTGAAGTTCGATTCTAGCCTCGGCTGACTGCCTGTTTGGAGGTTGCACATTCTTCTTGTGTCTGCATGGGTTTCCTCTGGGAGCTCCAGTTTCCACCCACAGTCTATATATGTGCAGGTCAGGTGAATTGGCCACGTTAAATTGCTCATGATGTTAGGTGCATTAGTCAGAGGGAAATGGGTCTGGGTGGGTTACCTTTTTGGGGAAATGTGTCTCTTCAGTTAGATGATTCGAAACAATCAAATCTATTGCTATGTTCGCACTCCTTCCCTACCCAAAGGATATGTGGGTCAAATAGGCACATGTCTTGCATTGATTTATTTCAAGACTCCTTTATTCAGTCATGTGCTTAAGCTATTCAATCCAAGTTCCTTGTGTTTCCCCTGGATCTGTGGTTGTGCATAAGTAACCTTAAGCAATGTGTGATTCAATATCAAAGTTGTGTTGAATCAATAATTGTAACTCCACTCTGCTCCTTGAGCAGATAATTAATCCATGGATTCTAGCTCAGCCCTTAACTTCAAGTTCAAGTTCTAAACCTTTCAGCGAGCAATAGAAAATAACAAATCATTTATTGTCTCTCCAGACTCTGCTTCTGTTGCCACTGAGTACTCCCATAAGTTTGGCGAGCCAATGACTAAAGATGTGATTGAAAAGAAATCCTTCCGTTCCCTTCTGCCATCAGAGAGCCATCACCGCCATCATGGGGAAGAAACGCAGCCAGCAGGATGATTCAGATGAGGACACAGTGCGGGACCAATCGGCTTCCCCAATGGATTAGGGTGAGTGGTGATGCCAATTACTGGGATCTCAGTGCTTGGAATAGTTGCTCCTCTCCATGTTCGAGGTATCTTGCCATGAGATTCAGATGGAGAAGATGAGGACCATATGGTGCAACGAGTGTCAGCCAACAGTTGGACGAGGCCTGTGGTTTTGAAAGTAAAAGCGAGTACCACTCGGTAGCAATGTGCCCAGAGTTTATGCAGCTTGAATAAGAACAAATATTTCACATTGTTAATCTTTGTGAATGAGTTCCCATGTAGTAAAGACGAAGATGAATATTTTCTGGGATTCCTTGCACACTCAGTAGATAAACACAAGCTAAATTTGACTGCTAAGAATGTCCCTGAATTTACACCTTTCTACTGTCCATTAAAGGTGGTAATAAGAAGCAAAAGAGAGGGAGCGTTTGCAGAGGAACTTGATTTGAACAAGAGACATTTGTGCAGATAAAAATACATATTCTAATTGGAAGGATATGGTTCGTGATATCCTGCACGGATCGATGTTGGAGCCCTAATTTTTCACTATTCATAATGAAAGGAAAGCCACATTCAAAATTTAGGACCACTCTACAGATTACTGCGATTCTAAGTGTAGGTAGGTGGGAGCATAGCATTAGAAAGCAATCTTGAGAGAATCAGTAATGAAAAGAACAACGACAGATGAGTCTGTGTCGCCATGTGAGAGTTTGGATCAAAATAGGATATTTGTTGATTATGAAAATTGAGAGAGAGTGGAGTCCAAAGAAACTTGCTGGGATTGATCCAGCTGTATAGTTCATGAATATGTCACAAACAGGTTCAGAAAAATGATCAAGGGGCCAGTGGAATGTTGACATTGGTCTCTGCAGAAGACGAGATACAAAAGGATTAGAAGTCATGCTTAGGCAAATCAGAACCTAGTTAGACCAAGCTGTCAGGGCTGGGCACCATGGCTTAAGGAGAGTATCACTCTGATTGGAAGTGCAGTGTAGATTTACTGAAGTGATACTTGGATTCCAAGGCTTAACTTAAGAATAAAAGTTAAACAGATAAAGCGTTAGAGTCAGAACATCGAGATTTGATATCGGGAAACACTTTTATACACAGAAATTGATAAAGCTTGATAAAGCTCCACAGACTGCGATTGATTGGAAATCATTTTTAAATTTTAAATCTGAGATTGGTAGATTTTGAATGAAAATGCTCTCGGATTATGGGACAGAAAGGAATTTGTCATGATGATGAACATTACCATGATTTGGGTGAATGGTGGAAAAGGCTCAATAAACTAAATAGCCTCCTCATGTGCTGATGTTGATGTAGTGCTGATGTTGATGTAACCAAGGCGCCCTTATTCTCTGCAAGGGCAACTCCTGTGGTGTTGTACGTTATTTATCAGAACCTGGCAGCAAATTAGTGACTGGAGCCCTGACCAGAAAATTATCAGTATGAGGGACTTCGCTGATCTTAATGTGTTTGACAGACGATGAAATGACGCAGCCAGCATTTACTAATCCTGATAAATATTGGCATAGTTTGATAGGATCACTTGTGATACAGCATGATTAGCATGTCAGATGATACTCCAACTACTTTTAAGTGTTGCAGTTGTCTGCACTCAGTCTGGTGTTTTCGTTGATTACAGAACAAGTTTTAACTGAGTCAGGGAAGCAGCTTACTTCACTCTGTACTGTTTGTCTTCCTGTCTTTCACTGTCCAATATTACTTGAGCGTGCCCTTCTCGGGGAGACAAGACAGTTTCTCTCCATTCACCATGGAGATGGTGCAACAGTACATGGAGGAGGAGGAGCTGCGTGCACAGCACCAGGTGTCACTCCTCAAACTGCGAGGACAAGCCTTGAAGGAAAAGCCTAAAACAGAGCTGGCCTGGTTGGAGCACAAGAAAAAGGGAGGAGATGGCCGATGCAGTTAAAGTTAAGCTTAATAGCCTTTCAAAAATGCGATGTTAGAATGTGCAGCTCCTTCCAGTAATCCTTCCCAGAGAAGGGAGGAAAACCGTTGTCTTTTCTCATTGCAGTCAGGCTGTTGTCCAGATTCGAGGTATTCACATGATCTTTCCCCTTACCACTGTTGTGGATTGATTAGAATGAAGTCAATTTTGATTGTATTGTTTCAGATTTTTAAATTCGTTCTTTGAATTTGGATGTTTGCGGTAATGCTGGGATTTGTTACCTTTCCCTCGTTCTCAAAATGGTCACGGTGGTGAGCTGCCTTGAGCCACTGCAGTCTGCTGGATAAACATAATCATATCAACCCTCATGTGCTGTTAGATTTGGAGCTCAAGATTCTGCAGCAGATTGATGCAAGACTGTTGTCCTAACCCACGGGTCAGGATTTTGGACTTTTTAAAATGGAAGTCAGCACTGCTAGCAAGGCCAGTGTTGTTGTCCCTTCTGCATTGCTCTCTCGCCCTCTCTCTTGCACCTTCTCTCTCCCACTCTCTCACTATTTCTCTCGCCCCTCTATTCCCCCTCTATACCTCTCTCTCGCGCCCCTATCTCGACCCCTCTCTTGCTCACCCCCTCTCTCACTCGCCCCCTCACTCTCCCTCCTCTCTCTCCCTCTCTCTACCCCCCCTCTCTCACCCTCTCTCTCACCCTCTCTGCCCCCTCTAAACCCCCTCTCTCTCGCCCCCTCTCTCACCCCCTCTCTCACTCGGCCCCTCACTCTCCCTCCTTTCTCTCCCAATCTCTACCCCCCTCTCTCACCCCACACTCTCCCCCTCTCGCCCCTCTCACTCCCCCTCACTTCCCCCTCACACCTCCTCTCACTCCCCTCTCACTCCCCTCTCTCTCACCCCCCTCTCCCCCTCTCACTCCCCCTCACATTCTCTCCATCTCTCTCACCCTCTCTCACCCCCTCTCACTCCCTTTCTCTCTCACTCTGTCTAACCCCACTCTCGCTCCTCACTCTCCCCTCTCTATCCCTTCTCTCTCCCCCTCATTCTCCCCATCCCTCCTCTCTCGCCTTCTCTCTCCCCAACATTCTCACGCCTCTCCCTCCTCTCTCGCTTCCCTTTCTCGCCCCTACACATTCTGTCCCCCTCCCTCCCCCTCACCTCTCTCTCCCCTCTCTTTCCCCCTCTGCACCCTCTCTCTCTCCCCTCTCTCCCCCAGGTTCCCCTCCCCTTCTCTCTGCCCCCTCTGTCTCCCCCTCTTTCATCCCCTCTCGCTATCCCCCTCTCTTCCCCTCTTAGCCCGTCTCGTTCGCTCTCTCTCCCACTCACCCTCCCACTCTCTATCCCCCTTTCGCTATCCCCCTCTCACAAACCCCCTCTCTTTAGCACCCCTACTCTCTCTATCCTCCTCTTTTTATTTGCCCCTCTCTCGATTCCTCCTCTTTCTAAACCCCTCTCTCTATCCCCCCTCTCTACCCCTCTCTCTATCCCTTCTCTCTATCCTCTCACTCTATCCCGGTCTCTGTATCGCCATCTCTCTCTCTATCCACATCTCTCTCTCTATCCCCGTCTCTGTCTCTCTATACCCCATCTCTCTCTCCCTATGCCTCTCTCGCTATCCCCTCTCTCTATCCTCCTCTCTCTATTCCCCTCTCTCTATCCCCCTCTCTATCCCCCATCACCCCTCTCTCTATCCGCTCTCCATCTATCCTCCTCTCTGTATCCGCTTCTCTCTATCCCCCCCTCTCTATCCCTCTGTATCTCTATCCCCTCTCTCTATCCCCCTCTGCATCCACCTCCCTCCCCCTCTCTCTACCCCTCTCTCTCCTCCTCTCTCGATCCCCCCTCTATCACCCTCTCTATTCCCTCTCTCTACCCCCTTTCTATGCTCTCCTCTCTCTATCCTCTCCTCTCTCTCTCCATCTCTCTCTCTCGTATCCGTGCCACCTCTCCCCTCGCTTGCACCTCTCGCCCTCTCTCTTTCTTTCTCACCCCTCTCTCGCTCTCACTGATCTCCTCGCTCCCTCTCTCTCACACTCCCCCACTCTCCCACTCTCCCACTCTCCCTCTCTCCCGCTCTCCCTCTGTCCTGCTCTCCCACTTTCTCGCTCTCTCGCTCACTCACTCTCTCGCTCTCTCCCTCTCTCGCACTCTTCTTCTTTCCTTTCTCTCTCACGCTCTCTCTCTTATCTGTCCTCTCTCTCTCGTTTGCTCTTTCTTGCACCTCTCTCTCGCTTTCTCTCTTGCTCGTGCTGTCTTTTTTTCTCTCTGTCTCTCTCTCTCTCTCTCAGCCCACCCACCCTCCCTCTCATCCCTCAGTCTCTTACTCGCCCCGTCTCTCGCTCACCCTGTCTTTCTCTCGCCTTCTCGCTCTCCCATCTCTTTCTCTCTCCCACTCCCTCTCCCTCGCTCTCTTTCCCCCCTCTCTCACACCCACTTCCTCCCCTCTCTCTCTTCCCCCTCACTGTCACTCTCTCTTTTGCCCCTCTCCCGCCCCTCCCTTGCTCTCTCTCTCGATCACTTTCTCCCTCTCTCTGACACTCTCTCTCCTCTCTCCCTGTCTCCCTCCCTCAGTCCTCTCTCTCTCTCTCGCTCTTGCACTCTCTCTTGCACCACTCTCCCTGTTTCTCTCGTTCTCTCTCGCTCATTCTCTCTCTCTCTTCACTCTCTCGCGCCTCCTTCTCTCTCTCTCGGTCTTTCTCGGTCACTCTCTCCCTTTTACTGTCTCCCTCGCTCTGTCTCGCTCCTATCTCTCTCCTGCCCTTCTTTTTCTTTTGCACTCTCTCTCTATCGCCACCTCTCTGCCTCATTCGCTCTTGCCTCTTCGTTCTCGCACCCTCTCTTCCTCTCTCACCTTCTCTCTCCGTCTATCTCTCTCTCTCTCTCTCTCTCTCTCTGCCTCTCTCGGCCTTCCCACCGTCTCTCACCTCCTCTTTCTCCCTTTCGTTCGCCCCTCTCTCATCGCTCCAACTCTCGCTCGTCCCGTCTCTCCATCTCGCTCTTCCCTCTGTATCGCGGCTTCTCTCTCTCACTCTTCCTCCCACTCTTTCTCTGTAGCCCTCTCTCTCTCTATTCTGCCCACTCTCTCTCTACCAATCCTCTCTCTCTCGACCAATGCTCTCTCTCGCTCGCTCTCTCGCTCGCTCTCACTTTCTCTTTCTTGCACTCTCTCTCGTATTTGCCCCCCCCCCCCCCGCTTCCCTCTTCTACCTCTTTTTCTCTCGCCGCCTCTTTCTCTCTCTTGCTCGCCCCCTTTGTTCATCTCTCTGCGTCTCTTGCTCTCGTTCTGGCTCTATCTCTGTATCTCTCCCTGTCGCTCTCTCTCGCCCTCCCCTTTCTCCCCCCTTCTCTTTCCCCATCTCTCTCGCGCTACCCTCTCGCGCCCTCAACTTCCTCGCCCTTCCCTAACTCGCCCTCCCCTCTCTCGCACACCCCTCTCTCGCTTTCCATCTCTCGGCCACGCCCCTCTTTTGCCCTCTCTTCTCTTTCGCCTTCTCTCCCTCCACGCTCTCACCCTCCCCGGTCTATCGCCCTCACCCCTCTCACCCTCCCCTCTCTCCCTCCCCTCTCTCCCTACCCTCTCTTTCCCTACCCTCTCTCTCCCTCCCCTCTCTCTCCCTCCCCTCTCTCTCCCTACACTCTCTCTCCCTCACCTCTCACGACCTCCGTTCTCCCGCCCTACCCTCTCTCTCCCTCCCTTCTCTCTCCTCCCCCCTCTCCCCTTCCACTCTCCCACCCTCCCCTCTCACGCCCTCCGCTCTCCCGCCCTCCCCTCCCCCTCCCTCCCCTCTCTTGCCCTCAACTCTCTCTCCCTCCCCTCTCTCTCAGCCTCTCCTCTCTCTTGGCCTCCCCTCTCTTTCGCCTTCCCCTCTCTCTCGCCCTCCCCTCTCTCTCGCCCTTCCGCCTCTTATTCTCCCCTCTCTCTCGCCCTCCACTCCCTCTCACCCTACCCCTCTCGCTGTCTCCCCACTAGCCCTGCACTGTCACTCGGCCCCCTCTGTCGACCTCGCTCTCTCACCATCCCCACTTTCGTGCCCCTCTCTCTTGCCCTCCACTCACTTTCACCTTTCCCTTCACGCCGTCCCCTTCTCACCCTGCCCATCTCTCTCGACCTCTCGCTCCCTCTCGCACCCTCTATCTCTTTTCCCTCTCTCTTTCCCCGTTCTCTCTCCACCCACTCTCTCTCACGCCACCCTCTCTCTATTCCTCCATCGCTCTCTCTCCCCCGCTCTCCGTCTCCCCCTCTCTCCCACCCCTCTTTTTCTCCTGAACTCTCTCTCCCCTCTCTATCATCCCCGTTCTCTCTCCCCCTCCCTCTCCTCTATCTCCCGCCCCTTCTCTCTCTCACCACCTCTCTCTCTCCCTCCATTTTCTCCCCCGCTCACACTCTCCTCTCACTCTCTCCCACCTATCTCTCTCCCCACTCTCTCTCTTCCCTATCTCTCTCCCCTCTCTCCCCCACTCTCTCTACCCACTGTCCCTCTCTCTGTTCCTCTCTCTCCCCCACTCTCCCACTCTCTCTCCCCCTCTCTATCTCACCCCTCCTTCTTTCACCCCTCTTTCTCCCACCCCCCCTCCCACCTGTCTATCTCTCCCCCTCAGTCTCTCCCCCCTTCTCTTCCACCCCTCTCTCTCTTCCACCCCTTTCTCTTCCCACTCTCTCCCCTCTCAGTCTTCCCACTTCCCTGTCTCTCTCTGTCCTCTCTCTACCGTCTCTCTCGCTCCTTTCTCATCCTCCTCGCTCCCCCTCCACTCTCTTTTGCCCTCCACTCTCTGTCGCCACACTCTCGCCTTCTCCGTTATCTCACCCCCTCCCTCCCCCTCTCTCGCCCCGTCTCCCACACCCTCTCTCCCACGCCCTCTCTCCCTCTCCTCTCTCGCCCTCTCTTCTCTCGCCCTCTGCTCTCTCGACCTCGCCTCTCTCTTCCCTCTCTCTCCCTCCCCTCTCTCGCTCTACCTTCTCTCTGCCCGCCTCTCTATCGTCCTCCCCTCTCTCGCCCTCCCTTCTCTGGCCCTCCACTCTCTCTCACACTCCACTATCTCTCGCAACTCTCACGTTCCCCTCTCTCCCTCCCCGACTTTCTCACCCCTCTCTCTCCCTCCCCCCTCTCCATTCCCTCTCTCGCCCTCTCCTCTCTCACCCTCCCTTCTCTCTCGCCAATCTTTTGCCTTAGCCTCTCTCTCACCCCCTTCACCCTCCCCCTCTCTTCCGCTCCCCCTCTCACCATCCCCTCTCTCTCCCTCCCCTCTCTGTACCCCTCATTCTCCCCCTCTCATTCTCGCTCTCTCTCCCCTCTCTCTCCCCGCTCTATCACCTCGCTCTCCCCCCTCATTCTATCCCTCTCACCCCTCTCTCGCTCCCCTCTCATTCTTTTCCCCCTCTCTCCCCCTTTCTCCCCTTCTCTACCCCTCTCTCCCCTCTCCCTCCCACTCACTCATCCCCTCTCGCTCACCCCCTCTCTCACCCTCTCGTCCCCTCTCACTCGCCCCTCTCCCACTCTCCCTCCCACTCTCTCTTTTCCCCTCTCTCTAACACCCCTCTCTCTATCCCCCTCTCTCTATCCACCCTCTCTTTATCTCCCTCTCTTTATACCCCCTTTATCCCCCTCTCTCTATCCCTTTCTCTCTATCCCCTCTGTCTATCCCCGTCTCTCCATCCCACCTCTCTACCCCCCCACTCACTATCGCCTTGTCTCTATCTCTCTCTCTCTCCATGCCCTCTCTCTATCCGTTTCTCTCTATCCCACGTCTCTCTCTCTCTACGCCATCTCTCTCTCTCTATCTCCGTCTCTCTCTATCCCCCGTCTCTCTGTCTCTCTATGCCTCTCTCTCTATCTCCTCTATCTCCCTCTATCCCCATCTATCTGTCCCCTCTCCATCCCCCCTCTCTATCCCCCTCTCTATAACCCCCTCTCTCTATCCCCTATTTCTCTATCACCCCTCTCTCTATCCCCCTCTCCTATTCCGTCTCTTTCAACCCCTCTCTCTCCCCCACTCTCTCGAACCCTCTCTCCATCCCCCTCTATCCCCCTTTCTATACTCTCCTCTCTCAATCCTCTCCTCTCTCTCTCGTATCCGCGCCCCCTCTCTTCATCACTTGCACCTCTCTCCCTCTCTCTTTCTTTCTCGCCCCATCTCGCTCTCACTCGCTCTCCCTCGCTCCCTCTCTCCCTCTCTCTCCCACTCTCCCACACTCCCAGTCTTCCGCTCTTCCACTCTCCCGCTCTCCTGCTCTCCCCTCTCTCGCTCTCTCGCTCTCTCCCTCCCTCCCTCTCTCACACTCTCCCTCTCTCGCACTTTCGCTTTTTCCTTTCTCTCTCACGCTCTCTCTCGTATCTGCCCCCCCTCTCTCTCGGTCTTTCTTGCACCTCTCTCTCGCTCTTGCTCGTGCAGTCTTTCTCTCTCTCTTTCTGTATCTATCTCTCTCAGCCCACCCTCCCACTCTCTCTCTCACTCGCGCCGTCTCTCGCCCGCCCCGTCTATCTCTCGCCTTCTTGCTCTCCCCATCTCTCTCTCTCCCGCTCCTTCTCTCTCTCGCTCTCCTTTCCCCCTTTCTCTGACACCCCCTTTCTCCCCTCTCTCTCCCCAACTACTGTCGTCCTCTATTGTCTCTCTGGCGCGTGCCTCACTCTCTTACACCCACTTTCGCCCTTCTCTTTCTCTGTTCCCCCATTGTCATCGCTCACCTCTCTCGCTCTCTCTCTGTCCCTCTCTCTATCACCCCTCCCTCTCTCCTCTCTCTCTCTCTCGCCCCTCTCAATCTCTCTCGCACTCTCTGTCGTCCCTCTCTTGCTCTCTCTCGATCACTCTCTCCCTCTCTCACACCCTCTCTCCTCTCTCCCTGTCTCCCTCCCTCGCTGTCTCCTCTCTCTCTCTCGCTCTCTCACTCTCTCTCTCGTATTTGCCCCCTCTTTCCCTCTCTCTGGCACCTCTCTCCCCCTTTCTCTCGTTCTCTCTTGCTCATTCTCTCTCCCTCTCTCTCATTCTCTCTCTCTCTCTCGCCCCTCCCATGCTCTCTCTCACTCTCTCTCGGTCACTCTCGCCTTTTCTCTATCTCTGTCGCTCTGTCTCTCTCTCTCTCTTCTCTCACTCCCCTCTCTTTCCCTATCTCTCTCCCGCTCTCTCTCCCTCTCTCTCCCCCTCGCTCTCCCCGTCTCATTCTCCCTCTCCTCTCCCGCTCCCCTCTCTTGCCCCCTCTCATTCTCGCCCCCTCTCTCCCTCTCTCTCCCCCTCTCTCCCCCTCTCTCCCCCTCCATTCCCTCTCTCTCACTTCTCTCACCTCTCCCCCCCAGCCTCCCCTCCCCTTCTCTCTGCCCCGTTTGTCTCCCCCACTGTCGTCCCCTCTCGCTCTCCCCCTCGCTCCCACCCTCCCTCCCACTCTCTCTATCCTCCTCTCTCTATCCCACCTCTCTCTATCCCCCTCTCTCTATCCATCCTCTCTTTATCCCGTCTCTTTATCCCCCTCTCTTTATCCCTCACTCTCTACCTTCTATCTATCCCCCTCTCTCTATCACCCCTCTCTCTATCCCCCTCTCTCTACCCCAACTCTCTCTCTAACCCCTCTCTCCCCTCTGTCTCTATTCCCTCTCTCTCTATCCCCCCTCTCTATACCCTCTCCCTCTATCTCCATCAATCTATTCGCTCACTCTCTGTCCCCCTCTCTTTCTATCCCCTTTCTCTCTATCCACCGTCACTCTCTCTATCCCACGTCTATCTCTCTCTATGCCCACCTCTCTCTCTATCCCCCTCTCTCCCCCTCTCTATATCCCCCTCTTTCTATCCACATCTCTCTAACCCCCTCTGTCTATCCCCCTCTGCCTATGCCTCCTCCCTCTATCCTCCTCTCTATCCTCCTCTCTCTATCCCCCTCTCTCTCTCCCCCACCCTCGCTCCCCCTCTCTCACTCCCCAGTCTCTCGATCCGCCCTCTCTATACGCCCTGTCTATTCCCCCTCTCTATCCCCTCCTCTCTCTACAACTATCTCTCTCATATCCGCGCCATCTCTCCCCATCACTTGCACCTTTCACCTTCTCTTTCTCTGTTCCCCCATTGCCATCGCTCATCTCTTTCGCTCTCTCTCTATCCCTCTCTCGACCACCCCCTCTCTCTTGCCCCTCTCAATCTCTCTCGCTCTCTGTCGCCCCTCTCTCGCCCCTTCCTTGCTCTCTCTCGATCACTCTCCCCCTCTCTTCCACACCCTCTCTACTCTCTCCCTCTCTCCCTGCCTCACTCTCTCCTCTCTCTCTCGCTCTCTCACGCTCTCTCGTATTTGCCCACTCTTTCCCTCTCTCTTGCACCTCTCTCCCTCGTTCTCTCGTTCTCTCTCGCTCATTCTCTCTCCCTCTCTCTCATTCTCTCTCTCTCTCGCCCCTCTCTCGACCCTCTCCCGCTGTCTCTTGCTCTCTCTGGGTCACTTACTCCCTTTCTTTATCTCCGTCGCTCCGTCTCGCTCCTCTCTCTCACTCCCCTCTCTTTCCCTCTCTCTCCCCACTCTCTCTCCCCTTTCTCTCCCCCTTCTCATTCTCCCCCTCCCTCGTCTTGCTCCCCTCTCTCGCCCCCTCTCATTCTCTCCTCCCTCTTTCCCCATCTCTCTCCCCCTCTTTCCCCTCTCTCCCCCTCTCTCCCCCTCACTTCCCACTCTCTCTCCGCTCTCTACACCAGCCTCTCCTCCCCTAGTCTCTGCCCCCTCTGTCTCCCCCCCTCTCTCGTCCCCTCTCGCTCTCCCCCCTCTCACAGTCTCATCCCCCCTCTCTTTACCTCTCTCCCACTCTCCCTCTCACTTTCTCTATCCCCCCTCTCGATCGCCCTCTCTCTATCCCCCTCTCTTTATCTCCTCTCTTTTCCCCCCTCTCTCTATCCCCATGTCTCAACCCCCCGCTCTACCCCCTCCTCTCTCCATACCTCCTCTCTCTACTCCACCTCTCTCTATCACCCTCTCTCTCTCTATCCCACACTCTCTATCCCCCCTCTCTGTCTATCCCCTCTCGCTCTATCCTCCTCTCTCACTATCCTCATCTCTCTCTCTATCCCCCATCTCTGTGTCTATTGCCCACCTCTCTCTCTATCCCCGTCTCTCTCTCTCTCTCTATCCCCGTCTATCTCTCTCTATGCCCCTTTCTCTCTCTATGCCCCACTCTAAATCCCCCTCTCTCTATCCCCCCTGCCTATCCCCCATCTCTCCATCTCCCTCTCTCTCTCCCCTTTCTCTCTCCCCCTCTCCCTTCCCCCTCTCACTTCCCCCTCTCTCGATCCCCCCGCTCTATACGGTCTCTCTGTCGCCCTCTCTCTATCCACCTTTCTATACTGTCCTCTCTCTCTATCCTCTCCTCTCTCTCTCCAACTATCTCTCTCGTATCCGCGCCCAATCTCCTCATCACTTGCACCTATCGCCCTCTCTCTTTCTTTCTTGCTCCTCTCTCGCTCTCCCTCTCTCCCTCTCTCCCTCTTTACCTCTCTCCCGCTCTCCTCCTCACTTGCACACTCGCTCTTTCCTTTCTCTCTCACGCTCTCTCTCGTATCTGCCCCCTCTCTCTTGCTCTTTCTTGCACCTCTCTCTCGCTCTCTCTTTTGCTCGTGCTGTCGCTCTCTCTCAGCCCACCCTCCCTCTCTCTCTCATCCCTCTATCTCTCACTCGTCCCCGTCTCTCTCACGCCCCGTCTTTCTCTCGCCTTCTCGCTCTCCCCATCTCTCTCACCCGCTCTTTCTCTCTCTCGCTCTCCTTTCACCTCTCTCTCTTACACCCCCTTTCTCCCCTCTCTCTCCCCCATCACTGTCGCCCTCTATTGTCTCTCTCTCTCGCGCGTGCCCCACTCTCTTTCCTACACCCACTTTCGCCCTTCTTTCTCTGTTCCCTTGCTGCAATCGCTCACCTCTCTCGCTCTCTTAATCTCTCTCTTTGTTCCCCCGTCGCCATCGCTCAACTCTCTCACTCTCTCTCTCTATCCCTCTCTCTATCACCACTCTCTCTCCATTCTCTCTCTTTTGCCCCTCTCAATCTCTCTCGCTCTCTCTGTCGCCCTTTTCTCGCCCCTCCCTTGGTCTCTCTCGATCACTCTCTCCCACTCTACCACAACCTCTAACCTCTCTCCCTCCCTCACTGTCTCCGCTCTCTCTCGTATTTGTCCCCTCTTTCCCTCTATCTTGCACCTCTCTCTCTTTCTTTCGTTCTCACTCGCTCATTATCTCTCCCTCTCTCTCATTCTCTCTCTCTCGCCTCTCTCCCTCCCCTCCCTCGCTCTCTCTCGCTCTCTCTCAGTCACTCTCTCCCTTTCTCTATCTCCCTCGCTCTGTCTCGCTCCTATCTCTCACTCCACTCTCTTTCCCTCTCTCTCTCTTGCCCTTCTCTTTCTTTGTCCCCTCTCTGTCTCACCACCTCTCTCCCTCATTCGCTCTTGCTTCGTCACTCTCCCACCCTCTCTTCCTCTCTCTCCCTTTGTCTCTCTTGTCCTTCCCACTGTCTCTCGCCTCCTCTCTCTCACTCTCTTTCGCCCCTCTCTCATCCCTCTACCTCTCGCTCGTCCCGTCTCTCCATCTCGTTCTCCCCTCTCTCTCGTGGCCTCTCTCTCTCACTCTTCCCCCCACTCTTTCTCTGTCGCCCTCAATCTCTCTATTCTGCCCCCTTCTCTCTCTCTACCAATCATCTCTCTCTCTCTCTCTCTTGCTCGCGCTCTCCCTCTCTCACTTTCTCTCTCTCACATCTCTCTCGTACCTGCCCCCTCTCTCCCTCCCTCTGGCACCTCTGTCTCTCGTCACTTCTTTCTCTCGCTGCCACCCTCGCGCATTCTCTCTCTTTCTCTTGCTCACCCCCTTTGTTCATCTCTCTGCGTCTCTTGCTCTCGTTCTGGCTCTCTGTCTGTCTCTCTCCCTGTCGCCGACTCTCGCCCTCACCTCTCTCCCTCTCATCTATTTCCCCCACCTCTCTCGCGCCTCCCATCTCAAGCCATCACCTCTCTCACCCACATCTCTCTCGCCCTCCCCTCTGTCGCCCATACCCTCTCTCGCCCACACCCTCTCTGGCCTCCCCCGTCTTTTGCCCTCTCCACTATTTCGCCCTCCCCTCCTTCCCACTCCCCTCTCTCCCCCTCCCCTCTCTCGCACTCCCCTCTCTCCCCACTCTCCCTCCCCCTCTCTCCCTACCCTCTCTCTCCTCCTCCAGTCTCTCTCCCTCACCTCTCACGCCCTCCCCTCTCTCACCCTACCCTATTTCTCCCTCCTTCCACTGTCCCTCACTTTCTCTCCCTTCCCCTCTTTCACCCTCCCCTCTCCCAACCTCCCCTCTCTCTCCCTCCCCTCTCCCGCCCTCCTCCTCTTACGCCCTCCCCCTCTAACTCACCCATCTCTCGCCCTCCCTCTCTCTCCCCTCTTTATCGCCCTCCCCTCTCTCTCGCCCTCCACTCTGTCACGCCCTACCCTCTCTCACGCACTCCCCTCTCTCTCGCAATCCCCTCTCTCTTGCCCTCCCCTGTCTATCGCCCTCCTCTCTCTCGCCCCCACTCCCTCTCAACCTACCCACGTCTCACACTCCCTCATCTCACGCTCCCCTCTTTTGCCCTCCCCTCTCTCTCGCCCCATCTCTCTCGCCCCCTCTCTCACCCTCTCGCCCCCTCTATCTCGCCCTGCCTCTCTCGCCCCCTCACCCGTCCTCTCGCCCCCTGCTCTCGCCCCCTCTCTCTGCCCTCTCTCTCTCTCAGCCCTCCGATACCCCTGTGCGCCCTCCCCACTCTTCCTCCCCTCTCTCGCGCCCCTCTGTCTCGTCCTCCACTCTCTCTAACACCCCCTCTCACCCTCCCCCCTCTCTCTCGACCGGCCCACTCTCTCTCGCGCAACCCCCTCTCTCTCTCCCTCCCCCTCCCTCCCCCTTCTTTTACCTCTCTCTCCCCATGCTCTCATTCCCTCTTCCGCCTCTCACTCTCCCTCTTCCCCTCTCTCTCTCTCTCTTCCCCCTCTCTTCCCCTTTCTCTCTTCGCCCACTCTCTCTCGCCACACTCTCTCTCCCTCCATCGCTCCCTCCCCCGCTCTCCCTCTCCCCTCTCTCTCCCACCTCTCTTTCTCTCTCCTGCTTTATCTCCCCCGTTATCTCTCTCCCCCGTTCTCTCTCTCTTCCCCTCTCTCCTCCATCTCTGATCACTTCTCTCTCTCTCCCACCTCTATGTCTCCCTCCATCTCTCCATCCGCTGCTCACAATCTCCCCTCACTCTCCCACTCTCTCTTCTCAATCTCTCACTCTCTCCTACTCTCTCTCTCACCCGCGCTCTCTCTCCCACTCTCTCTCTCCCCCTCTCTCTCTCCCTACTGTCCCTCTCTCTACCCCCACTCTCTCCCCCGCTCTCTACCCCTCTCGCTAACGTGCCTCTTTCTCTTTCCCCTCTTTCTCACCCCTCTCACTCTCACCCCTCTATCTCGCCCCTCTCCCCATCTCTCTTCCCCTCTCTCTCTTCCACCCTCGTTCTCTTCGCACTATCTCTCCGCTCTCACTCTTCCCTTCTCCCTGTCTCTCTGTCCTCTCTCTACCCTCTCACACTCTCACCCCTCTCTCGCCCACCTCTCGTATTTGCCCACTGTTTCCCTCTCTCTCGCCCGCCCCATTGTCCTCCGCTCTCTCGCCCTCCACTCTCTCTTGCCCTCCACTCTCTCTCCCCATCTCTTCCACTCCCACTCTGCCTCACCTCGCTCGCTCAATCCTGTCTCACCCTCTCCTCTCTCGCCCTCTCCACTCTCTCTCCCTCCTCTCTCTCTCTCCCTACCCCTCTCTCGTCCTACACTCTCGACTTGCCCTCTCTCGCCTCCCACGCCCAACCGCTCTCTCTCACCTCCCCAGTCTCCCTTCCCCTCTCTCCCACCCCCTCTCTCCCTCCCCTCGCTCGCCCTCTCCTCTCTCGTCCTCCCCTCTGTAGCCACTCTCTCACTCTCCACTCTCTCTCTTTCCCTCCCCTCTCTCTCGTCCCTCTCTCTCCCTTCCCCTCTCTCCCTCCCCTCCCTCCCCTCCCCTCTCTCACCCTCTCCACTCTCGCACTCTCCTCTCTCGCCCTCCCTCTCTCTTTCCCTCCCCTCTCTCTCGCCCTCCCCTCTCTTCGGCTGTCCCCTCTCTCACCCTCCCACTCTCCCCCTCCCTTCTCCCGCCCTTTTCTCTCCCCATTATTTCTTTCGCACTATCCTCTCTTGCTCTACCCCTCTAATCCTCCCCCTCTCGCTCTACCCCTCTCACTGTGCCCTCTCTCCCACCCCCCACACACCGCCCTATCGCCCTCACCCCTCGACCTACCCTCTCTCTTGCACTTCCCTCTCGCTCTCCTCTCTCTCTCCCTCTCCCCTCGCTCTCACCTCTCTCGCCCTCACTCCTCTCACCCTGACCCTCTCGCCCTCCACCTTCCGCCCTCGCCCCTCTGTCCTCCTCTCTCTCACACTCCCGACTCTAGCCATCCCATCTCTCGCACTTACGTTTCTCGCCCTCCCCCTCTCTCTGCCCCTCTCTCCACCTCCTCTCTCCCTGCCTCCCCTCTCTCGCCCTTCATTCTCTCTCCCTCACCTCTCGCGCTCTCCTAATCTTCCCCTCCCGTTCACTCGCCATCCTCTATCTGGCCCTCCCACTTTGCCCCTCCCTTCTCTCACCCTCCCCTCTCCCCATTATCTCTATTGCACTATCCTCTCTCGCCCTACCCTTCTTACCCTCCCCCTCTTGTTCACCCCCTCTCGCTCTGCCCTCTCTAGCCTTCCCCCGTCGCTCTCCTCTCTCACTCTCTCCCCGCTCTCCTCTCTCTCGCCCTCGCCCCTCTCGCCCTCCCCCTCTCGCCCTCGCCCCTCTCCCTCTCGCCCCTCTCCCCTCCCCTCTCTCGCGCTCCTGTCTCTGGCCATCCCATCTATCGCACTCACTTTCCTCGCCCCCCCTCTCGCCCATCCCCTCTGTAAACCTCCCCTTTCTGCCCCTCCCCTCGCTCCCCCTCATCTTTCTCACCCTCGACTCCCTCTCACCCTCACTCTCTCTATCACTCTCCCACCTCTCTCTTGCTCTCCTCCCTTCTCTTTAGCCCTTCCCCTCTGTCAACCTCACCTTACTGCACCTCCCCTTGCTCCCCTTCTAATCGCTTCCCCTCTCCTCGCTCCCCCTCATCTTTCTCGCCCTCGACTCCCTCTCGCCCTCCCCGCCTCTCACACTCCCACCTCTCTTGCTCTCCTCCCTCTTTCTCACTGTCTCCCCTTTCGCGCCCTCCCCTCTCTCCCGCTCATCTCTGTCGCCCTCCACCTCTCTCACCCACCCCCGCTCTCTCGCGCTCCCGTCTCTCACCGAACCCCCCTTTCTCACCCTCACCACTCTCTCGCCCACGCTTTTCTCACACCCTCCACTCTGTCCCCCTCCCCTCGCTCCCCCTCATCTCTCTCACCCGCCCCTCTCTCTCGCCCTCCCCTCTCTCTCGCCCTCCCCTCTCTCATGCTCCCCTCTCTCGACCTCCCCTCTCTCTCGCCGTCCACCTCTAACTTGCCCACCCCTCTCTCGCCGTCCCGCCTCTCTCACCCTCCCCACTCGCTCGCCCTCCCCTTTATCTCACCCTCCCCTCTCTCTTGCCCTCCTCACTCTTTCGCACTCGCCTATCTCTAACCCTCCTGTCTCTCGGCCTCCCCTCTCTCTCACCCATCCCCTCTATCCCCCACCCCTCCCTCCCCCTCCTCTCGCACCCCCTCATCTGTCTCACTCTCCCCTCTCTCGTTCTCCCCACTCTCTCACACTCCCCCTCCCGCTCGCCCTCCCCTCTCTTGCCCTCCCCACTCTCGCCCTACCCAGTCTCTCGCTCTTCACACTACATCGCCCACCCCTCTCTCTCTCCACTCTCTCTCCCTCCCCTCTATCTCCCTCCCCTCTCTTTCCCTCCGCTCTCTCGCCCTACTCTCTCTCGGCCTCCCCTCTCTTAGTCTTCCAACCTATCGTCCTCCCCACTCTCGTCCTAAACCTTCTCGCCCAACCCCCTTTCGCCCTCCCCTCTCTCTCGCCCTCCCCTCTCTCTCGCACATCCCCTCTGACCCCCACCCCTCGCACCCCATCCCCTTTCACACCCTTATCTCTCTCTCCCTCCTTCTCTCCCCCCCTCCCCTCTCTCTCCCTCCCCTCTCTCTCCCTCGCCTTTCTCTCACCCTCATGTCTCTCGTCCTCAACTCTCTCTCGCCGATCCCCTCTGTCCCCCACCCCTCCCTCCCCCTTCCCTCGCTCCCCATCATCTGTCTCACCCTCCCCACTCTCGTGCTCCCCACTCTCTCGCACTCTCCCTCCCTCTCGCCCTCCCCGCTCTCGCCTGCCCCGGTCTCGCCCTTCCCCTGCCGCCTTCTCCCTCGACCTCCCCACTCTCAGTCTACACCTCCTCGCTATCCCCTCTCTCTCGCACTCCCTCTCTCCCTTGCCCTCCCCTCTCTCTTGCCCTGCGCCCTCTCCCTTGCCCTCCTCCTCTCTCCCATCCTCCCCTCTCTCTCGCCCTCCCCTTTCTCTCGCCTTACCCTCTCTAGACCTCCCCTTTCTCCCGCCCTCCTGCCTATCACCCTCCCCTCTCACTTGCTCACTTCTCACTCTCTCCCCTCTCACTCCCGCCCCTCTCCCGCCCTCTCATTTCTCGCCCTCCCCTCTCTCGCCCTCCCAACTCTCTCGCCCTCCCCTCTCTCTCGACTTCCCCCTCACACTCCAACCTCTCGCACTCCCCTCTCGCTCTCCTCTCTCTCGCCATGCCCCCTCGCTCTCCTCTCTCTCGCCCTCCCCTCTCGCTCTCACGTCTCTCGACCTTACCCGTCTCGTAGTCTCCCTTGCCCTCCCCCCTCTCTTGCCCTTCCCTCTCTCGCGCACTCTCCTCTCTCTCGCCCTCGCGTCGCTCTCTTCCTCCCTGTCTCTCTCTCCCCTCTCTCCATTCCTCCCCACTGTCGCCCGCCTCTTTCTCTCGCCTTCCCCTCTCTTGCCCTCCACTCTCTCCCGCTCATCTCTTTCGCCCTCCCACCACTCGCCCTCCCCTCTCACTTCCTCACCTCTCACTTCCTCCCCCTCACTCATGCCCCTGTTTCGTCCTCCCATCTGTCGCCCTCCCCTCTCTCGTCTTCCCATCTCTCTCGCCCTCCCCTCTCCCTCGCCCTCACCCTCACCCTCCACTCTCTAGCCCTGCCCTCTCTCGCCCTACCCTTTCTCTTGCACTCCCCTCTCGCTCTCGTCTCTCTCGCCCTCCCTCACTCGCCCTCCCCCTCTCGCCCTCGCCTCTCTCCCCTCCCCTCTCTTGCCCTCCCATTTCTCTCCCGGCCCTCTCTCTCGGCCATCCCCTCTGTCAACCTTCCATCGCTGCACCTCTCCTCACTCCCCCTCCCCTCGCTCTCCCTCATCTCTCTTGCCATCGACTCTCTCTCGCCCTCCCCCTCTCTCTCACCCTCCTCTCTCTCTCTCCCTCCCCAATCCCTCCCCCTCCCCTTGATAGCCCATCCCTCTTTCTCGCCCTACCCTCACTCACCCTCCACTCTCTCGCCCTCCCCCTCTCTCTTGCTCTTCTCTTTCACCCTCCCATTTCTCGCCCTCCCCTCACTCTCCCTCCCCTCTCTATCGCCCTCCCCTATCTATCGCACATCCCCTCTGTCCCCCTCCCTTCACTCCCCATCCCCTCGCACTCCCTCATCTCTCTCTCTCTCTACCACCCCCCTCACTCCCTCCCTTCTCTAGCCCTCCCCGCGCTCGGCCTCCCCCCTCCCATCCTCCCCTTCTCGCCCTCCCCTCTCCCGCCCTCTCCTCCCTCCCCTTCCCTATCTCGCCCTCCCCTCTCTCGCCCTCCCCTCTCCCGCCCTCCCCTCTCTCCCCTTCCATATCTCGCCCTCCCGTCTCTGGCACTCGCGTCTCTCGCCCTCTCCTCTATCGCTCTCCCCTATCTCTCGCTCACGTCTCACTCTCCCGTCTCTCGCGCTCCCGTCTCTCGAACTCCTGTCTCTCACCCTCCCCTCTTTCGCCTTCAACCCGTCGCTCTAACCTCCTCGCCCTCCTCCCTCTCGCCCTCCCCTCTCTCTCGCCCTTACCTCACTCTCGCGTTCTACTCTCTCTCGCCCTTACGTCTCTTCCTCCCTCCCCGTATCTATCCCTCCCCTCTCTCCCACCCTCCCCTCTCTCACCCTCCCCTTTCTCTCAACCTCCCCTCTCTTGCCCTCCCTTCTCTCTCGATCTCCCCCATCTCTCGCCCTTCCCTTTCTCCCGCCTTCCCCTCTCTTGCCCTCCCCTCTCTCATGCTCATCTCTTTCGAACTCCAACCTCTCACCCTACCCTCTCACTCCCTCCCGTCTCTCGCCCTCCTCTCTCTCGCCCTCCCCTCTCTCGCCCTCCCTTGTCTCCCCATCATCGCTTTCGCCCTTCCCACTCGATCCATCCCCTCTCTCCCCTTCTGTCCCCTCCCCTCTCTCGCCCTCCCCTCTGTCGCCCTCCAATCTCTCACTCCCACCAATCTCTCTCCCTCCCCAGGCGCACTCCGCCCTGTCTCGCCCGCCCCACTCTCTCGACCTCCCTTCTCTCTCACCCACCCCTCTCTCTCGCTCTCTCCTCTCTCTCGCCCTCCCCAGCATCTCGCCCTCCCCCACACTCGCCCTCCCGTGTCTCGCCCTCCTGTCTCTCGGCCTCCTCTCTCTTGCCCTCCTCTCTCTTGCCTCTCTCTTGCCCATTCCCTCTGTCGCCCATGACTCGCTCCCCTTCCCCTCGCTCCTCCTCACTTCTCCCTCCCTTCCCTCTCTCGCCCTCCCCTCTCTCTCGTCCTCCCCTCTCTCACGCCCTCCCATCTCTCACACCATCCCTTCTCTCTCGCCCTCCCCTCTCTCTCGCCCTCCACACTCTCTCGCCCACCCCACTCTATCACCCTCGCCTTTCTCTCACCCTCCTGTCTCTCGGCCTCCCCTCTCGCTCGCCCATCATCTCGCTCCCCCACCCTTCGCTCTCCCTCCCATCACTCCCCCATCTCTCTCACCCACCCTTCTCTCTCGCCCTTCCCAGTCCCACTCGCCCTCCTCTGTCTCGCACTCCCGTCTCTCGCCCTCCCCTATCTCCCGCTTATCTCTCTCGCCCTCGCTTCTCTTGCCCTGCCCACTCTCTCAACCTCCCCACTCTCTCGGCCTCCCCACTCTCCCTCCCTCCCCTCTCTCTCCCTCCCTCTCTCTCCCTCCCCTCTCTCACCCTCCCCTCTCTCGCCCTCCCCCTCTCGCCCTTACCCCTCTCGCCCTACTCCCTCTCACTCTCCCCTCTCTCGCCCTCCACTCTCTCGCCCTCGCCTCTCTCCCACTTCGCTTTCTCTCCCTCCCCTTCATTGTCCTTCCCTGTCTCGCCCTCCCTCTCTCGCCCTACCCTCTCTCGCCCTCCCGTCTCTCACCCTCCCCCTCACGCGCTCACCTCTCTCTCCCTCCCCTCTCACCCCTTCCCACTCTCTCCTTCCCCTATCTCGCCTCCCAATGTCGCCCTCCCACTCTCGCCCTCCCATCTCTCGCACTCCCATCTCTCATGGTCCCCGCTTTTTCCCTCCCCTCTCTCGCCCTCAACCCATCGCTCTCACTCCCCATCCCCCTCTCACCCTCCCCCTGTCGCCCTACCTCCTCTCGCCCTCCGCTGTCTCTCACCCTCCCCTTTCTCTCGCACATCCCTCTGTCACCCTCCCCTCGCTCCCCTCATCTCTCTCTTCCTCCCCTCTCTACCACCACGCTCTCACCCTCCCCCTCTCGCCCTCACCCTCTCGCCCTCACCCCCCTGCCATCACCCTCTCGCCCTCCCCTCTATCCCTGCCCCCTCGTCCTACCACGTCTTGCCCTACGTCAGCTTGCTCTGCCCTCTATCTCGCCTTCCCCTCCCTCTCGCACATCACCTCTGTCAACCCACCCTCGCTACCCTCCCCTCTCTCCCGTTCCCCTCGCACCTCTCTCTTCCTCGCCTGTCTGCCCATCATCGCTTTCGCACTTCCCTCTCTCCCCCCTCCCCTCCCTCGCCCTCCCCTCTCTCGCCCTCCACTCTCTCTCGCCCTCTCCTCTCACAGCCTCCCATCTATCTCGCTCTCCCCTCTCTGTCGTCATCGCCACCATCTCACCCTCGCCATCCTGCTCGGCCTCCTGTGTCTCGCCTTCTTCTCTCTCCCCCTCCCCTCTCTCTCCCTCCCCTCTCTCTCCTTCCTCTCTCTCGGCCTCCTCTCTCTCGGCCTCCCCTTTCTTGCCCTCCAACACTCGGCCTCCCACTCTTGCCCTCCTCCTCTCCCTCTGTCCTCTCTCACCCTGCCCCCTCTCCCTCTCTCGCCCTCCAATCACTCACCCTCCTCTGTCTCCCCCTCATCTCTTTCGCCCTCCCCTCTCTACCCCTCCCTCCCCCCACTCTGTCTCTCTCTCCCCTCTCTCTCCCTCAACTCTCTCGCTCTCCCCTCTCTATCACCCTCCCACCTCACTCTTGCTCTCCATCCTTTCTCTCGCCCTCCCCCACTCTCGCTCTGCCCTCTCTCTCCCTCCCCTCTCTCGGCCTCTTCTCTTCTGGCTTTCCACTTCTCGCCCTCCCCACTCTCGCCGTACACCCTCCTGGCCTTCCCACCACTCGACCACCTCCCTCTCGCCATTACCCCTCTCGACCTGCTTCCCTCGCTCTCCCCTCTCTTTCCCTCCCCTGTCTCACTCTCCCCTCTCTCGCTCTCTCCTCTCTCGCCCTCCTGTCTCTCGCAACTCTCTCTCACACTCCAGTTTCTTGCCCTCCCCTCTCTTGCCCTCCCCTCACGGCCCTCAACCCCTCGCTCTACATCCCTCGCCCTCCTCCCTCTCGCCCTCCCCCGCCAAACCCCTCTCAGCCTCCCACTTTCGCCCTACCTCCTCTTGCCCTTTCAGCTTCTCGCCCTCCCCTCTCTCTCGCACATCCCCTCTGTCACACTCTCCTCGCTCCCTGTCCCCTCGCACCCCCATCTCTCCCTCTCCACTCTCCCTCCATCTACTCTCTCTCCTCCCCTCTCTCTCCCTCCCCTCTCTCCCCCTCCCCGCCGTCACCCTCCCCCTCTTGCCCTCCCACTCTCTCACTCACCCTCTCACCCTCCCCCTTTGGCTCTCCCCTGTCGTCCTCCCCCGTCTCGACCTAACTCCCCTCACTCTCCTCTCTCTCTCTCTCTCGCCCTCCCCTCTCTCTCGCTGGACACCTCTCTCCCCCTCCCCTCGTTCCGCCTTCGCTCCCCCATCACTCCCATTCCCCTCTCAACTCTCTCGCCCTCCCCACACTCAACTCCCCTCTCTCGCCCTCCCCACTCTCTCGCCCTCCCCTCTCTCTCGCCCTCCATTCTCTCTCGCCATCCCCACCATCTCGCCCTCCCTCTCTTTCTCGCCCTCCCGTGTCTCGAGCTTTTCTCTCTCTCCCTCGTCTCTTTTGGCCTCTTCTGTCTTGACCTCCCCCACTCGCCCTCCCCCTCTTGCCCTCCCTTCACTAGCCCTCCCCTCTTCCGTCCTCGCCTGTCTCCCCATCATCGCTTTCGCAATCCCCACCCTCCCCCTTCCCTCTCTCTCCCTCCCCATGCCCTCATCCTCCCCTCTTTCTCGCCATCCCCAACATCTCGCCCTCCCCCTCCCTCTCGCCCTCCCGTATTTCGCCATCCTCTCTCTCTCCTCCTCCCTCTCGCCCTCCTCTTTCTCTCCCTCCCCTCTCTCTCCTTCCCCTTCTCTCGCCCTCCTCTCTCTCGCCCTCACTTATCTTGCCCTCCTACACTCGCCCTCCCCCTCTTGCCCTCCCCCCTCTCGCTCTCCCCTCTCCCATCCTGCCCCCTCTCCCTCTCCCCTTTCTCGCCCTCCCCTCTCTTTCCCTCCCCTGTCTCCCCCTCATCGCTTTCGCTATCCCCTCTCTACCCCTCCCGTTTCTCTCCCCCTCTCTCTCTCCCCTCTCTCTCCCCCCCTCTCCCTCCTCTCTCTCGCTCTCCACGTCGCCCACCCCACTTTCGCCCTCACCCCTCTCGCTCTCCCCTCTCTCACCCACCCACTCTCTCTTGCTCTCCCCTCTCTCCCTTCCCCTCTCTCACTCACCTCTCTCTCCTTCCCCTCTCTCTCCCTCTCCGCTCTCGCCCTCGCCTCTCTCGCCCTCTCCGCTCTCTCTCGACCTCCCCTCTCTCTCACCCATCCCCGCTGTCCCCCTCGACTCGCTACCCCCTCACTCATCCACATCTCTCTCACCCTCTTCTCTCTCACCCTCCCCTTTCCCGCCGTCCTCCTCTCTCTCGCCGTGCCACTGTCTCTCGCCCTCACCCTCTCTCTCGCCCTCCCTCCCTCTCTCGCCCTCCCTCCCTCTCTCTCAGCTCCCCCTCTCACTCGCCCTTCCCACTCTCTCGCCATCCCCTTCATCCCACCTTCCCTTGTCTCACCCTCTCGCCCTCCCCTCTCACGCCCTCCCCTATTTCGCCCTCCCCTGTCTCCCCCTCATCGCTTTCACCATCCCCACTCTACCCGTCCCCTTTCTCACCCTCTCTCCCCATCTCTCTCTCTCCCCCTCTCTCTCTCTCCCCACTCTATCTCCCTCCCCTCTCCCCCTTTCCCCTCTCTCTCCCTCCCCTCTCTCTCTGCCCTCTTTCTCTCTCCCACTCGCCCTCCCCACTTTCGCCCTAACCCCTCTTGCTCTGCACCGCTCGCCTTCCACTCTCTCACTCTCCCCTCTATCTCACCCTCCCACATCTCTCTTGCTCTTCTCCTTCTCTCTCTCTTCCACCCTCTCCCTCCCCTCTCTCTCCCTCCCCTCTCTCTCACCCCCGTCGTTGTCCCCATCTCGCCCTACCTCTCCTCGCACTCCCCTCTCTCTCGCCTTCCCTCCTCTTTCGCACATCACCTCTTTTTCCCATCTCCTCGCTCCCCTTCACCTCGATCGCCTTCCCCACGCACGCTCTCAACTTTCTTGTATTCCCCCGCTTTCTTGCCGTCCCCCTTTCTCCCGCCCTTCGCTTTCTCACGCGCTCAACTGTGTCTCGCCCTCACGCCTCTCTCTCCCTCCCCTGTCTCTCTCCCTCCCCTCTCTTCCTCCCTCCCCTCTCTCGCTCTCCCCTTTCTCTCACCCTCCCCTCTCTTACCCTCCCCTCTCTCTCGCCTTCCACTCTCTTGCCTTCCCCTCTACCCTGCTCACCTCTTCCGACCTCCCACCTCTCGCCCTCCACTCACACTTCCTCCCCTCTCACTCCCTCCACTCTCACTCCCTCCTGTCTCACTCCCTCCCCTCTCTCGCCCTCCTCTCTCTTTCCCTCCCCCTCTCGCCCTCGTCTCTCTTGCCTTCCGCTCTCTTCCCGTCCTCTCTCCCCTCACCTCTCTCTCACCGTCCCCCTCTCGACCGTCCCTTTCTCACCATCCCCTCTCACGGCCTCGTCTCTCTTGGCCTCCCCTGTCTTGCCCTCCCCCAGTCGTCCTCCCCCCTTGCCCTCCCCTCACTTGCCCT
This sequence comes from Chiloscyllium plagiosum, assembly GCF_037043375.1. Classification (NCBI taxonomy): domain Eukaryota; kingdom Metazoa; phylum Chordata; class Chondrichthyes; order Orectolobiformes; family Hemiscylliidae; genus Chiloscyllium; species Chiloscyllium plagiosum. Next base: position 69,437,003 of record NW_028270180.1, on the reverse strand, counting down.
CCCCTCTCCCGTCCTCGCCTGTCTCCCCAACATCGGTTTAGCAATCACCAAACTCCCCTCCCCTTTCTCGTCCTCCCCTCTTTCTCGCCATCGCCACCATCTCACCCTGCCCCTCCCTCTCGTCCTCCCGTATCTAGCCCTCCTCTGTCTCGCACTCCTCTCTCTCGCCCTCCCCTTTCTCTCCCTCCCGTCTCTCTCCTTCCCCTCTCTCGCCCTCCTCTCTCTCGGCCTCCCCTATCTTGCCGTCCCACACTCGCCCTCCCTCTCTTGCCCTCCCCGTCTCGCTCTCCTCTATCCGATCCTGCCCCCTTTCCCTCTCCCTTCTCTTGCACTCCCCTCTCTTGGCCTCCCCTGTCTCCTCCTCATCACTTTCGCTATCCCCTCTCTACCCCTCCCGTTTCTCCCCCCTCTCTCTCCCCTCTCTCTCCCCTCTCTCTCCCCGACACTCTCTCCCTCCCCTCTCTCTCCCTCCCTCTCTCGCCCTTCCCTTTTTTCACCCTTCCCTTTCTAGCCCTCCCCTCTCTCTCTCTCTCGCACTCCCCTCTCTCTTGCCTTCCTCTCTCTCCCGCTCAACTCTTTCGCCCACACATCTCTCACCCTCCACTCTCACTCCCACCACTCTCTCGCCCTCCCCTCTGTATCCGACTCCCCTGTCTCCCCCTCATCTTTTTCACCCTCCCATCTCTCCCCCTCCCCTCTCCCCTACCCCTCTCTCCCCTTCCTCTTCGCCCTCCACTCTCTCGCCCTACCCTCTCTCGCCCTCTCCCATCTCGCCCAGCACACTCTCGCCCTACCTCCCCTCGCCCTCCCCTCTTTCTCGCACATCACCTCTGTCCCCTCCCCTCCCCTCTCTCTCCCTCCCCTCTCTCGCCCTCTCCAATCTCGCTCTCCCCACTCCCTCCTTTCCCTCTCTCCCTCTCCTCTCTTGCCCTCCCCTTTCTCTCACCCTTCGCCCTCTTGCCCTCCACCTCTCTCTCGCCATCCCCTTTCTCGCCCTCCCCTCTCTCTCCTTCCCCTCTTTCGCCCTCCTCTCTCTCGGCCTCCCCTATCTTGCCCTCCCACACTCGCCCTCCCCGCTCTCGCCCTCCCCACTCTCGCCCTCCCCTGTCTCCCATTGCTTTCGCCGTCCCCTCTCATGCCCTCCCCCTCTCGCCGTCCCCTTTCTCTCACCCTCCCCTCTCACGCCCTCACCCTCTTTCGCCCTCCCCGTCCCTCTCGGCCTCCCCTCTCTCCCACTCATCTCTTTCGCCCTCCCCTCTCACCCCCTCCCCCTCTCTCCCTACCCTCACTCCACTTACCCTCTCTTGCCTTCCACCTCTACTCCCTATCTCTTCTGGCCTCTCCTCTCTTGCCATCCCCCCACGCCCTCCACCTCTCACTCTCCCCTCTCTCACCAACCCCTCTCTGGCACTCCTATCTCTCGCCCTCCCCTTTCCCGCTCTCCCTTCTCTCGCACTCCCCTCTCTCGCCCTGCCCTCTCTCCCCTCCCCCTCTCCCCCTTATGTCTCTCTCTCTCCCCTTTCTTGCTCTACCCCTCGCCCTTCCCCTTTCATCCTCCCTCTTCTCACTCTGCCCCTCTCGCCATCCACTCTCTCGCCCTCCCCTCTCTCTCGCCCTCCCCACTCTCTCTCTCACCCTCCCATCTCTCTCTTGCTCTCCTCCCTCTCTCTTGCCCTCCCCTCACTCTCGCCACCCTCTCCCTCCGCACTTTCTCGCACTCCCCTCTCTGGTCCTCCACTCTCTCTCACCCTCCCCCTCTCTCGCCCCCTCCCTCTCCCTCCCCACTTTCTCGCCCTGCCCTCTCTCGCCCTCCCCTATCTCTCGCCTTCTCCTCATTCTCCCTCCCCTCTCTCCCGCTCATCTTATTAGCCCTCCCATCTCTCGCCCTCCCTTTCACTCCCTCCCTCTCTTGCCCACGCCCTCTCCCCCTCATCTCTTTCGCCCTCCCCTCTCTCGCCCTCCCCTTTCACTCACCCTCCCCTCTCTCTCGCCCCCTCTCTCTCACCCTCTCCCCTCTCTCGCCCTCCCTACACTCTCGCCCTCCCATTTCTCAGGCCCTCATCTCTCTCGCCCTCCCGTCTCTCGAACTCCCCTCTCTCTCCCTCCCCTCTCTGTTGCCTTCCCCACTCTCGCTATCCCTTCTCCTGCCCTCCACTCTCTCGTCCTCCCCCCTCTCGCCCACACCCCCTCGCTCTACCCCACGGTCTCCCCACTCACGTCCTCACCCCTCTCGCCCTACCTCCCCTCGCCCTACCACCTCTCGCCCTACCTCTTTCTCGCCCTCCCCTCTCCCGCTCTCCCCTCTCTGGTACTCCCCTCTCTTGCCCTCCCCTCTCTCACCCTCCCCCTCCCCACCCTTATGTCTCTCTCTCTCCCCTTTCTTGCTCTACACTCTCTCGCTCTACCCCTCGCCCTCCCCCTTTCACCCTCCCTCTTCTCACTCTGCCCCTCTCGCCATCCACTCTCTCGCCCTCCCCTCTCTCTCGCCCGCCCCACTCTCTCTCACCCTCCCACCTCTGTCTTGCTCACCTCCATCTCTCTTGCCCTCCCCTCACTGTCACCCCCCCTCTCCCTCCCCACGTTCTCGCCCTCCCCTCTGTCGCCCTCCCCTCTCTCTCGCATTCCCCTCTTTCTCCCTCCTCTCTCTCCTGCTCATCTTATTAGCCCTCCCATCTCTCGCCCTCCCTCTCACTCCCTCCCTCTCTTGCCCACGCCCTCTCCCCCTCATCCTTTTCGCCCTCCCCTCTCTCGCCCTCCCCTCTCTCGCCTTCCCTTCTGTTGCCCCCCTCTCTCGCCCACCCCCTCTCCCCTCATCTCTCTCGCTCTCGTCACTCTCACCCTCCCCTCTCTCGCCGTCCCCCCAGTCTCTCGCTTTGCCCCCTCTCTCACACTCCACCCTCTCTCGTCCTCCCCGCTCTCTCGTGCCTGCTCTAGCCCTCCCCAAATTTCTCACCATCCGAACTCTCTAGCCCTCTCCACTCTCTCTCCCGCCCCTCTCTCACCATCCCCCCTCTCTCTCGCCCTCCCCCTCTCTCGCTCTGCCCCTTTCTCTCGCCCTCCACTCTCTCTCGCTCTCCCCTTTCTCTCGTGCCCGCTCTCGCCCTCCCCACTTTCTCATCATCTGCATTCTCTCGTCCTCCCCACTCTCTCGCCCTCCCCTCTCTCACCATCTCTTCTCTCTCTCGCCATCCCCCACTCTCTCGCTCTGCCCCCTCTCTCTCACCCTCCCCTTTCTCTCGTTCCCGCTCTAGCCCTCCCCACTTTCTCATCATCCGAACTCCCTCGGCATCCCCACTCTCTCGCCCTCCTCTCTCTCACCCTCCCCTTTCACTCACCCTCTCCACTCTCTCGCCCTCCCTACACTCTCGCCCTCCCATTTCTCAGGCCCTCCCCCTCTCTCGCCCACCCCTCTCTGTTGCCATCCGCTCTCTCGCTATCCCCTCTCTCGCCCTCTCCTCTCTCATCCTCCCCTCTCTCGCCCACACCCCCTCGCTCTATCCCACGGTTTCCCCACTCTCGACCTCTCCCCTCTCGCACTACCTCCCCTCGCCCTATCACCTCTCGCCCTATCCTCTTTCTCGCCCACCCCTCTCTCTCGCCCTCCCCTCTCTCTCGCCCTACCACTCTCCCGTGCCCTCCCCAATTTCTTGCCCTCCCCCTTTCTCTAGCCCTCCCCTCTCTCTCTTGCTCATCCAACTCTCTCTCTCTACCGCCCTTCCCTATCTCCCACTCTGCCCTCTCTCCCCCCCCTCACGTTTCTCTCCCCCTCCCAACTCTCTCTCTCTCCCCCTCTCATGCCCCCTTCTCTCGGCCTCCCCTCTCTTGCCCTCCCCCCTCGTCCTCTCCACTCTTCGCCTCCCCCTTGCTCTCCACTCTATCTCGCTCCCATCTCTCTCTCCATCCCCTCTCTCCCCCTCCCCTCGCTTCCCCTCCCCTCTCTCCCCTTCTCATCTCAATAGCCCTCCCATGTCTCGCCTCCCTTTCACTCCCTCCCTCTCTTTGCCACGCCCTCCCACCCTCCTCTCATTCCGCCTCCTCTCTCTAGACCTCCCCTCTCTCGCCGTCCCCTCACTCTCTCGCCCTCGCCACTCTCTCGCTCTGCCCCCTCTCTCTTGACCTCCCCTTTCTCTCGCGCCCGCTCTCGCCCTCCCCACTCTCACCATCCGCACTCTCTCGTCCTCCCCCTCTCTCGCCCTCCCCTCTCTCTCTCGCTCTGCACCCTTTCTCTCGCCCTCCACTCTCTCTTACCCTCGCTTTTCTCTCGCCCCCCAGCCCTCCCCGCTCTCTCGCCCTCCCCACTCTCTCATACTCCCCTCTTGCGCTCCACTCTCTCACACCCTCCCCTCTGCGGCCTCCCCTCTCTCACTCTCCCCCTCTCTCCCTCCCCTTTCTCTCTCCCTCCCCACACTCTCAAACTCCCCTCTCTCGCGCTCCCCTCCCTCTCCCTCCCCTCTCTCTCTCCCTCGCCCCCCTCTCGCCCTCCCCTCTCACGCCCTCCACTCTCTCTCGCTCCAATGTCTCCACCTCATCGCTTTTACCCTCACCCCTCTCGCTCTCCCCTCTCTTGCTCTCCCCTTTCTCGCCCACCCCCACTCCCCCTCATCTCTCTCTCTCCCCACTCTCACCCTGCAATCTCTGACCCGCCCCTCTGTCTCGACCTCTCTCTCTTGACCCCTTCTCCCTTGCTCTCCCAAATATCTCGCCTTCGCCACTCTCTCACTCTCCCCTCTCTCGCTCTCCCCTCTCTCTCGCCTTCCCCTCTCTTTTGTCCTCCCCCTCTCTCCATCTCGCCTCTCTTGCACTCCCCTCTCTCTCTTACGCTCTTCTCTCTCGCACTGCCTTCTCTTGCCCTCCCATCTCTCTCTCGACACCCACTCTCTTGTCACTTCTCCCTCGCCCTCCCCACTCTCTCGCCCTACCCACTATGTCACGCTCCCCTCTCTCGCGCTTCACTCTCTCCCAACCTCCCTTCTCTCTCGCATTCACCCTCTCTCTCGCCCTCCCCATCCCTCTCCCGTCCCTCTGTCTCGACCTCACCACTCTCTCCATCTCCCCACTCTCTCGCCCGCCAATCTCTCATTCTCCCCTCTCTCGTGCTCCCCTCTCTTCCACCCTTCCCTCTCTTGCATTTCCCTCTCCTTCCCCTTTCCCCCACTCTCTTGCACTCCTCTCTCTCGCTCTCCCCTCTCCCTCGCCCTCCCCTTACTCTCACGCTCCTGCCTCTTGCCCTCCCCTCTCTCTCGCCCTCCCCCTCTCTCTCTCGCCCTTCCATCTCTCTCTCGCCTTTACCTCTCACGCCCTACCCTCACTGTCGCCCTCTCCTGTCTCTCTCTCTCTCCCCTCGCTCCCCTTCCCCACACTCTGGCCCTCCCCTTTCTCTCACCCTCCCCTCTCTCTTGGCCTCCCCCCTCTCTCACTCAGCTGCACTCTCTGGCCCTCCCCCTCTCTCGCCCTCCCCTGTCTCTCGCCTTTCCTTCACTCGCCCTCTCCGCTCTTGCCCTCCCCTCTCTCTCACCTTCCCCCCTCTCTCCCTTACCTCTCTCGCCCTCAAATCTCTCGCCCTCCTCTGCCTCCCCCATTGTTTTCGCCCTCCCCTCTCTCGTCTTTCCCTCTCTCGCCCTCACCTCTCTCGCCCGCCCCTCTCTCACCCGCCCCTCTCTCGCCCTTACCTCTCTCGCCCTCCCCTCTCTACCCCTCAACCCTCTCACCGGCCCATCTCCCGCCCACCCCCTCTCTCCCTCCCCTCTCTCTCCCTCTCCTGTCTCGCCCTGCCCTCCCTCACCATCCCTTCTCTCGCCCTCCCATCTCTCACCCCTCCCCTCTCCCCTCATCTCTCTCGCCCTCCCCTCTCTTGCCCTCCGCTCTCTCGCACTCCCGTCGCCCTCACCTCTCTCGCACTCCCCTCTCTCGCACTCCCCCTCTGGTCCTCACCTCTATCGCACTCCCCTCTCTCGCCCACCCCCTCTCTCGTCCACCCCCATCTCCCTCATCTCTCTACCCCTCATCTCTCTCCCCCTCATCGCTCTCGCCCTCCTCTCTCTCGCCCACCCCTCTCGCCCTCACCTCTCTCGCCCTCCCCTCTCTCGCCCAACTCTCTCTCCCTCATCTCTGTCCCCCTCATCACTTTCACCCTCCTCTCACTCGACCTCCCCTGTCTAGCCCTCCACTCTCTCACCCACCCCTCTCTCGCCCTCCCTTCTCTCGACCTCCCCCTCTTGCCCATCCCCTCTCCCACCCACACACTCTCGCCCTCCCCACTATCTCGCCCTAACCACTCTCGCACACTTCCCTCTCCCGTGCTCCAGTCTCTCCCACCCCCCCTCTCTCGCTCCCCTCTCTCTCGCCTTCACCCTCTCTCTCGCCCTCCCCTCTTTCTACATCTCCCCACTCTCTCGTCCGCCCCCTCTCTCAAACTCCCCCTCTCGCGCTCCCCCTCTCCCACCCTACGCTCTCTCGCGCTCCACTCTCCTTCGTCCTCCCCCTCTCTCGCCTTCCCCTCTCTCGCCCACCACCTCTCCCTCATCTCTCTCTCCCTCCCCACTCTCACCCTGCCTTCTCTTGCCCCAATCTTTCTCTCTCCCTCCCCTCAATCTCACCCTTCCCTCTCTCTTGCTCTCTCCTCTCTCTTGTCCTCCCCCCTCTCTCTCACTCATTCCCATCTCTCTGGCCCTCCCCTTTCCGCCCACCCCTCTCTCTCAACCTCTCCTCTCTATCGACCCCTCTCTCTCGCCCTCCCCAGTCTCTCTCCCTCCCCTCTCTCTCCCTCTCCCCTCTCTCGCGCTCCCCACTCTCCAACCCTCCCCTCTGCGCCCTCCGTTCTCTCTCTCACTCTCCCCTCATTCTCTTCCTCCCCTCTCTCACTCCCTCCCACTCTGTCACACTCCCCTCTCTCGCCCATCCCCTCTCCCCCAACTCTTTCGCACTCCCCTCTCTCGACCACCAAACTCTCGCCCTCCCCGTCTCCCCTCATCGTTTTCACCTTCCACTCTCGGTCCCTCCACACTCTTGCCCTCCCCCCTCTCTCGCCCTTCCCTCTCTCTCGCTCTTCCCTCACTCGCCCTACCCTCTCTGCCCTCCCATCTCACGCCTTCCCCTCACTCTTGCCCTCTCTTCTCTCTCCCTCCCCTCTCTCCCTCCGCACTCTTTCTCACTCCCCTTTCGCTCATCCTCCCCTCACTTGCCCTCCTCTATCTCTCGCCCTCTCCCTCTCTCGCACCCTTCCCTCTCTCTCGCTCTCTCGCTCTCCCCCTCTCTCTCGCCCCTCCCTCTCTCTCGCCTTCCCCCTCTCTCTCGGCCTCCCCATCTCTCTCTCTTCCCTCTCTCTCGCCCTACCCTCTCTCGCCTTCATCTCTTTCACCCTCCCGTCTCTCGCCCTCCCGTCTCTCACACTCCCCTCTCCCTCCCGCTCTCTCTTGCCCGCCTCTCTCTCTCGCCCTCTCCTCTCTCTTAGCCTCCCCCTCTCTCTCAGCCCCCTCTCTCTCTGCATCCCTCCTCCGTCCTCCCCTCTCTCTCAACCTCCCCTCTCTATCGACCCCTCTCTCTCGCCCTCCCCAGTCTCTCTCACAACCCTCTCTCTCCCTCTCCCCTCTCTCGCGCTCCCCACTCTCCCACCCTCCTCTCTGCGCCCTCTGCTCTCTCTCACTCTCCCCTCATTCTCTCCCTCCTCTCTCTCTCTCCCTCCCCACTCTGTCACACTCCCCTCTCTCGCCCATTCCCTCTCCCCCATCTCTTTCGCCCTCCCCTCTCTCGACCACCAATCTCTCGCCCTCCCCTGTCTCCCCTCATCATTTTCGCCCTCTCCTCTCTCACCCTCCCCTCTCTCACCATCCCGCTCTCTCTCGCCCTTCCCTCTCTCTTGCTTTTCCCTCATTCGCCCGACCCTCTCTCGGCCTCCTGTCTCACGCACCCCGCACTCTCTCACACTCCCCTTTCTCTCACCCTCCCCTCTCTTGCCCTGCTCTCTGTCTCGCCCTCCCCCTCTCTCTCACCCTTCCCTCTCTCGCGCTCTCCCCCTCTCTCTCGCCCTCTCCTCTCTCTCTCGCTCCCCTCTCTCCCTCCGCACTCTCTCGCACTCGCCTTTCTCTCACCCTCCTCTCTCTTGCCCTCCCCTCTCTCTCGCCCTCTCCCTCTCTCTCACCATTTCCTCTCTCTCGCTCTCCCCCTCTCTCTCGCCACTCTCTCATGCTCCCCTAATCCTCCCCGCTCTCGCGCTCCCCTCTCTCCCATCCTCCCTTCTCTCACCCAACCCTCTCTCGCCCTTCTCTCTTTCACCCTCTCCTCTCTCGCCCTCATCTCTTTCGCCCGCCCCTCTCTCGCCCTCATCTCTTTTGCCCGCCCCTCTCTCACCCTCCTCTCTTTCGCCCACCCGTCTCTCGCCCTCCTCTCTCTCGCGCTCCCCTCTCTCTCGCCCTCCCCTCTCTCTTGCCCTGCTCTCTCTCGCCCTCTCCTCTCTCTTGGCCTCCCCCTCTCTCTTACTCAGACCCCTCTCTTTCGCCCTCCCCTCTCCGCCCTCCCCTCTGTCGTAACCTCCCCTCTCTATCAACCCCTCTCTCTCACCGTCCCTAGTCTCACTCCCTCCCCTCTCTCTCCCTCTACTCTCTCGCACTGCCCACTCTCCCATCCTCTCCTCTTCGCCCTCCAGTCTCTCTCTCTCACTCTCCCCTCAATCTCTCCCTCTCCTTTCTCTCTCCCTCCCCTCTCTCTCTCCCTCCAGCCTCTCTCTCACTCAGGCCCTTCTCTCTCGCCCTCCCCTCTCTCTCGCCCTCTCCTCTCTCTTGTCCTCCTCATCTCTCTCACTCAGGCCCCCTCTCTCGCCCGCCCCTGTCCACCCTTCCCCCTCTCTCGCCCTCCCTTGTCTCGCGCCCTCCCGCCTCTCTCTTCCTCCCCCCTCTCCGTCCCAACTCTTTTGCACTCCGCTTTCTCTCTCTCTCCCCTATCTTGCCTTCCCCTCTCTCTCGCCTTCCCTTCTCTCGCCCTCCCCTCTCGCCTGCTCATCTATTTCGCCGTCCCATCTCTTACCCGCCCACCCCCTCCCTCCGTCTACTCTCTCGCCCTCGCCTCTCTCACCCACCCCCGCTCCCACTCATCTCTTTCACCCTCCACTCTCTCGCCCTCCCCTCTCTCGACCTCCCCTGTCTCCCCCTCATGGCTTTCGCCCTCCACGCAATCGATCTCTCCTCTCTAGCCTTCCATTCTCTCACCCTTCCCTCTCTCGCCATCCCCTTTCTCGCCCTCCCCACTCTCGCTCTCCACTCTCTCTCGCCCTCCCACCTCTCTTGCGCTCTGCCCCCTCTCTCTTCCCCTTCCCTCTCTCTCAACCCCTCTCTCACCCTCCCCTCTCTCACTGTCCCCACTCTCTCGCTCCTCTCTCTTTCCCTCCCTTATCTCGCTCTCGCCTCTCTCGCCCTCGCCTCTCTCCCCCTCCCCTCACACGCCCTCACATCTCTCGCCCTCCCGTCAATCGCCCCGAATCTCTCTTGGCCTCCCCTCTCTCTCACCCTGCTCTCTCTCTACCTCCCCTCCGTCTCGACCTCCCCTCTCTCGCAGTCTCCTCTCTCGCACACCCCTCTCTCTCGGCCTCCCACTCTCTCTTACTCAGCCCCCTCTCTCTCGCCCTCCCCAATCTCTCGCCCTCCCGCCTCTCTCTCCCTCCCCTCTCTCTCCCACGCCATTCTCTCGCCCTCCCCTTTCTCTCACTCTCCCCTCTCGTGCTTTCCCCTCTCTCTCGCCCTCCCCTCTCTCGCCCTCCCCTCTGTCCCCCTCCCGTCTCTCGCCCTAATCTATTTCGTCCTCCCCTCACGTTCACTCTCCCCTCTCGCTCACCTTCCCCTCTCTCTCGCCCTCCCCCTCTCTCTCGCTCTGCGCCCTCTCCTCTCTCTCGCCCCCCCCTCTCGCCCTCCCCTCTCCTCTCATCAATTTCGCCCTCACCTCTCTCTCGCCCCCATCTCCTACCCTCCCCTCTCTCCTTCGCCTCTCTCGCCCTCCTCTCCCCTGCCCTGCCATCTCTCGACCTCCCGTCTCTCGCCCCAACTCTATCTCGCCCTCCCCGCTCTCTCGCCAACACCTCTATCTTGCCCCCTTCTCCCTCGCCCTCCTCACTCGCTCACACTCCCCTCTCTACCTCCCTCCCCTTGCTCCCGCTCCCCCTTATCGCCCTCCACTCTCTCGACCTCCCCTCTCGAGCCCTCCATTCTCTCACCCTCTCCTCTCTCGCCCTCCTCTCTCTCGCCCTCCCCTCTCTTGGCCTCCCCTGTGTCGCCCTCATCTCTTTCGCCCACGCCTCTCTCACCTTCTTCTCTCTCGTCCTCCCGTCTCTCATCCTCCCCTCTCTCGTTCTCCCCTCTCTCATCCTCCCCTCTCTCGCCCTCCCCCTCCCTCGGCCTCCCCTCTCTCTTGCCCTCCCCACATTCTCTCGCTCTGCCCTCTATCTCTCGCGCTCCCCTCTCTGTCGCCCATTCTCTCGCCCTCCCCTCTCTCGCCCTCCCCTCTCTCGCCGCTTCCTCGCCCCCTCATTACTTTTGCACTCCCCTCTCTCGCTCTCGCCACTCTCGCCCTCCGATCTCTTGCCCTCCCGTCTCATGCCCCACTCTCTCTTGCCTTCCGCCGCTCGCTCGCCCTCCCCATCTCACTCCCTTTCCTCTGTCTTACCCTCCCCTCTCTCTCCACGTCCACACTCTCTCGCCCGCCACTGTCTCTCACCCCCCCCTCTCTCGCCCTCCCCCTCTCTCTTCCCCTCCTCTCTCTCTCCCTCCCTTCTCTCTCGGCCTCGCCTCTCTCTTCCCCTCTCTCTCGGCCTCCCCTCTCTCTCGGCCTCCACCATATCGCTCACTCAGCCCCCTCTCTCTCGCGCTCACTTCTCTGCCCTCCCCCTCTCCTTCCCCACTCACTCTCACTCCTTTCTCTCCCTCCCCTCTCACTCCTTTCCCTCTCTCGCCCTCCCCTCTCTCCCGCTCCCCTCTCTCTCCCTCCCCTCTCTCTCCCTCCCCACTCTCTCGCCCTCCACTTTCTCTCACTGTCCCCTCTCTTGCCTTCCCCTCTCCCTCGGCCTCCCCTCTCTTTCACCTTCCCTTCTCTCGCTCTCCCTCTCTCCTGCTCATCTCTTTTGCCCTCCCATCTCTTACCATCCCGTCACTCTCCCTCCCGTCTCTCGCCTTCCGCCTCTCAACCATCCCTCTCCCCCTCATCTCTTTCACCATCTTCTCTCTCGCCCTCTCATCTCTCGCAGTCCCCACGTCCCCGTCATCGCTTTCGCCCTCCACTCTCTCGACCCCTCCTTTCTAGCCCTCCCCTCTCTCACCCTCCCCTCTCTCGCCTTCCCCTCTCTCGCCCTCCCCTCTCTCGCCCACCCACTCTCGCCCTCCCCTCCCTCGCCCTCCGCTCTCTCGACCACCCCTATCTCCCCCTCCCCTCTCACCCTCCCCTCACTCACCCTCATCTCTTCCGTCCTCCCCTCTCTCGCCCTCATCTCTTTCGTCCTCCCCTCTCTCGCACTCCCCCTCTCGCCCTCCCCTCTCTCGCCTTCCCCTCTCTCTCACCCTCGCTTCTCTCTCGCCCCCTCACTCGCTCACCCCCTCATTCTCTGTTTCTGCCTCTCTCTTTTTATGTCTTTCTCTCTCTGCTCCCCGATCTTTCTTGCCCCTTTGTCTCTCTCCTCGCGCCTCTCTCTGAGTCTTTCTCTCTCTTGCCCCCTCCCTCGTCCCTCTCTCAGTCTCAGTCTTTCTCTCGCCCACTCTCTCGCCCCTGTCTCTCATTATCTCCTCCCGTGTCTTTCTCTATCTCTCTGCCTCACCCTATCTCTCTCTTTCCCCCCTCTCTCCCCTCTCTCTCCCCTCTCCTTCACTCTCTCTCCATCTTCTCTCACTCTCAATTCCCCCTCCCTCGGTGTCTCTCTCTCTCCCCACCTCCCTCTGCTTCTCTTTGACTGATTCTCTGTCCCTCCTGTCCCTCCTTCTCTGACACACTCTGTCTCCCTGATCCTTCCCTCTCCTCCTGACCCATAGACTGCGGGTGGGCTTGGTGGTGTGGCTGGGTGTGGGGGATGGGGGTGGGATGTTGGAGGAGAGAAGAGGGGAAAATAGGGTAGAGACTGAATTGCGAGAGGGAGACAGAGACGGCACGAGAGAGAGAGGGGGAGGGAGAGAGGAAAGAGTGGAGGCAGGTGAAGAAACCGGAGTGGGGGTGTGTGAGAGAGGAGGAGGAAAAAGGAGAGTGTTGAAAGAGTGAGTGTGCTGAAAGAGAGAGAGAGAGAGATAAGATAGAGAGAGAGAGAGAGCGAGAGAGAGAGAGAGAGAGAGAGAATTGATACGAAAGAGTAGGGGAGAGGAAATGGGAAGCCCAGGTTAGAGTGGGGGGTACAGAAGGAGTTAGACCCAGCTCCTGGGCTCAGGCCCGGTGCCCTCCCTTTCCCTGAGGACCAGGACTTGGGGCTGAGTCTGTCTCTCTCCAGCTCAGTTTCTCCAACAGAAAGACACACAACAACATCGGTCACTCTGCTGCTCAGCATGATTTCATGAACGTTTTTATTGTTTACAAATGAACATTTTTATTGTTTACAAATGGAAGTGATGCATACAGTCAGTGGGATGGCGCCTTTTCTCACTGGCCCCTGAATTGTGAGAAACTGAAATGTTTCCCTGTAACTCCCGTGTGGGATAAGGAGGGGCAAACCAGCGATACCCTCAGTCTGTTACCATAGCGACAGGCTGCTCCATCGCTGAAACACTGAACTGAAATGAGAAAATTCATGATGGACTGATTAGTGAGAGAATTTGATGGATGGATAGATTTGGGTGAAGGGATATTTCAGCACATTCTTCAGCTGCTGCCTGAACTTAGTCTGGGTCACAGCATAAATCGCGGTGTTTGTGCAGCAACTGAGGAGCTGCAGTATGAAGCCCAATTCCTGCACAAAGGGATGGAGATACACAGACCCATACCCAATATCATCCATCCGGTACCATATAGAATACAGCATGAACGTTGACCATAACAGGATGAAATTGGCCGAAATCACAAACAGTAAAATTATGGATTTTTTTCGGTTTCTCATTTCAGTGTCAGACTGAGCGTCCCCATTGGTGTGAGCGCGGAGTCTCCTGCGGGCTCTGCTGGTCACTACAATGTGTCTGACGGTGAGAACATTGAGCAGCAGAATCAGGAGAAATGGGACACACGGGGTTAGAATGTGGTGGAGGAACTCGATTGTGACCCAGACACTGGACCATCGAACAGCGTCTGTTACATCACAAACCCAGGGGGTGTTCACCAGCCGATACCGAGGCGTGAGCATAAAATACCAGAAAATGTTCTTTAAACAGCTCAGCACAGTCACTGCTCCCAAAACCACAGCCGCCGTTTTTTCACTGGAATATTTACTTTTCAGCTTCTGGCAACAAATGGCCACAAACCGATCAAAGGTGAAAGTGACGGTGAACCAGACAGAGCAGTCAGTGGCTACATAAAGCAGGACGGCGTGGATATTACACACGGGGACGGAGTACCTCAGGAAATCAAACTGTTCCTCATAAACAATGGGAATGTGTCTCAGGATCAGGTCGAGGATAATGACCAGGAGATCCGCCGCTGCCATGGCCCACAGGTAACGTCTGACACATGGAGACAATCCACAATCTTTATAAAGCAGGACGTAGATGGTCACTACGTTAACTATGAGGAAGGAAAACAAACCCATTATCCATCAGCCTGGAGGCAAAGGGACCCGCTTCATCGGGGACCCAGTGAGATTTTCAAATGTGTCCCTGTATTCAGGGATTTATTAAAATAATTAGAGTTGGAATAACAAATGGGAAGCTCTGAGTTATTGACAAAAATGTGACATAAATCACAGGAAACCCTCACTCTCCAAACACACAGAGACACATCCATAAGGACAGATAGTTTCTGGAATATTCCCACACACTCGATCATTCGAGAGCAGACACAGGTCACTCCTTCCCAGTTCCTAATACGGAGTGTGGAAACGTTGCTGTCCTGAAGGATTCTCTCCCAGTTTCCTGAAGACAAACGAAGTTTGGGAATTTCTGTATTTTGGTCTAAATTGTGGTCGATCCTGTGTCGTGAAGAAATGTAAACGCAGGGAAAACGTATTCACCCCTTTAACTGCCTGAGGGGCCTTCGGAACAGTGTCTCCTTCTCCCTGGAACGTGATTTCTTCCCTCGGGATCTTATCGTTTGTTCAATTCACTGACTTCCGGCCGTTCACAAACAATGTCAGGGACAGAACGTTCCGGGGAATGTCAGTTATAGAATGTCAGGGACAGAACGTTCCGGGGAATGTCAGTCGTAGAATGTTGGGGACAGAACGTTCAGGGGAACTAATTGTCCTGTCCATCACCTTAACCCCCTATCCACTCTACCAACATGATGTACTGTGCAAAGGCTACATTTCTGTCCAGCACGGGGAACTGTGCAGACCACAGCAGAGCACTCATGTGTGAACCTAAACAAATATCTATCCAGCATGGAGAGCTGCACAGACCACATCATTGCCTCCTCTGTAAACCTCAACCAGATAGTCTGACCAGTACAGCGAACTGTGCAGTGATCACTAGTGAATTAATCTGTAAACCAGGAGCAGTTACTCTCCCAGCATGTCGGACTGTGTACACCACCCCAGTGCATTGATCTGTAAACCAGGAGCAGTTACCCTCCCAGCATGTCGGACTGTGTACACCACCCTCGTGCATTGATCTGTAAACCAGGAACAGTTATCCTCCCAGCCAGTAGGACTGTGTACACCACCCCAGTGCATTGCCCAGTAACACTGTGTTAGATCACTGCCCAGCGTGGGGAAACTCGCAACCCATGCTGGAAGTGACAGGATGTGCAGCTCCCATCCATTTCAAGTTCCCTGATCTCCATTGTGCCATGAAAAGGGGTTGTTGTGGGTGTGAACATCACTGCCAGAGAGAGATGGCGGGGGAATCAGTTGAAGTATCACTACATGGGAGGGGTTTGTGGTATAGTCAGAGACGGGGAGACTGAGAGACAGTGTCATGGAAGGATGTGTTCCCAGGTTGCAGAATGCTGAAATGTAGACACTTCGATAGCATCCTATAATATGAGCCAGTCTTCCCAGGAAAGATGGGAAAAAGTGGATTGTCTGTACGAGGCTGAGCTAGTTTCCTGCTGCTATCTTATCGATTGCACCTCATTAACTACCCCCCTTCCACTCCATGGTGTCCCTCTCATTCAATGCCAGCCTGATTCTCCAACCCATCATGGCTGGAGGTATTCACCATCGCTCGGATGTCCCTGGATATTCTATGATCTCTGACACTGGGGCTATCGTTAAAAGGCCAATGGGCGCACGGTTGAGCTTTCTCAGTTAGGAGCTGCCCTGCACAGTTTACCCCGAGCATGCCAGATAAGGGGCAATTACATCATAGTTTCTCAACCGGGGCACGGAAGTCCTGCTGGATGGGCTAGTACAGAGGGATATCATTCCCTTCCCAGAGTGGGCCACACCACCAGACTCTCCGAGCATGCTCTGTGCTCACCACCCAGATCAGTGCAGTATCTGCGGTCTGAAGAAATGTCCAGCAATACAGGACAAGCATCAAACACCATCCCCGCTTTGTTAGGATACAGGTCACTGTATTATCTTTGCTCCCTCACACTCACTCTATATCTGTTATAGCACGTACCCCGGAATGAGGCACATGCTCCATCCCTCTCACTATTGCATGTAGCACCTTCCCTCTCTCTCTCTCTCTTTCTCTCTCTCTCTCTGTCACCTCATGCACTTTATCCCTCCCCACCCCCCCCTCCCCCCCCCCCCCCCCCCCACACACACACACACATTAATTACAGTGCATGGATACAATACTGTCGACAGACTCCATCTGAAAACGTCACCATTTTCCATTTTCCCCACCTACACCAGCGCTAACATCAGGGCCACCCATCCCCACCATCCCTCCCTCCCTTTCTCCCATTCCAGGAGAAACAGCCTGGAATTGTACAGCAAGGGCCAAGCCGGGTGGTGGAGTGCCCGATATCCTTTCCCTCACCCCCTCTTCCTGCCATGTGGGGAAGACCCTGGTAGGATCCAGAGAGGACCGGGACGCCTCGTGTGGAGATTCTGAAAGCTGACACTTAAAATATGACCAAAAATCTGGGTATGGTAGTGTAGTGAGTAATGTCCCTACCTCTGAGCCAGAGCTCTGGATTTGATTCCTGAACTTCTAGTCCAAGCTCTGGACTAGAATTTCTGAATTCAAGTCCTGCCTGTTGCAGAGGTATGTCACGGCATGTTGTAACAGGCTGATTAGCAAACACACAGGAAAATAATGTTACAGCTTTATGGGTATTGCCGAGTGATGCTAGTGTCCCTACCTCCAAGCACAAAGGCCGATGTGTAAATCCCACAGAAGTGTCTCATGATACATCTGCACAAACTGATTAAAATTGATTTGCAAATGTGACTTGATGGAGAAGGTAGATGTGTCAGTATTGCATTTGAGAATTTAGGCCTCGAATGAAAGTGCAGCCATTCGTGTTGATTGGAGTAACATTTCGTAGCAGTAGGTATTTATAAAATCAGAATGATCATGAATAGGGTGAGTAGTCAGGGTTTTTTCCCATGTCAGTGGCGCCCACATCTCGAGGGTATTGGTTGAAATTGAGAGGGAAAAGGTTTTGATGAGGTCTAATGAGCATCTTTTCATGCAGAGGGTGGTGTGCGTATGGGATGATCTGCCAGAGGAAGTTATGGAGGCTGGTACAACTATAACATGTAAAATTCACCTGGATGCTGACAGATCTGCCGAGCTTTTCCAGCAATTTCTGTATTTGTTGCAAAATGCATTCATTTTAACACAAGTATTCTGAATACATTAAAAAGTTTATTGTTTTAATGACGCAGGGACATATAAACATATCTCCAAATCGACCAAGACCATTTTCTGCTAAGGGTACGGCTCTGTGTATGACAGCAGCAATGATGCACCTACATGGAACAGGGAATGTGATGGAGACATAGTTTGGACAATGCACAAGGAGACATCACATGATCCAGGCTGGGAGACGATGACATTACTGGGTGATTCAACTCAGAGTGGGAAGAAATGTAATCTGCCGGAGAAGGAACGGCCTATTGCACTCTCTCTCTCCTTCATTATTCCGCATCACAGCAATATGTGCGGACTAAAAAGAACCTCTGCAGTCATTGTTACCATTTTTATAGAATCCCTGCAGTGTGGAAACAGACCGTTCGTCCCAAAAAGTCCATACCAACCTTCCAAAGAGGAACCTTCCCAGGCTCGCACCCTTACATTTACCCCGACCGATGCACATAACCTAGAAACCCCTGAACACTTTGGACAAATTATCATGACCAATCCATCTAACCAGCACAGCTTTGGACTGTGGGAGGAAACTGGAGCAACCATTAGAAGGGGAGAATGTGCAAACTCTACACAAACAGTCACCCGAGTCTGGAATCGAACCCAAGTCACTGGTGCTCTGAGGCAGCAGTGCGAACCACTGAGCCACGGTGCTACCCTTTGGGTGATCCTTGACCAGAATTCATTATAATCTCCTCCCTGCCTAATTCAAATGGAATTCAGACAGATCCAACTGTTCCAGGATGAAATCCCATTGCTAGCAGCTTGTGTTAGTGGAATATCTTCAGAAGCAGAATCTCTCAATTTTTCCTTTTTTCATGAGTTACACGAATATCTGGACAATGTTCTTTCAATTGCAGAGATTTTGTTCATCGATTTTGTGTGTGTGCGCAGACGCGCCAGTGTTTTTAGAAAGGGAAATTTTGATTAGATTCCCCACCGTGTGGAAACAGGCCCTTCGGCCCAACAAGTCTACACTGACCCTCCGAAGAGCAACACACTTAGACCCATTCCCCTACATTTACCCCTTCACATAACACTGCGGACAATTTAGCATGGCCAATTCATCCAATTTGTACATTTTTGGAGCACCCGGAGGAAACCCGTGCAGACACGGGGAGAATGTGCAAACTCCACACAGACAGTTACCTGAGGTGGGAATTGAACACGGGTCTTTGGTGCTGTGAGTTAGTAGTGCTAACTACTGAGCCAGCGTACCGCCCAATATGTATTACATATTTGCAATACTCAAACAGTTTGCCATTCATCTTTCCATCATAGTCTGAGTAGCATTGCTCTGGATCATAAACGTGTTGTTTCAGCAGATTTAAGAAACTAGCCTGACTTGTTCCTAAAACTGACCCTGACCCAGTCTGAGAACGATATCATCGGCCATATCACAAACCTGGTTACATTTAACATTTGTTGTGAGCAGTGGAGAAGTGGGACTCGAAAAGGAAGCAGTTATCCAAAAAGCAGTGAAATATAGACAGATGAGCCTGATGTAAATGGTGGTTAAGTTGGAGTGGATTATGAAGGACATGAGTTACATATATTTGGGAAGGCAAGGGCTGATCGGGGTAGACAACGTGGCTTTCTGCATGGGAAATCATGTCTAATTAATTTGATTGAGTTTTATGAAGAGGTGACAAAGAAGATTGATGAAGGCAGTTTGGTAGACATTGTCCACATGGACCTCAGTAAGGTATTCACGACATTCCGATTGATAAGGTTCGGTTACATGGGGTACAGAGGAAGCTTGTCACAATTGGCATTGAGGAAGACGGGTATTTTTCAGACTGGGAGGCTTATGAGCAGTAGTGTGCTGTAAGAATCAGTACTGAGTTCACTGAATTTCATCATTTATATCAAGTCTTTTGATATGAATATCGGAGGCATAGTTAGTAAGTTTACAGATGATGGTGGTATTGTGGAAAATCTCGGAATACAACGAGACCACAATTAGATGGGACAAAGGGGCAAGGAGAGAGAGATGAAGTTTAATTGAGATAAATACGAGGGTTTGTATTTTGAGAAGGCAAATCAGGACAGAAATTATACGCTTAATGGTAAG